>NC_049169.1:202787655-203111735 GCF_009769625.2 Cygnus olor
GCTTTGTCCTATCATTTATCCAGTAGCAGTGACCAACACAGGGTGGTAGTAGAGAAGAGGGGTGACAGGGAATCATTTTCAACTTTTAAGTGAGATATTACATGATAGTATTTCCTGTAACAACAGATGACTGGATTCAGTCTCCTGATGTTTATTTCCTGTCCTTCAGTGCAGTATTGCCATTCTGCTACTGTCACAACTTTTAAATCTTTCTAGGTGGCTATCCAGTGTTAGAAATCACTGCCCTTCCCTCTTGGATGGCTTCTCTGGTAACCTATTCCACAATGACAGCGGAATAGACAAACAGTTTGAAAAAGGGAAATGTTTGTCCAAATACAAATATTCCTCTTTAAGGAGTTAGGACAGAGCAGGGAAGAAGGCGATGTGAGGGGTCTCCTGTGGGTGAAAACAGAGCCCCAAACTAGAGTGCTGCCTCCCCTCTTCCCCTTCCAATTAATGCAAGGCCCAGCCTTCACTGAGGAAGGCCCAGGCTGGTACCATGCCAGTGAGAGGAGCACCACCACAGCCAGACTGAGGTGCAGGTGGCACAGCAAGAAAGGGTAGGTGTTGAACAGCAATGGGTTCAGATTATCTGGGGACAAGGATGGAGAGCTATTTATGTAGCAGAGATCTGTAGAGCTGGGGTAAGCTCGGGTGCCAGGGGCATGAAGGAGGTATTGAAAAGTCTGTATAAAAATACATATACATAGTATGGATCTGTGGGAGGGAAAACTTCAGGCTTTCTCTGGTTTTGCTTATTCTTTAATTATACCATATCCTATTTTAGATGCTTCTACCATGGATTAAAGACAATTCAAAGGAATACAGAATGTGTAGCCTCTAAATGTAGCTGGCCCTGAAGCTCAGTTCTCAGCAACAACGGTGACAGCAGAGCAGATTGCGGATCTAACGGCTCCTACACACCTCGCTCGTCCTGTTGCTCTACAGCTTGAGCACAGCCCCCAAGCTGAAGGTAAAAAACTGAGCCAAGTGGTCCAGGCTGCCAAAACAATGCATCAAAAGCTTTTCCTGATGTTACTCCATTATCTATGATGGTAAATATTTGTTAAATGTCCTCTTCCCTTTCCATACAAGAATAACGGTGCTGTTCTGTCATCCAGTGCTTTGTTACAGAGCCGCAGGGTTGCTCCAAGAGCCGACCATGGCACAGTGAAGTGTTTTACAAAGATGTAGCATCACACTTGGGCTGACAACTCACCCATGGGCTAACTACCTTTGGCGCAGCACTTGTTCCAAACTGGAATGCTTGGCGTATCTCTATGCAGCATAGTCGTGTTCTCCACTTCTCCCATCTTTCACCTCCCTCATTTCTAAAATGGAGATGATAGTTTTCCCAACTTCTTCACAAGGGTCTTGTGACAACAGATTGGTATCCTGAGATGCTCAGACTCTAAGGAAATACCATAAAGTACGCAAGGTAAGAAAGAAGAGATGGGCCTACAGTGACTCAGATGAATACATACAGTTGGAATGACTGAAAGGTCGTGTCAAAATTCATAATTAATGTTAAACATTTCAAGCAAATATTTGTGACTTCGCATAACATGATGACACTTGATGGAAAAAATGCAGATGCCCACCCAGTAAAACTCACAGAGGCACGCTGGCCTGTAGAGATGTATACACAAACTTCACTCAGACTGTAAGAGTCATCAACAAACACGGCTGAGCCAACACCTTTGGGTTTTGGCAATGCTCAAATCCCAGGAAGGGATGATACAGCTCAAGTCTGCTTGCATGGATAACTGAAGCTCTAATTTGCAAAACCCTGAAAGCACAGGATATTCAGACCTACACTTCATAGTCTTCCTGTAACACAAAACAGTTTATTAATTATATGTTTTACGGGCACTTTCCCATTTATATTTCTTGCTTCCCTAGAGCACACAGAATAAATAAACAGAGCAAACAAATCCTAATTTGCATGACTGTTCCCAACTGAAAACAAACAAACGAACAAACAAAAAGGCCCATACAACAGAGATATGAGTATTCTGAAGAGAACAGTAATTTCCATCAGCCTTTGAAGAAGTTTTTATATTCATTCCTTCAGAAATGCCTGTGCAACACCTCCATGAGGATGTCCCAGTCCCAGGGCAGGATTCCTGTGCTCACTTACAGTGCCATATGAGTGATACCAACAGAGCCGAAGGGATGCCCCCCCATCCCCCCCCACCAAGCACTTTGCAGGAGACATTTAGAACTTTGGGGGAATAAACCTTTGGAGAACACATTCACTAAGGTGGCTATTCACAGTCATTTACGTGATAAGGAGAGACCTTTACGTTTCTATAGCCCTGTAAGTGGAATTACACAGTATGTACTGAATGAATAACAGGACTTGCAATTTAAAGGTACAAATGAAAATGCCACTAAAACATGTGGTCTATGATGGTTAAATTGATTGGTTTTTTCATGGTATTAAGGAAAAATGTGGCTGGTATATTACAAGGTTATGTGAGATGCTGTAATACCACTGTGACTTAGGCTATGCCCTCATGCAAACCTGTATTCATTTGTATTTTGCATGGAAGTCAGTAGCAGTTCCACACACCTATAAAAGGACAGCTGTAATAAACATATATTGGGGTAGCCTAGAATGAAAGTCTCATAGCTGAGTCTCTGGTGTAGGTCACCACTTTGCCAACACTGAGAAAGTCTCCTGTCATGGGTTCAGACACCTGTACTGGAGAAGGTCATCTATGTCTCCTTTACCATTAATCAAGAGAAGCACACCCTTCAACAGCTCAGTTCATACCCTAAAAAACAGTGTAAAGATGAACTACACCTCAAAATTGTTTACAGCTCTCCATTGACATAAACCTGGACAGATGAATTTTACTTTCAGCATCTCTATAAAATATTGCCAAACAAGGTGTAGTTCCTGCCCTTTGTCTTCCACAACCAATTCAGCCACAAGTTTCTTCTATAAATTTTTAGAGTGCCAGGCTCCTTGCTAAGGTGCAATTTCCAGATATCATTGTGGCAAGTTACTGACCCAGGAGTCACAGTCACACTGTTTCACTTGAGACACATTTCACCTGTTGGTTAAGTACACATGCCATTTCTTAATATATACAATTCATATGTTTGATTTCCTTGAAAAATTAAATCACTGCCTCCTCATATGCTGTAGAACATCTGAGAGAAAAATAATGAAAACATTTTAGTTCACTTTACTGGGGACTAGAAATACTTCTAGGCAGTCATATTAATCATATTTGTGGGTTATCGCAGGGTGTAAACAAAGAGTGGAGCTAAGTTTGTTCTTGTATATATCTCCATAAATGCAGAATACTTGAAACACTTATGTTTGACCTTAGCATGGAATTTCTCATGTCAGGAAAACGTGGCTTGAGGGTAGCAACACCCCTGGGATATAGCCCTTAAGCTATGTATATGTTACCAGAAAAACTATACTCCGATTGTACTTCACATCTGGGAATAAAAATAATAAATACCATACAATTTGGATGCGCACACTGTTTTCAGGCTTTAGTGACACTGCCAAAACATTGCCTGGATAAAACAGATCTTAAAGGAGAATTTTAAAAACATGCCTAGAAGAATATTAAGATTTGTTTAATACTTTCTGGTCATAAACCTCATGAGCTGCAAAAATTTTACGTAGCTAAAAAAAAAAAAAGTTATCTTTCAAAAATGGCTATCACAAAGATTAACACCAAATTTTAGTTTAAAGAAAATTTCAAATTATAAATATTTTGTTCTCAGTTATGCACTGTTGCACTCGTGTGACTGGAGGTGCTGTAGCAATATCCTGGTGCTTCCCATAAAAAAAATAAAGCAATAAAGACAGCAAATATCATATACATAATGTGTGCTTAATGAGACTACTCATTATAAAAAAGTCATGTGAAATGTTTCCTGATGATGAAGTCAAGCAACTATGTGGGTCAATCTGCAGATAATGGTTTTGTACAGCTTAATGTGTACCATACGATTTTTTTAAACTGATTTATCACCTCACCTAAAGGGTTTCTGAGCTTGTTTTGCAATTATGAAACCCCTCCCTTGTTCCGCTGGGATCACATTAACTGAAACTTGAGGAAGGGCCATATAGATCATAAATTACGTATATATATTTCATTGTCAAGGAACCATTACCTCTTTTTTAAATCTTCTTTCCTTTTTTTTTTTTCCCTAATCCTTGATGAACTAGAGGAGTAAAAGGCTCCTTTTGCCCTGTTTCTCTCAAATTTTGCTCCTGAGCCAGTCCCTTCTGTTAACACATACACTGCTAGCATCTGCCTCTATCTACCCAAGCATGAAGCATTTGCTGCCCTGCTGGGATGTGCTGCAGTTTGCTGCTAATCCAACACCTTACTTTAGCTGGAACTTTCCCCGCTGAATCCATAAATCAGATTACAACAGACACATCCTGGCTCTTCCTCACCACCAGCTACAGCTCCCAGCAAGCAGAACAGCATCCTTTTCCCTAGGGAAGGCTGGGGGGGGTGCAAACGAGAAGGAAGATTCAGGGCTATGCAAGGTGAAGACGGATTTAAGTGGCGATTTTAAAAAGCGGCTTAGTAGCTGGCAATTGGTGACAGCCTCACAGCAGTGCAGTGTGCAGTCTGTAAATGGTGAAGAGGTGGAAAGCAAAGCGCCTTCAGCACTGGGCAAGGAGGGGTGACGGAGTCCTGGGAATGATGAAGAGCTGCAGGAATACCGTGACCCAGCAGAAACACGCATGGTATTGCTTTAATACCTCCTCTAAAACCGAAGCTGAGTTTTAGCACTCAAAATTTTCCATTACTATCAGCGTGGAGGTGAAAGACACGAGAACAGATCATTGTATTAAGAGCTCAGTTTTCAAATATTTCACATATTAGCCACAAAAAACATTCTCCACCACCCGGATTGTCTACGGAATTTATTAGCCAAATGGGTTTTAATAGAAAAAGACTTAAAGCTCAGGGAGAGAGAGAGAGAGAGCCCCTGCAAAAGGCACTTTCTGGAGTGCAGAGCTATTTATTTATTTTATAGAGCACATCCACACGGGAGCGGAAGGGACATGGTTACAAGGCACAACATGAAGTCCTGGGAGAGAGCCGAGCCTGGCCAAACAAAGCCATTTATTTGTTTTGTGTTTAAAGAGAGCAAGATTGATTTCAGAAATGATTCTTCCAGACTCAGAGCCTTAAAACAAAACAGAATATGCGTGTTTCAATATGTTCCCGCCTGGCTCCATTGTACAACAGTGTCAGAACATTCTTTACATAGAGCACAACCACCAGAACTAACATACAGGCATCTTCCAAAAGTATGAGTTTCTTTAAAATAACTGCTGTGAAGTAAGAATACAAAACCCTTGATCAGTTTGAACCAGAAATGTTTACGGGCTGACTCCCAGATCAGGATAAAATCAGATAGTGTGCAGGGCATTAGCGCATTCCTGTCCCTCCAGTGTTCCCAATAAACTGGGAAGACATAGCCAGAGTAACTTTATCCCCCATGAGCTGATCTATCCTATATAAACAGAACAATAATATCCTACACATGTACACAGGGCTCCGAAAGGAGTGACTTTTGCTCTCCTTGTGCTATGGATCTAGGTACGGGGAGGGCAGAGAGACTTCGGGCTCAGCTGCCATGCAGGCTGTCAGCCAAAGTGTGTGCTAAATTCCCCCAGTGCAGCACCTACATAAAGCTGCAGCCCGTGAGCTATTGCAGCATGCAATGTGATGTGAGGACCCTCGCCCAGGTTCCCCAATCCTCTAACTCATTGTCCCCTTCTCCTGCACGCTGAGGGGACAGCGAGCACTGAATGAGGCTCTGCAAAGCAGTAGCTTAGGGCATGCACCCAAACCATTGTCTTTTGTACCCCAGATGCCCCTTACCACTCTCTCCTCCTGTTGCTTAGTGGCAGACAACACCCCAAATGGTGCTATTGTGGTGGAAGGGGATGTAGTAGGCCTGTGAGCTCTGCAGTGGGAAAAAAAGAAGCAGCAGAAATCTACTAATGCTGCAGGGTAACAGAAGGTGAATGTGCTGAATGCTGAGCTCAAGAAATCCTGTCAACAGGGTGGGAAGAAAAGACAACCGCAAGTATTTTTTGCAACACAGGTGCAGCCTGCGATCCTTCATTATCTTAGCATAATAAATCTAGCTAGCAAGCCACCCCAACAACAGGAAGGTTTAGTATGCAGCGAAACTCCTTTTGGAGTATTTTATAATCAAACACTACAAATCCTTTGGAAGACATAACTAAAAGTGCAAGAGCAGACAAAGCCACCCTTAGGTAATTCCCTTGATTAAAACTCTCAGACTTAAAATGAATCTAATTAAGGACATTGTGAAGACACAGAAAGCCAGTGTTCACTTATGCCCTCTTTTGCGGATGGTGAGTTGCCAAACAGATCTGAGAACCTTAATTGCAAGAATATCAGCGAATTCAAAAAAAGATGGCAAATTAGGGACTGCAAAAGTCAGACTGTTACATAACAGCAGTTCTGTTGGATGTCCTGGTTTTTGCACTAGATGGCAAAGGCACTCTTGAGAGGACACAGAGCTTTTTATAGAAACTGCTGAAAAAGGAGAGAAAAACCTCACCCATACTCATGACATCAGGGGTGATGCAGCCAGCAAAACTGATGAAAGAGGATACCCTTTCTACCATTCTGCTTAACATTCCTTATTTGAGAGCTTCCTACACTGCTCTTGAGAGGCATCCAAACACACACTGTGGGCATTGCAGGGAGTTGTCACAGCTGCCCAGAGTCTGTAGCAGCTAATATGCTCTGTTTGATCACTGGAAAAAATAATTTCATTAAGTGGCTTCCTATTAGAATGCTGACATTTTGCAGACATTCTTCTCAGATAAAAGCAAGGAAGATAAAAAATACTTTTGAAATCAGATAGTGAAAAACACCACCGAAGAGAAGTCTGATTTCATTTTCTCCAATTGTTTGCATTAGACTCCCAAGAAAATAAATCCACTGAAGCATGGTAAGAAATGCTTACAAATGCCTGATACAAATAAGGTAGGCAGAAAAAA
This sequence comes from Cygnus olor, assembly GCF_009769625.2. Classification (NCBI taxonomy): domain Eukaryota; kingdom Metazoa; phylum Chordata; class Aves; order Anseriformes; family Anatidae; genus Cygnus; species Cygnus olor. The sequence continues at coordinate 202,794,695 of NC_049169.1, forward strand.
TCTGTTTGGCCACACAGAAATTGGTTTGATGAAAAACAAACAAACAAACCAAAAAAAAAAAGGGAGGGGGGGGGGAAGTGACTTGTGAACTACAGATTCTTTGTGGATTACTGCTGAGCTCCTTCACTCCATTCAGCATTCATAATAAATATAATAAATACAGATGGAAGCAACCTCCAAGCAGGCAATTACCTCAAGGACCGCGTGTTGAATTCTACATTAAAAAATAGTAAAAAAGATAAATAGCAATCAAGTGAATGGTTGAACTGTATTTTAATAGTGAATTGTTTTTTCTTCCCACTATAACAGCTTAAAAATAGCACTGCTTGGAGTTATTCCGATCTTAGGCGACTTCTAGTGTTAACAAAGACAACAAAGCTTGATCGTCAGTTTACCATTTTTTGTGATAATACACAAACATGCAAGATAGCAGGTCTATCAAAATTACCTATGCATGCACACGTATCTGATGTAACAAAACAACCAAAGAATAAATCTAAATTACTTTATTTTTGATGGTTTAAGAAAGAAATATTCTAAAAACTACCCAGTTGGCAATAAAAATTATTTTACTTATGAAAGCATTTAAAGTCACTACCAGAAAAGTCAGTTCTTGGTGTTAATGAAAATCACTGAGAGCAACTGCTCCTGACCTTAATTACTTTTACTATCAAATACCCAGTGTACTTCCATTTCTGAAAGCACCATGCTGCCATACTTGGGCTCATGTCACAGCCCTCTCAATACAAAAACAACAAAGCCACATTGCCAAGTCAATCCAAATCCTTTGAGGATGTAAATTAGTAATTAGGAAGACCTACCAATTGGTCACCGGGCTGGATCCCCAGTAAAAGTCCGTTTAGCTCAATGGTTCAATCAATACATTTAAGTGAGTCTATTTTCATATATAGATCAACAGTGATATTATTTTTAACATAACATAAGTACGACCAAAAACACAGGGTTTGCAACCACTTGCAAGATTAGGTAGAGACTGAGGGAGGGCAAAAACTGAAATTTGTTTCTCGTTCACCTACTCTTAAAAGGTGATAAGTTGATAGCTGAGAACCAACATCATGCTGTGGTCCAGAGCCGAAGAAAATGTCAGCTAACTCCTGCCAACCCCTCAGCTGAGATAAATCATCATAGCTCTATTAGTCAGCCCTCTACTCTAACTTCCAACATCCAAGGATTTGGCTCTATCTACTATATATATTCAGACAAGATATAAATCAATGCAGTGTCAGCTTGACCACAGTTTCTTTTTTCTCTTCAAATATTACCGTGTCCTTGATGGTTAAAAACAAATCTCACTGAAGTCATCTAATTGGCAGGAGGAGGAAAGCATTTACAAAGGTCATCTCCTATAAATCCAGCAGGCTAAATTTTGTTCGCAGCCCACCATCCCCAAAGTTACCTACATCGGGGTAACTTTCCCACTTATTAGTCCTAAGCACTTAGGATTGCCAGTCTTTCTTTCATGAGAACGTGGAAAATAAAAGCTGCATCTCTCTTTCCTTGTGTCACCACCTGAGCCTGGGGACAGGCTGGTGCTTTAAACATCAGTTATTTCTGGCAGACCCTGCAGGAGCTTATGAATGAATTCCCACAAACTGTGCCCATGATAGGGCAAAACTAGCAGGCTGCTAGTCATCACACACAGCTGGAGCACAGTTGGAGCAATCAGCAGTAACTCCACACTCCCCCTGAGCTGGACACCAACAACAACCATACCACGCCTGCCCCGTTGCTCCACATGGAAAGAATTAAATTTCGGAAGAGCATGAACTTTTGAAGAAGCCCTGCTAAGCCCATACCCAACATTTCAACAGCTCAGGCTTCCCGCGGAGTTTGGTCTGGCATCAGGACTCGTTTCTGTTCTTTCTCAAATGCGCTTAGTATTGAAATTTTACCTGACAGGGCTGCTCCAAACACAGAGACTTACCATTCAGTCTCTCAAAGCTTTGGATTAAAAGGCTCAAACTTACGGTAGAGTGCTGAATGGGTATCCAGGCAGGTGTTTCGACTGAGCATTTGTGGGATGGGCATCTGCCATGGCTCTGCTGCAAATAAGTGAAAATGGCATTATGCACAACACAGTACGTGCTGCAACAGGCACGATGGGCTCCATTCCAGATGGAGCATCTAGGAGTTTGCCAGTGCCCATTAGACCTCACAAAGTCATTTTTCCACCATTATATAAGATCTGCAGCTCACTGGATCACAAAAGGCCTTGGGGTTGACCCATTAATTTTGCTTTGAACTTCGCAGCTGTGTGGGTGAACGCAACCTTCATCCGCTCTGAACCCCAAGCACCTGCCATCTGGCTTTCCTCCACACTGGAGGATTTGAGGAACAACAGCAGAGCTTTAAGCAGCAGGTAAAAATCAGCTTTTTTTCCCCCATTTCATGACAGGCTGCATTTTTGCATCATGCATCCCCTTTGAAGCAGTGATAGCTGCAGCCTGAACCACCCCAGAGCTATTTTGCAGCAGGAGAAAATCGGTCCCAAATTCTCAGGGGGTGTGTTTCTTTGTTGAGCAGAACACACTGATTGTTCCCCAGATTGACCCCTGGAGGACAAAGAGGAGGAGAAAAGTGCAAGACTCCTACAGTTCCCTGAAACTTAGCAGAACCAAAAGAGTGAGGGGTTAATTTGAAGTCTAATGTTCCACATGGCAGTGCAAGATGCTACCATCAGGCCTTCAGGCTGATCTTCCTGTAATTTCCCGTGCATTTGCAGTGATTCAATTACATTTTCGCAAAGGTTTGGAGCCCATCAGAACAAATTGCACAGCAGATTGGGTCAGAGTCCCTGAAGAAAAATTCAGAATAAATTCTGGTGTCTGCCACCATTACTCTCAGCATTTCATATAAGAGCCAAACTATTATTTAGCTGCATGAATTGGAGGACTTCTGTAATTATGTGTGTTCCTGAAGCTGGACATAACAAGAAGGAGAAAAAAAAATATTTTTTATTTTCCTTTAAGACAGGTATATTGCAAGCAACTACAATACACCTTTCTTTTCCCCATGCTGAGAGCAAAGGAGAGCAACCTCTGCACACAGGACTGATGAGGCTTCACCCTATTTTCAATTTTGAGTCTAATTTGAGAACATTAACTAGCCAAGCCTAGTAGTGCTTTCTTCTTTATCTCCAAAAAGTGAACATTTGTAAAGCATTGCAAAAACTGTCCATATCAGTTTCAGCTTTGTATTCCCCAAACCTTAAAAACTTTTGTAGTTTTACTTAGACAACTTTAGGAATATGCAAAAAGGCATAGCTAGAAAGCAAGAAGCATTGTACCTTTAGATGAAAGTTTAGAAAGTCTTGTTTAAAAGGATTTGAAAAAGTCACTGGCATCATGGCAGCAATATCCTGTGGGTGGGTGTTATCTCCTGTAATGAAGGGATGAATGCTACAGCAAACTAAGTAATCCTATCGAAATAATAAAACTATTAATAAATTTTGATCAAAAGGCTGCATAAATTATTGCCAATTATTATTTTTCTTTCTTTTTTTAACAACTGAAAAGTCTTCAGTCCAAGGCCAAGACAAAGGTAAGAAAATTAATAATTTGCTTTGGACAGGAAACATTTTTCTGACTGAAAAGTCTGATCTTACAAACTCAGGTAACCAGGTATATAAAATGATTGTCAGGAAACTCCTTAAAAAGACTCCTCACATTCTTAAAGAGGACACATCTGCAAAATAAAAGGCCAGGACCTCATAGCAGGGGGAAGCAACACTCTGTAAATATTCCTGACTTTGAGATTCACTCCCAAATTGTCCCAAGACCCAGAATCACAAGACGTGCTTCATATTCAAAGGCCAGAGGGACAGAGGTAATGAGAATTGCTCGAAGGCAACAGCTCCCAGTTTTCCAGCACAAGGCCTGGGCTGAGCATGCGGCTGGGCTGCAGGGTGACCGCAGGGCTTGGCCCTTCACGGCTGGATATTCGAATTATTGTCCTGATAACATGACATTGCACTGGAATTGTCTGAGAAATGCATGTAGCTCAAGGACTGGGACAGAGCACTTATCCCCTCCAAAATTTTCTTTTTTCATCTTTTTTAAATTACAGCTGATTTCCTATTTGAACGGTCAATACTTTTTGTATTTTGTTTAAAAACAATGCTTTTCATACTTTTTGTATCTTCCATCCTCACCCAGTTGAAACAAGAAATAAGGTTGAATATCAGGTGCTAATAATGCTCTCCTGCATAAAAGTGTTCGGTTTTACCTTTTTTTTTTTTTTTTAATCAGCCACAAGCTCCAACATGTTGCACCTTACTGACACCAACTAAGGAACAATTTACCCAAAAGGTCAATACTACATAACGTATTCTGCAAGCACAGGTAATACAAGTAAGTGTAGGAATAAATACAATGGGAAATATTTGCATGCTGCAAAAGGGACTAACTCCATTCAATTATTATTGCTAATATTTTCACCAGCTTAGAAATTTAGTGAGGACTATAATAGTATAGCAAGGACTAGAGTGTAGTAAGGACTATAAATCCTGGTTCACCATTACACTGGAAAGTTAAAAATCAAAAAAGAGATGAAAATCCATCATTGGCAATCATCTTTTTTCAGCCAATCTTCAGAGGAGTACAGTAGTGTGCTTTTCATGTTTACTAATATTTTTATGCAAAAGAAATGTGTCTTTCTTTGCTATTGGGGAAAATATGTTCCAATAAAAGAGTTCTCCATCTGAAATGGAAACAGACGCTTCTTCTCCATAGCTTACAAATGAGTTATTTCCAGAGTCTTCTTTTACTCCTTTTCTTTGAGGATACTTGGCCTCCTGCACTACTTCACCCTTGAGACAACTCTGTCATAGTGACAGACAGAGTTATCCAGGCATAGGCTTTATCACAATTCCATGCAATCAAAGCTTTCAAAATATGCAGTAAGATCTTCAGCTTGTGTAATTTTTGTATAAAGAGACTTGGGGACACAAAAAGATAAATCCATTCTCATTGCTGAATTCTGCATCAGTCACCAGTTGTTTGGTGGTGTGTTTTTTTGTTTGTTTGTTTGTTTGTTTGTTTGCTTTTCCTGGGTTGATGCTCTAAATCCTTGATAAATTGCATAGCAATAAAACAGTCAGGAAGCAACGAAGCAATGTCCAAAGCCAGACAGAGATGCTAACCCCCAGTCAGCTAGTGCAATCCCTTCTCTGGAGGCACTGTTACATGTAATTCCCCAAACGACACGTTTATCAAGCATCCAGAAATTCAGACCACATAGGTAACAAGTAGACAGAAAGTACCAATTTCAGAAGCCAAAACCAAGGCTTCAAGACCTTCAGAGTCTTTGAGCCAAACATTTACCTTCCTAGCATGCAGCCTTAAGCAAGCTTCTTTCCTACATGCTTATCTCAGCCAAGTGTTGAAATAACTGACTACTATTAGCACTGGTTAGAAATATCAGTATGACGTATCTTACATATACATTAATATAATGCAGAGCAGTAGTGTTGCTGCCTGGAAAAGTCCCTCTGACTTTTCTGCATGGAAATATTGAATCCAGAAGGGGTAAAGGTGAGAGTTTTGTGGCATTACTGCAGAGGTTGCTGGTGACAGAGATGCATTTGCACGTTAGCAGGCTCTGGGGAAGATTTCAAGGATGTGGATGTTACATGGATCAACTGTAGCAGTTTCTGGGGGAATATGGGGGACAAAAAGAGCATGTATACATAGATTATTGCCACTGTCCCACAGGCAGGGAGAGACTACATGTACCATCAATACTAAATTTTGAAGGCCAAATATTGCCTAACATGATTGTGGCCAGAGACATTTGGAGACAGATCTTAGGTCAGCTGAAAGATGTGACAAAAGACAGAGAGGATATTTAGGAATATTTTATCTGTTCAAGGTTTATTCGGGGCTTTCTGGACTGCAGCACTCTTTAAGATCTGACTTCAAACTCTACCTCAGAGAAGATATTGGTGATCAGAGTCAAAAGCCGTCACAGGTGAGATTTCCTTTGTATCCACTAGAACATCCAAGAATATGATTTGCAAATTAGAGTCCTCAAATCAAAGTCAAGTCCTTGAGTGAGGTCTCCAGTAACAAAAGAGTTGGCTGAAGTCAAACTCAGTGGAAGATATTTATCTACTCCTACACAGCCTGACAAATTGCCTTCTCTGATGCAGATGATTCTCCAGGGAAATGAAAACTGTAGAACTCAGCTAGAGGTCTCAGATTGGGTAAATTATAATCATATACTAGGCAATACTCCTGACCTAATGATTCACTCATAAATAACTATTTTCTTCTCCTTGACTGCACACATCCTCTCATTTTTCAGAAGTCTCGCATTAGGTGAAGGGAGACAGAAGGAAATTTGCATGGTAGTAGTGAACAGATTAAAACACAGAAGAAATACCTGTTTATGTTGCAGATGCATGCCAGGAGACCCATCTTTTCTGCTTTTGGTGGTCTCCTGGACATTGCAAAGAATCCATTTGGTCAGCTCCAGCTATCTGAAATGCTTAAAAATGCAGCTCACCTCGGCACTAGGAAATTATCTTCCCACCTCCAGCCAGGCCCTCAGAATATTAGAGAAGGGGCTGGCTAAGGATATATAGCTCTGCTATCATTAGGAAACGTTATCATTAATTGAGGCAGGATCGGGCTTTCTAATTTTCTTTGTCTTGCTCAGTATCTTCTACCTTTCCTTACGTGTGCAGCTCGCCGCTGCTGTGCAGTAATATTAAGCCCTAACCATATCTGCCTGAGCAGTTAATTGAACATTTTCTTTTCTCAGTTTATAGAGCTGTTCATAGATTTATGAAACAAATCACCCTTCTTTTTTCATAGTTAAAACCAATCTCAATAAAGACATCTCTCTGAGATCAGCAAATTATAATCTAATGAAATCTATTGAAAATTTCAGTTGCACTAAACAAGGTCAATGCTCAGAAGAAACGAAATGTCATTCAGAAATGAAGATCAAAGTAATTCCCTTCTATTCCTGCTGCTACCATAGAGACCAAGGGAGGGGGAAGAGGGGGAAGAAGAGATTTAACAGACTTAATTCTTACTGAAATTTATAATTAACTACAAGGGAAAAGGGACAATTATCATATTTCTAAAGAATAAAGGAGAAAAAAGTTGAGCTTTTGACAAGATATAATTACAAGACATTGCATATGCAATGCACATTGGTTTGTTCTGTGTAATTTTCTTGAGACTCCCCCCTAAAAAAATGATTTTTTTTCTAGAAAAGACAACACGTGTCTCATCAGTTTACATTCATAATGTTTGAAATCCAAAAGCTAGCGGCTTACAGTAATTGTTCCAAAATTTATCATTGGTAAATAAAGATTTGAAATAAATACTCAGTTACACTCCCCATCTGTCAGACATCTACGAGCATATTCTCCAGCTAAGATAAATGGTAATCAATGAAAAGGGTCTTCCTGCTTTTCTAAGTCTGTGCAGTTTAACCAGCAGCCAACCCACAGTCATCAAAGCTGTCCTCAAGCACCACTTTAGAATGGAGTTTACTAAATGACATGTAAATTGCATGGATTCAGCACTATCACACTTCTAAGGTCTGGCAGGAAAACACCACAGTTTGAAGTGCTCATCAGTACCTAATAATGACTATAGAAAAAAAAAAAAAAATTTTGATTTTAGCTAAATGTGAATCTCTGGGGGGGAAATCATTATGTTTCCTTTGTGTCTGATTTGTTAGAGCCTGGAAATTCAGCACAAAAAACTTAGCTACCCAATTTATGATTTGAAACTGCAATGATTCAAAGCCTGAAGTCTTGCAAAGAAAAAAAACAACAAATGTTGCCCAGATCTATTTAGCACTATTAACAATATGCGGGCACATAGAAATGTGGTAATTTTTTTGTTTCATATCCAGTTAAATTTAAATCAGATCCTCATGTAATGCAGCACTCTACAGCTCTGCTGGTTTTGGTAAGATTATAACAACACCTGAGGCACCGGTTCAAGCTGAGTATTTATACTTTGCTTTATCATTTCCTAATTTGGGGACTGACTCTACAAACAGCCTCTCAGACACACACAATTGATCCCTTAGAAAGTCCTATAGAAAAAGCTGAACCTCACTAAGTATATACCTTTTTAAATCCCTATATAGAGTTTAGATAATACAACGTAACTGGGGGAGGGATCGGCGGGGGAGGGAAGAAGGCCTCTTTTCTTCAGCGAGACCTGTTTCAAAAGCACTTTGGCATAAATAAATATTCTATTTGCATTAACTTTACGCCACCATAATCAATAATCCAACTTAACGTCAGTATTGACTCACCTCTGCAAAGTGAGACCAACAGCTGGCACATAGCATGTGAGCCAGCTCTCCACCTCCAGCAGATGACCTGATCAGATTTACCATTCTGGCCTTCTGAGAGCATCTTGGGACTGGTTTTGCTGTTCTAAATTAAAGATCATGGAACAGCAAGGTCCCTCCTGCGGTGCCACCTCCATGTTGTTCCATTCTTCAGCCAAGTTCTAAAAATACTCCTTAATTCTACTGTTTTGGCACTGGGAGTGGATTGTGTTGGCTAAATGCTGAACAAGAGTTTCCCCCTTACTTAGGGAATCCATAGTGTTCTACTGGGACACAAAATCTATCTTTTCCAGGCATGGAATGCTATCAAAAAGGATTTGTAATGATATGCTGAATGCAGACTGGCAGTTTCAAAATCAACAAGCCCAGCCACAGCAGCTCTTCAGTCAGATTTACAGTGATGCTGTTGAGCAGGATGAGTTCTGAATTTTGCCTCGTCTTTTATGTTGGGACTACAGGGAAGGGAAAGCTAGTGCTAACAAAAAGATAAGGTACATGTTTTACAGCCTTTCTCTGTTTTACTGCTAGCTTCATCCTGCCAAGCGGAGTGATGAATGTGTGGAGCAGAAGGGACCTACAGAAGACTCATACACAAGGTTTGTGCTAGACATTGATCCTGTACTTGAGAATAGTGGCTTATTCTCCATGACCATTGCTCGTATTGAGACTTCTGCTCACACATCTGTTAGTTTTGCCTTAAGTGCATACATTGGTCTCCCTGGTTCTAAATATATTGCCAGACAAGCAGAAGAAAATAGAATAGACAGATGTTGCTGGCTCCTGGCAACATTGCCAGTCAGAATTGAATATATTCAACCTTGGTATGGCTTAGCAACATAACCGTATAACCCTTCTTCCCAGGGCCATCACAAAAATATATTTTTTCACTATCCATCCTTATTTCATTCTTTTAAATGCTTGAATTAAATTCTTAGAAAAGGTGCTTGGAGGACAGCCATGAAGAGGAAAATATTGTAGACTAAAACATTTTTTTTAAAAAAAAGAAAGATAAAAAGAAAAAAATCTTCTTCATTAATGCAATGTACTGTCTTTCATTAACTGTAAATAAATAATTTTTTTTCCACTCACATGAATAATCACTTTTTCATTTAGTTTTCTGGTCCCACAGGAGTCAGCCACACTTGAATTAAATATGGAACCTGTCCAGTGCATAATGCAGCTTAAACCTCCACAGAGTTACATGGAAGCTGGCAACAAAAATCTCAAAAGAGTATCTTTTGCAGAATTTTCAATATTTTGATGATGAAAAATAATTTTTGTAGCTAACAAAACCAACAAGGTCAAATTAGGCATTCAGGCTTGGTCCAAAGGCAACCAGTTCCCTGGTGTACAAACCAGGGGGTACAGTTCAGGAGTCAGGCAACAAACAAGCGGCTTGGGTTTTCTGAATAAATTGGGGCTATTTTATTTGGTATCTAGTCATGAGTCATTAGTGTACACTGGTTTCATCTTTGCAAGATCTTCTCAACACACAGAAACATTCAGGTACTAAAATCTGGAGTTTTAATCAAATCTAGATTGCCCAGGAAATTTTAAAATCTCTGACATAGGACAAGGTTTTTAGCTACCAAGGTTTTAGTGACCAAGGACTGAATGGCAACTTGTGGTATTACTTAATTCTCCTTTTTTGTGGTGCTGTGATTGCCAGTTGCAAGTATCAAAAACCCTGAACCTGACACCTGACTCATGAGGTTTAAAAAATAAAAATATATTTTGATTTATCTTCATTTGCTTTCTGACTTTTAAACCTTTAGCGTTTCCACCTTTGAGATCTCCTTTGGAACAATGAGGGCCAGAAAGATGTAAATTTTTTTTGTCACTGAAAGCTGATCATCTTTTCTAAGTCACCTGACACCAAGAGCTGGGGGTTTCAGCAAAACAATCAGTATTATAGAGAAGCTTGTCTGGCAACACAGAACTACCTATTCTATTTTTCACCAACTGCAACTACTGCTGTACTCATAACACTGCAAAGGGCAGAAGGATGAGAGAACTGACAGCCAGGGGAAGGGACAGCATGTTGCCTCTGACTGTTGGGTGGGAATGTTCTTCCTTTCCAAAACCTCCTGGTGCTCCCATAGGGATGGAGTCTTGACCTGAACTTTTATTTATACTGAATTCCTGCAAATGATAAAATACTGCCACAAAATAATGTGCATTATGCAACAGGAAAAGAAAGAATCTATATTGGGAATATGATAAATTAAAACAAACTAGGAGCCCATAAGAAGTCCTCTTTGACTGAGTCAGCATTTCCAAAGTCCTGGGTGCAGAAATGCATGGAAACATAAAATCAAAATGGAGAGAAAGAATCTGTACAAATTAATATCTTATATCTTTCTTAATCATAGCCTACATTTTGGCTGAAAAAATAATGTCAGGAGGATTTAAGGTTTGGGGATGTAAATCAGAAATTAATTTTATTAGATGGCATCTATAGAGTTCAAAACAGGATCTTTGGATCCCTTGTGCATGATCTACAAGAGCATATTCACCCCACCACAACATTTATGTCATTTTCTACAGGCTGGAAATACTGCAAATTCCAGAGTAAATTTAATGACCACGTGTTACAAATGTCAACTTTTTAAAGTGTTCATCTTTTGCAGTTTAAATAGCATTCATCTTTTACTCCCTTTTTATTATTTATAACATGTGAAGAATAAAACTGATGTATTTACTCCCTTTTAACATTAAGATCCACTTTTCCAAGAATGAGAGTGGCAAGTATTTGCACAAATCAGACAAATGGATATTTAAATAAGGACAATTAACAGATCTGAGGCCAAAAATAGTCAGACTGCTGTACTGTAGAATTCATATTTATTGAAGTAAATCTTAAAATAAATCTAAAATAGTCTGAAAAACAAAAAAATCTTCTGTCATTATACTGCTGAAAACTTGTATAAACTGATGCTATAAAAATTTTGTAGGCTTAATGGAAATAAGGTTACTCTAATGCACAATAAAGTAAGTAAGAGCAGATTATGGATCAATATAATATAATATCAATGGTGCAGCTATTTAAATATGGCACCAAAGCAAGATGAGGAAATCAACTGTAATTTCTTTGGCTTCAAGCCTTTGTTATATGAAAGTGTTCTGAAACGAGATATTTGCCAGTATTCAGATCATTTATATACGTTAATATGGTGTTCCCACACGCATCCAAATAGCAGGTCAGCTACAACTGACAATCCTATCTCATTCCAACACCAAAGTTGGCAGCAAAGACTGAATATCTGGAGTTGAATATTTGAGGCTCATACGCTTGACTTTCAGAATCATTTTGGCCATTTAGTAGCAAATCCGTGAGACTGAAAAGCTGGGAGGAAAAATACTGTGGATAGTTGGAGCTGGGATCCCTGCTCAGAGCAGCAACAGTAGTGAGGTGATGGTGAGCCTACATTTGTTATTGATCAGAAGACCTTGGGAAACTGTTCAATGCAAACATTCAGTGTCAATTCATAAAATAAATAAAGACTTATCTCCTGTTATTAAAAAAGGAAAAAAAAATCGATCTTTAAGTAGACTCATTCTCCTGTCCCCAATCCTCCTTGCCAAACTCTCAAGGCCAAGGATGGTTGCAACTACAGGTCCACACCACACCACCAGAGACCCAGAAGTAGGGTTAATTGCAACTTTCTTTTTCCACCTTCTTGCTTATTTTCAATTAAAAACAAACGTCAAGGAGTATAAGTCAGATGCTTAACACAAGCCTGCATCCAGGCTTTTCTCATTGGTGCCTACACCATTGCTGCTGAGTGCTTTTCACTGGTATCACACCAAGGGGCACTTACAGGAACCTCCACTCTGCTCCAGGGCAGGTTGGAGATGCTGTCTTAGATCCATCACGGTTTGCAGGAACCAGAAGGACCTGGAAAGGCCCAGAAAAAAAAACAAAAAAGAGCAGGAGGTGAATGAGGCCACAGAAGGAGCATAAGGAGCATATGCTCCTTCTGTGGCCTCATTCACCTCCTGTTCTTTCCCCGTCTGGGTTTCTCCATTGTCATGAGGGGAATGACAGCTCGCATCTGTTTCAGCAGCTCCACCGTACACTGTGGTGCCCACCCACCACCATTCATTGCTGCCAATGGGTTCTTGGGGTATCTCCTCCTGCCCTTTTCCATGTCACTGGCAGGGGTCCCTGTTTTACATGTATATCAGGCAAAAAAATAACGGCAGTGACAGCTGTACTAAACATTGTTTCACCTTATCATTTATGTCGCCTTGAGCTGTTCTGGCTACCCTTGGCATGTTGCAAGTCTTGTGGCAATTGTGAAATTCATCAAAAACAAACCAAAACAGAGAACAGCCATGCTGAACCCCAATGTCCTTATTTACCCCATTAACTGTTTCTCATAATACTATCACCATGTGCAAATCTGCTTACAAACATGTGGTGACCTGCCTGTCCTGAAGCAACAGAAAGGAAGTTCACTGATCATCTCCCTCCCGTTTAATATTAGGTTAGTTTGCTAAGCTTGAGGATGCCTCAAAGAACCGTTCAACTTATCCCTATCCCACATCTTTAACTCGGGCAGTGTCCTTAACCACAGTCTTTAACCTGACACAAATTTTGTGGATAAAAATTTATTTACATGCACATTTGGAATGAATTATTTAGAAGGACCATTCCCAAATAGTCAGGTTAGATCCAACATCAGTATAAGAATGCTGAACTGGGACCAAGGCATTTTTTATTTTGCAGGCCTAGAGATGCAAAGCAAGCTACGTTTTTCCCCAAAAAAGCCACAATAAGCCAAAAGAAACTTGCATCTCTCCAATCAGAAACATCATGACTATCTAAACTACATCTGATTGGCCTCTTTAAAAATACTGGGACCCATATAATGCCCTCATATTTTTTTCATTCTTTAGTTTAGAGAATTAGCTGATAAGCAAAGAAAATATGTGCCTGATACCATGTATTCTGAAAGTGCTCCAGTAGCTAGAGATATTAATAGACACAAGCACAGGCTAAGATAAAATATGAAATCGTTTTCCTTTAGCTAGTAAAAATAAGTAAATTACATATTATTTAGGAAGTGATATAGAAGCAAACTGCATAATCTACAGAAAAAGAGAACAAAATGCTCATTGAAGCAAAGCTTATTTACCACTTTATCTTGCAACCTGACACAGTACATGCTCAATCTATTTAATTACAGGAACAGAAAAATAGCAGAAAAAATATGTACACATTACAGCAACGTTTCCAGTCCTACCTTGGTCGTGACAATGCACAGACAATCCATTCTGTAAATCTCCACAGGAGTGTATGTAAATCATAAAAACAAATCAGCAAGGGTGAGGAAAGGCTTTTGAACAGCATGAACAGAACCGGAGGCTTGAATCTGCACAGCCTGCTTTTCCAAGTGGGGCCCTCATAAGAAACTCGAGTCCTCCTCCACAATGCTAAAGGCAGTCATGATGCTCAGAGGGATCAGAAAACCCATTAGAAATCGTCTCAAGCAAAACTTCCAGGTGGCTTATCAGGCTTGATTGCTGCATTGTTCAATCTGCGATCAAAATATTCTGTTGAATGGTATGCAGCCTTCTACATGGGAAGATGAGAACCACAACAAGCACAAAAGAGCAAAAGCATCACATTTCAGCCCTGGCTCTGGTTTCACAATTCTGATCTGCTGTTTCAGTATACCCATAAGATTTCCTTTGCCAAGTCTCTCGCTCTCTCTCAATCTCTCTCTCTCTCCTTCCCCGTCTTTTTTTTTCTCCCCCCTCTCGCTCGCTCTCTCCCTCCTCTTTTCTACTAACTCCGAGCAAGCACAACACACACAACTATCAGGCCCATCTATCACAGCGCTGTCACTTCTCTGCCAAAACAACTGCTTTCGGTTGTACGGGTTTTTATTAAGAGCACGATTCCTGCAAACGCATATTGCTTGAAGTGCATGATTGAAACGTTAAGGTGTGTGCGATAGCTCATGCGTCACATCTACAATCACTGTGAATTACTAGGTCACATTCAGATTCAGGAAGTGAATACAAATAACAGCTGGATAAGGCGAACTTTCAGAAAGTATAACAGAAAATAAGCAGTGGGGTTAAAAAAGGGGAACTGCACATTCACACATGCATACAGGTCTGGGAAGTGCAACAGTGATATAATTTTAATTTACTATCCATGGAAAAAAATAAAATAAAATAAAAACCAACACCATTATATACATTATCGAAAGCCAGAGAGGGGCACTTTTTTTTTTTCTCACTTATGAAAAATATATCAAAGGTTTAATTTTTTAAAAAGCACACTGAATAACAGAGCTTAAAAACTCCTAGAGTTCTTTCCCAAACTTTTCCTGCACCTTTGACAGATTCGCAGACTTAATCAATTTATTTTGTGTTCTGCGCGCTTTGCTCAGACTTTTACAGACTGTTTAGCCCCCAGCCCCTACCTTTCTTGCAGTGATGCTGGTGCAGAGCTTGCCTTTCAGGTGTCTTACATGAATCATTCTGAGTTAGAAAGCTTGCTGTCAGCTCTCGAAGTCTTCCCTCTCTTACAGATAGAGGAAGAGAGGGGAAGAAAGAGGGAGTGAGAGAGAAAGAGACACAGAAAGGGAGAGATATGTAAAATGAAAGCTCTGGCCAAAGAGAGAGGAAAATCAATGCTCCTATTCACTGGAAAAAAAAAATACAGCCAACTGGACTGTTGACAGCAACAAGAGGAAACGTCTAGACACCCATACGTTACAATTCACCTTTTCAACACACTGGACAGCACAGTCCCCCCGGGTGCTTTGCTGAGGATCTCTCATTCTCACTCAGAGCTAAAATATGTTTTCAATAAAACAAGCCCTTCCAAGAAAATAAAAGGATATTTAAGAATCACCTCTCTTCCATAAATTACTCAGGTTATAACCCTAATATTCTCATGATTGCTAAAGCAGCAAGAGATTCAGTAAATGACACACATTATTTTGCCAAAATGAAGTCACTGCTACCAAAGTTACAAAATCCATAGTGAATCAGATATGTGGTCAGAGAGCAACCAACCCTCCCCCAGCTAGTAAAGTCTTGAAGGATGTAATATCTTAAAGAGAAAGTCTCCAGAGCACTTCTGACTTTGCCTGAAACTTAAGCTCACTCTGAGCAACCACACGTGTGCAAAACAAACTTGATTTGTGTTGTTTACAGCCTGCATTTCAGCCTGCATGTTTTCTCTCTGCTGTGGTTTAGTCCAGTAGCCAAACAGCCAGACAAGCTTATTAAACTATAGATTATATGAATAAGCGAACTTTTCAAACATTCTTCAGGTCAGAACCAATTAACCACCTCTACCTAAGAACACATTAACCTGTTAAGTTGGTCTAACGAAAGCCACGCTTGTGCTCTAGGCATGACAAGAATGAAAGGGAATTCAGTCAAACACAAAACTGGGAGATATTTTAACACTTAGATGTCAAGCATCCAGCAGTTTTTCCTTTTCTACTTGGTAGAGTCAAGCTGATCTAGTAAGGTGTTAAACATTTCCATACGTATAATTACCTAATGACTTGGCTGTAAAATTTCATATCATACTAGAAATTGGCATATGGGGATATATTTTGAAATTGGTCTCTGAGGACATGATCTGTAAATGCCTCTACTTGAAGTAACTCCTCTGAGTTGGTCTCAGGGAACTCATGATCCTATTTACCATCTATATGAAAAATGGAGGGTGTGAACACATTGAGGCTATGCAAGCAACCCAACTTGTGTGTGTGTTTGGGAAAAATCAGGCTCCATAAGTGTACGCAAAAGTTTTCACCTGAACTTCTCCATTTTTGGGGTTTAAATCCTGCACTGTCACCTCCTTCCATAAAATGCACCAAGGAGTATTTAACAGCACAGGATTTGCCTGTGCATTGCCCAAGCTTACCGCAACATTAAGCTACAGCATCCCTGAAATATTGCCACCTACTGCCACCTGCAGAATCTCCTTTAGCTTCAGACAGAAGAGACCCACACTTCTGGGGACATTGACCACAACTCTACTCTTCCATGGGCTCATTTTAGTTGCCAGGGCTCTTGGTTGCAGCTTCTAAGTCACATACATCAATGACTACTCAAAGCCAGCGATGCACTATATGAAGAGTTGACTGACTCAGTGGATCTCCAGAAATTCTCCTGAGAATGCAAGCCCTCATTTTCATTAACACCCCATCCCTAACCCAAAAATCAAGTTTAGTAGCTCCATTTTCTTCCTCCAAGTAGATACTTCTACCATTCATTTTATTTCCCCAAACATACGATTTCAAATCCTCGGCACAGCTTTCCCCTTCATTAGCAACAACTCCTTCTGCTCTAATTTCTGCAGGTCATATCACTGCTTAGTTTTATTTTTTTTCCTCTGCTCTTCCAGCCTTCATGTTATCTGTCCATATGATCACAATTGAAATCTACTATAGAAAGACTTGACCCAAAAAACAAACAAGTTCAGAAGCAGCCATCTGGGGTGAAAAGAGATGGTTTATCGTTGCTTTTGTAGTTGATTTAGATGGCCAAAAATATCCTCTGATGAGCTCTGACTCTCAGGAAGCCATAATATAGGAAGAATAACAACTATTCCCCACTGTGATAGCGGTGGCTCTGCGGACCACCATGTGAGAGCCACTCACCCAGGTGACTACTTCCTTCTCCTCTAATTTTACCAAGGTGTCTATTTTTAAGTCATACAAAACCAAGCAATAGAAGGTGAGTGGGTAAAATGTGATGGTCTTTACAATGCAGTAATTTAGACTGGACAATTTAATGCTCCTTTCTGGCATTAAAAACTTTACTGTATCCAGATACTTCCACTTGGATAACCAAAGCATAGGGCTTAATTAGGCAGTTATATTTAGAAGCAGAGCCTGGAACATCCAGCTGAAATGAATATTTTGTAAAAGCAAGCTTCTGTAAAATTTAATAGAAGGATTCTATGATTTTTATATCTTTCATGACACCCCCTTTTAAACAATTCGTAAGTTATTTTGAAACCCAACTATTGGTAAGCAAAAACTGTATATAGAAACTGATTCATTAAGGGAAAAAAAAAAAAAAAGGCAAAATTGGCTTCATTATTATCTCCAATTCAAACAACGGAAATTAAAGGGGAAAAAAATATAGGTCTCCAAGCTTTGGTGCAGACACTGAGAAAGGAGACATCTACCAGACTGTTAGCAAAGTATTAGGAATGTCAGCATTTTGCAGAATTTACCCAGTGACTATTTAGAGCTCTATGCACCTACACAGAGAACACAAAAGCACACACATCCTCTCAAAAATGTGGAGAAAGATTTATTTATGCTTAATGTATCTTAAATTGTGTACTACAGAGTACTTGCTGATGGTAACTAATTGGCAGTCTTTTACATGGGGTTATGTTCTCTTTCTTGTTTTCAGGTCCTATATTGCACCCAAACAAGCTACGAATACATTAAATACTTTCCTGATTACTTGTCTTCCAAGAAGGCAATCGATGTAGTTATGAAATTATGTCTTTACAGTCAGAGCTCATTTATACCACTTGAGCGCCGTTCCACTGAGGTTGCTGTGCATCACAACTGGTTAGTTAATAGGTCACCACTGGGATAAAAGTTATGTGAGTAATTATATGCTAGAAGGGAAAAACCCATGAGACAGCCTCTTTATTAGGACTGTTTCTGTGGTACACAGAAAATAAAAAATGAGAAACCTCTAATCTAGCAGATCCTGGATTTGTAGTCAGGAGCTATACTACAAATGAAATGTCAGAATAAATCCTGCTTCAGCCATGAAAAGAAGTTAATACAAATTTCAGAAGGCGTGAAGTTTTGTATACCTCAGTTGCTGAGAATTTTAATGCAGTTCCCAGGCTGAACAAGAAGCCCATGAGTGCTGGTGTTAATTTAAAGATCAACAAATTAGCAATTCTGCCCCTCCCGACTGCAGCAGCCCTAACAGGAGCAGATCTGCAACTGGCCTCAGGCCCATGAGAGACTCAGGCAGAAGCTTTTGTTATAGCTTTCCCTTCTCCTGTGCATGGCAAATTTCATTGCTATTTAGCACAATCAGCGTTGGAGTCCTGACCAGTTTCCCTAGCTTTCTCAACAGAAAGAAATATATAATTTTCTTTTCTGTGGGGTATCACAGACCTCACTACTCTGAGCCCTCTAGATGGTAAAAAGAGCACGGGGAGAAGGGGAGGCTGAACAGCCAGTTCCTCTACTCCATCCCAAGCACTCTGCACCCACATGGTCACCGTGGCCCCAGGCTCAACAGATGCAGAGAATGTTTGTTTTCTGCTCTACAGCTGTGGATGGGATCCCCTCTACTCCTGCCCCAAGCCTCCAAGGGAGCTCAGTGGGGCCATGGGGTGGTTGCCTCCCTTCCTCTCCAGGAGCTGATACAATACTAGGATTCCAGGAGAAGTGAGGGTGGAAAAGACCTCAGGAGGTCTTCATTTCAACCTCCTGCTCAAACTGGAGTCAGCAGTGAGGTCAGACAGAGAACATTATTCAGTCTGTTATCCATCCTGGTCTTCAAAATCCCCCAAGGTGGAGGCCATAGAACCTCTCTAATAGTCTCACACCAACAAGCTCACCAGCCAACAGACCTATGAAAAGAGGGTGAGGCAAGCTGGAAACAGAATATGACTTGCAGGGTTATATGAAATGCACATTCACAATCCCAGGGTGTGGAGCAGAGGATGGGGAAGGGTTCTTGAGCCATTCTACAGCTCTGAAAAGCCTGGGATAAACTAGCCTTTTGAAAGCTCTGCAGCCTTTCCTAATTTAAAATTTCTGCCTAGTGTTTTATGTATTTATTATTTTCCATACAAAGCCATAAATGTTTTCTCTCACTTCCCACAAATCCTTTATTCAGAATGAAACAGAAATGGTTCAGTTACGAATGCTGCCCTGGCTTTATGTGGACTGGGGTGCTCTGCAACAGAAACACAGTACTCAAGGGCAACACGTCCTGAAGTGGCTCTCACCTATAAAGATCCATGGTGAATGAAAAGTTCATTTTAATTCTTGAGCATTCTGCCTGGGGAAGTAAATCTAACATCCAATTGATCATCAGCAACTGAAAAGAACTGGTGCATATGTTTAAACATGTAGCCAGTCCCAAATAGCTATGTGTCACTGTCATAGCTGTGTGCTACTGACACTTGAGCACAGTCACTTGAAAAAGAAATCAGACAAAATGACTCTTCCAAATGAACTGACACAAAATGGTAAATTCCAGGGCATGAAAATAAAACATCTTGTATCTGCTGTCCCGTGGTACTGGGAACTGAAGAAAATACCACCCACAGCTCTGAATTTCTTATTGATTGGCGGTGGGCTTGCCAGTTTTTGGAGTTTATTCTCAGGTACACATTGTGCTGTAAAGATACAAACAGCATGAAAATGTAGTTTGTAGAATTGCTGATGGAAAAACATTGAGTTCAGGAGTCCACAGCACTGTGACTATAAGCAGGAAAAACGGTACGTTGTTCAGATAGGCATTCATATTGGAAATGATAGGACATTGGGCTAGGATCAAGGACATCTCATGTTTTCTACAACATTTTCATGTAAGCAATGCATTTAGTGCATATATCAAGCCCCTGATAATTCCTTGCTTTGGGGAAATAATTTCCTCCATAAATATATGGGTAAAATTCAGTGAGTGTACAAGTTCATGCAATACAGATTCAATATATGGTTTGCCAGATATTAATCATATTTTGCAGTTTGGGCCATCCACTTCAGCTTTGTATAGCGAGGAGTGTGCATCAGTCCCATACCTGAACTGGTGCATGCTCATCTCCTTTTCCCTACAGAGGTGATTGAGGACGTTCAAAACTGCACAGAATCAGGTTGTTAAAGGGGTTTTGACCAACAGATCCGGTTCTGCTGATCTCACAAAGAATTACACTTCAACTCTAAGTACCAGAGGATACAGTACAAAAGTTTTCTGATCATGTGGGAATACAGCAACAGAAGAAACCCAGGAAGTTATGCTAGACTATTAGTTCTTTAGAACTTGAAAAGTTAACGAATGTATACAATGATCTAGGAATGTAAGCAAAACCCATGGAAAAGTCTTAGACAAGGTAATAATCTGCAATTTTCCACTGTTATAAACAACTTTCATTGAAGTCTACAAGGTATCACATAAGCACGCCAACTCCGTTAATGTCTGTTTTCTTTTCGTCATGTTTCCAGCTTGCTAACTTTAAAAGAAAACTTAATAATTTTCTTTCACTTCCAAGAGAAAAAATACAGAATGACTTCAAGGCTGAAACTCTACATAATAATACATAAGCCCAAGAGAATTGTTACAGCCAAGTTGTGAACCTATGAAAATAATGGAGATACTATAATGAAACACTTAAAACTGCTGCACTGCAAACAGCAAGGCTGTTACAAAGAGAACTATAACTTACCTCCTTACCACAGCCATGAAGTCATATTGCTTCATGCATTATTCAGTGTAGTTTTATGGTCCGTATCATTAGACTGCCCATACAAAAAATCACCACTTTGCTGACATATTCTTCTATACTGACTCAAAACCACAAAGAAACTACAAAATTCAATGAGAGACTGAAAAAAAAAAAAAAAAAAAAAAAAACCACTTGGATAAAATTTACTAACCATACAAAATCTCTGAATTCAAAAATACACTGAAATGAAAGCACCCTGAGTTCAGCAAACCTATAGAACCTTCACTGGTATTAACAACATTTCTACACATAGAATAAAAAACAAATCCTGCTTGGGACAGCATGAAATACACAGGGCCAATAACATACAAGAATAAATTGCAGCCATAAGCCTCATTTGAATGTGCTACCATGCATGCAGTCAATAACGAGCAAAAAAATGATGGAAAGAACTCAAATTCAATATATCCTACACATTTCACCTCCGGCAAAACTCAACTGAATAAATATTTCAGTCTCCATCATGAAACAGTTTACCCTACCTTTGTCTTCGTCTCTACCGCATAATTTTCAAAAGTCTGGTTCTCCTTATTGTGTTCCCCACATTGTCCAGATCCTTCTGATCCATTGGAATCTGCAGCCTAAAGGGGAAAAAAAAATCAAATAAAGTAGCTGAGATGTGCATTATCATTCTGTTATACCTTAATGTAACGATTAGCATGCACATACAAAAACGTAGCCTGAATTCACATAAACCTCAAGTGGTTGATACATAAGATTTTTCACCCTGATGTTTTATCATACAAAATGTCTGGGGTTTAATCTCATAGCCACTCTTGTGGAAGTCTGTGAAGGTCTTAATAGGATAAATCTAAAAGTGATGCTTATCATTATATCTAGTTGACTTCAGAAGGCACTCAGGGTTCTCTGCAGCTCTCAGCATCACAACATCAAGATAAGAAAGGAAATCCATGCCCTGCCACAAAGGCCCACAGATAGTAATGGAGTCTCATCTGGAGTATCTGCAGGAACAGATTTCTTTACAACATTAACCGCATTACCTGCTTTGTCTTCTTATTTCTAATTCATGACGTTCTCCTAAATGACATATTTTTGAAAGGGTTTCACACTTGTGTATTAACCATATTTGCAAATCCTTAAAATTTAACTTTTTTTTTTTAACCTTTCCTTCATTTACACAGATTACAATCTTACATTACGTACAGAAAACCATCAAGAAAACACAGTAATTTTCAAAAAAAAAAATAAAGTATCTTTAATAGAAGTAAAAGTCTGTATTTGTTTTTTTTCAATTTTCCTGCTGAAAATCCAATATGTTGTTGTAGATTTTGCATTAAGACAATAAATATTACAAAAGACTTCTCTGTTTACAGTGTTTTGCCCTGCAAAAATGTGCTTAAAGAAGTAGGCATTGAATGAAACATGATGACTGCCACTGTCTCAAATCTCAGAAAATTTCTGGGCACTTTGCAAGAGCACGAACAGGAAAGCTGTGTGAATTCAAGCAGAGTACAGTCTCCTGAATCTATCAGCGCTGAGCATCACAGACACTGTGAGTGATTTAGGTCCATCCTTTTTTCAGCCTGTTCACCAGGAGTGCAGTCAATTTTAACACAACAGGCAAGAAATTGTTAGCATTTTAAATAGATCAACCATTGCCAGCACAACTTTGAAAACAACAAGCCTGTGCCACAGAAACAGCCAAATCACATCCACATGTGCAAATGTTTTCTCCTCTGATACTAGATTGTTTATTTAGGGCTCCATCCAGCAAAAGACTGAATGCTGGCCCCAACCCAGCAAACTACTTAGACACGTGCTTTTAACTTCAGTGCAACCAATGGCCTTGATTTTGTGCTCCATCTGAGCATGTGTTTAAATGCTGTATTGGATCAGGCCCAGCAGCTACATGGGGCTGAGCACACAGGACTCCATGCATGTCCTCTCTCAGTTTTTAGCTTCTCTAACATGCCTGCAGTCATGGAGAAGCATGCATTCGTTTGCCTTGTTTCTTATCACAGAAGGGTGTTGCATATCTTGCATCTGGAAGGGAGAGCAAGACAACGTGGCCAAAGTTATGCAGGAAAGCAAGGACCTGAACCCAGCAGCTCTGAATGCTGCAGCTTTTTTTCCCCCAAGAAAAGGAAAATTGGTGTTACAAAGAATGAAGAAGCATGCATAAAAATTTTCATTTCGTCTTTGCCTTCTTTGAATACCTGATGTGTTTTCCACTATTATTATTTACAGGCAGCAATATAAGCTATGCAAATCAACGTGTTACCTGTTTCCTCTAATCATCAAGACCAGGCTCCGCCTGATCCTTACAGAAGCTAAGATTCTGCAAGTTCTCAAAGGGGGCTTGACAACTTCCGGCAGAAACTACAGACTGTAGAACAATAGTTATCAAATGAGTGCAGCTGCAAACTTGGATAAGGAACAAGTTTAGTTTGCTTATGTTTTACCTTTTTTTTTTCTTCTCCCTCAAATTTGTCATCATTAGCTGAATCCAGTATTTTCAAAGAACAAAAAAGAATGTCAAAAATGCTGTGAAATATTTCAATTGTTTTCCTTAGGAAAACAGGTCATGGATTAATTGTGAAGAACAGTAAACGAAGGACATAAGGAGGCTGCAACAGCTCAAGTAAAAGTAATAATAATAAATTTGGAACATGTCTCTGTTCCAGTGCTTTAAGGTTCAATACACATTAGGAAAATAATGTCTGATTCCCAAACTTGAACAAAGTATACATTAGCAATCCATTGAAAAACCAAAAGTCATTTAGCTTTGTGTTTTGAAATAAACAGGACTGTATAACACAAGAGGCAAAAAGGATGCTTGTTGTGTCCTGTGATAGGTTTATTAAAAACTAAGTGCTCTTGGATTTGAGTCTCTTATTCTTGACATACACATGGTCCTCCCTTCAGAAGCTAACCAACAAGCCTACGCTCTCTAAACTTACATGAACACAGTATACACAAAAGTTGCCTGCTCATACAAAATAAGTATTTTAGCAACACCTCATTATTCCTGGTATGTGGAGGTCACTATGAAAAGCAGAACTGGCAGCCCCAGGGTGACACAGTATGAATGCAGGGCAGCAAACGCACCATGCTTGTACCTCCTGGTAGGAGGTTCTGAAAATAATGACTTCAAGCTTGAATTAAAACTATTAGCAAAAGTCTACATTGTTTATCAGCACCTTGTATCTAGAAGGCTGGTATTTGGAAAATATCACAAAAGAAAATATTATTTCCTCCAAGTCTGTCAGAACAAGACTGACAGACTTGGAGAAAAAGAACAGAGATGAGATTTTATAAGTAAATGTTGCAAAAGAAGCTTAGAACTTCATTTGGTAACTTAGCTCAAATGGCTGGTAACTATAAGACTTGCAGATCACACCAAAAGCAATCTCCAATTCTGTTTATAATTAATGCTAATCTATTTAGATTATAATTAACATGGACTATTTAGACTGTAATCTCTTCAGGGCAATGTCTCCCTCATTGTGCAAACTTACAGCATTATTTAAATGTTTATTAATAAAATAGTAATCACATTAGCTACCTTGTTAATTTTATCTAATTTTAAGAGTGCTCAGCTAAGCTTTTCTGTGCTTATAACACATCTTTCCTGTAGCTTATCAGAACATGCACAATTGTCACAGTCAACTGTCAACAAATTCTTGCTGATACTCTTTTTTTTTTTTTTTTTCCAAAGTACACAGTTATGAATTATGAAAGACTTGACTTGTCGCTGGTTCCACTTTCAGCAGGCAGCCTGTTCCAGTTCATGTCTGAGCCAGCCATCAGCCAGAAGGAGCATCTGCCCTCACAGGCAATTATGGCATGTGAGGTTTCCAAGAATTCCTACAGGAGGTCTTCCTATAGCAGCCAAGCTCTGCAACAGTGGATGAATCCTCCAGTCCATTATATGGCTCCAGAACTTATTCTTAATATATCAATATGAGGTACTTGTAACCATCCATGGTAGTTACCACATGCTTGTGTCTAGGAACGAGGCCCAGTTTTGGAAACACTTTGATTAATAAAATATATATACATATATATATGCAAACAATATTTTCTTGTTCCATGCTCTTGGACGTTGCTACCACGACTTTGACTTAATTTGCACACACACCTGTATGGGATATTTCCTAGGGCACATATACCATTTGCGGCTGGAAAAGGCTGATTCAGCTTTGCAAGTGACCAGGAGCACTGATGGGAGTGTGGGGGAGCTTCAGCCCACAAGCCGAAATAAATCTGCAGCTGCCTTAGGGTTCAGGGAGCTAATGCAGCTTCTCCTACAGATGGAAGCTTAGGGAATGCTCTCCTGTGTGCGTTTAGAGAGAGAAATTCAAATCAGAAGCTGATCTGAGACCTATTTTGGCAGTTTGTATCAAGAATTGGTAGCTCTTCTCCAGTCCCATGAGAGCTCATAGATAAATTCCCAGCTTGCCTTGAACGATTTACACTAAGAGGGGAAGGGTATAAAAAAAAAAACAAAGGGAACTGTTAACTTGTGGATGCCAATATCTGTCAGAAAATCTATCATCTTGGTAATCGAATGCTCCCAGGAATATAGAGTGCTGAGAGATACTGCTTTTATTTAATTAACTTTTATGAAAGTAAGCAGTTTGAAACAAATCATTAGAACATTTCAGAAGCTACACAGGGAAAGTAAAATACACCGTAACGTATGCTGGAGTTATCCATTTTACAAGACACCAATGTAAATGAATTCATTTAGCAGCTACGCTGGAGTAGGAAGCGACCTGAGCTGAACTGAGCTGCACAGCAGGACGCTGACACCAGCAAAGACCTGAGCCCACCTCGACGCCAGGTTGCAGCCAACTCCACTTGCACTGTACTTGAGCTTTGTGCAAACTAAAGCTGGACGCGGGTCAAGTTCATCCTTTGCAATGTGCCAGGAACAGTAGGAACGCCTTCTGTGTCTGTGATCCGACCACCGAGGACTGCACCTTTTTGCTGTACCTAGGCAGGGCTGACCACTCTCCTAAATGTTCTCTGAGCATCTCACTTTTGGTTCTTGCTGCTGGCCGTCTTGGACCACCCAAAAAATTTGTAGTGCTTGAACAGTTTGTGGAAAACAAAGCACCTTTGTGGGCTCGAAGAGCTTTTCTTGCAATGCCATGGGGAGGAAAAGTCCTAGAGACCGTGAGATATGTTTTCCTTTTTCTGTACCTGATAGTCCTATTTCTATTTCCTCTTATAGTCCTTATTATAGGAAGAAGTGTCATTCAGCAATTTTTTTGGCAGGAATTAACTTTTACCCATATCACAGATGACTGAAAACTCAGACAATCCCAGAGCAGGCTATGCTAGAAACTAAAATCAGGAATGTAGTCCTGCTGAAGCCAGGCAGAATTTCACTTGCTTCAGCTAGGCCTAAATTTCAGTCCAAAAATAATACAGCAGAGCTCTCATCTTGCCCACAAAATCCTTTAGAAAAGATGGTGCCTAATTGAGTGTTTCTGAAGGCCTTTGCAAAGCATGCTTCTGTATCTCCAGCTGAATGATTCCCTCATCTTAAAGGGGATTGTTTCTATTTCCACGGCACGGTATTTGGTTTGCTGTTTGGAGATGTCCAGGTTTGTCCACATCACATGACCACAGCTCAGTCCTTACAGCCACCCCAGGTCAGGGTGATGTTGTACATTGCTACTGGGTCTCATGGGCCAAACCCTGCAAGAATTTCACTGCAATCCCTTGGGCCCCAGTCCTCCTAATATGACCAGGAAATGTGAATGTGAAGTGGCAGAGTCACCATCCTTGGGGGTGTTTAAGGAAAGGCTGGACCTGGTGCTTAGGGACATGGTTTAGTGGGTGACATTGGTAGTGGGGTGATGGTTGGACCAGATGATCTTGGAGGTCTTTTCCAACCTTAATGATTCTATGATTCTATGAATGGAGAAAAGGAAAACAAGCATTTGGGCATGAATTCTACCATACAAATTGCACCACAAGTGCTTGAAATTTTTAATAAAATATATATATATATATTGACTTTGGAAGCAAGCATAAATATCACAATGATATTTATTTTCCCCTAGGATTTTCATGATTCAACTTTAGCTAGAGTGGATTCAACCTTTCAGAAGATTTTATGACAGACTTAAAGAGTGTCAGAGCTCAGAACAATTGCATGGCTGCTGGCGTGTGTTGCAGAAAGGTCAGGCTCAGACTTCGTGCTCCCCACCCTCCTGCAAGCAAGCCTTGCTCTCAGAGTGCCTCTAGCTGTCAGAATGATACTAGTGAGCTTTGCATTTGCTTGTCCCCAGCACAGATTTGCCCACTGGTCTGCAAGCTGTCACCCAAGTCGCTAAATAATCCATAGTCAATTTGGCTGGGCTAACACGTACCCTCGAACCCTAGCTCCATGATCATCCATATCATATAATTACCCAGTTGTGCTCAGACTCTGATCTGGGGCAAGACAACTGACTTTCCAGGAGCCACTAGCTCATGCTTCAGCTTTTTTCCTCCCACACTCGCAGTTCAGATGAAGCTGCCTGGAGTCAGTTGGTTCCACAAACTCAAGACTTGTGACCAGAAAACATACCCAGGAGCTTCACCTTTCAGGTCTAGGCTCCATCTCCAATGCCAGTCATGCAGAGCTTTGTTTTCAGCTGGACTGCAGAACGGGCCACTTGTGCATCTCGTTTGCCAGGGAGCAGCATGCCACTAAGGTGGCACACCGGTGGGCTATGCCACATGCAGTGGCTCTTGCAGCGGGATGGACCATGGCACTGTAAAGCCACCAGAGCCCCTGCAAACACAAGGTGTACAAGTGTTGTTGCTCTCTGCCCCACTGAGACCTGGCACACTAAATACGGGGGGCTGGAAGGATCTGCTGGCCTCCTGCATGTGGCAGAGAGGAAAACTGGGCAAAGAGGATACTGCAACAAGGAGTCCTGCTGCAAGGTTGAAGAGATAGTGATGTGCAGGCCAACTGTATGAGAATGATGCTTAAAGCATGAGCCCAGATAGATGGGTTAGAGGTCTCAAAGACCCTCCCTTGCTGTAGCTCTGTGCCAGGCAGCAATCCACGTAAGGAACAGAGACAATTACCTTATGTATGGCTGAGTTCTTATTCTGACAGACTGTTTTCCAAAGCATTCTCTGCAGCAGGGTTACCAAACACCGTAGGGCAAATTCAGACTCCTCCAACCACGAGAATGAATGAGGTGAAAACTTTAAACAATTAATTGCATCTCCCTCAGCTCACTGGGATTCAGTCAGATCCTGACTCTCAATGCTTCCCATTCCTTACCTTTCAGCCATTGCTCTGCACTTTGCTGGGCATAAAGAAGATGAAATATGAAGAGTGATTTGGGATATTAAAGATCTATTTCTTTCAAATAAAGCAGAAGCTATTACTGAATTCTCCTGAAGGCTGGAGGAAAAGGACTAGAAAAATTAAAAGGCTGAACATAATTAATGAATGCTCATTTAGAATTGGCTATCATGCAACATCTTGGAAGCCAAATTTACAGCTGAAGAGGGCAGGCTGTATGCAGAAATGGGCTGTGGAGTGAGCTCCATGTGCACTGTGTCAAGCTGGGCGAAGGATAGGGAGCTGTGGCTGCAGGGGCCTCCCTTCAAGTGCGGAGCAATGACACCTGCAAAAAGCCCCTCTGAGCAGAAAGGTTGGCTGCTGTAAGAATAGCATGTTAAAGCATGTGGTTTGATTCCAGTTGTGCCCATCTGCATATATCATATTCATTAGCTTCAGTGGAATCCCTCTGCATTTAAGCCCCTATAAGCAAGCACTGAAAATTCAAGCGGACCACAGCTGGAAGCAAATGCAAACACTTGCAAACAGAAAACAGAAAGTAAGTCATTAATTGTAACAGAAAACATGACTAATGGTTTTAAATTAAATAATATGTGCATGATATTTTAATTAACAAGGATAATGTTTATTTTACTTATACAGAAGTAAACTTCTGGATACATAAATTCCAACCTACATATTTCAGTTGCCATAACAACTTGATACATTTATTCTCTTGTGTGATTTTGTATTGCATCAGTGCTGTGTTTTTTTATACAACCAAAAAGACAAAAAGAAGAAAAAAAAAAAAACTGTTTTGGTTGCTATGATAATACAATATTTTTAATTGTTCTTTTCACATTCAGATTTTCTTGAAACCAATATAACTTTCCCTCCAAAGATGTTCACTGCACAGTATAGGAGTTTCACTACCAATTCCGGTGCTCAGTGCTGGGTTTGCCAGAATTCCCAAGGACATGTGTAGCCATTTTGCTCAGGCAGTGATCCTGCTATTTCAGTGGTCCCCCCTGGGGACTACTCTATGGTTTAGAGTTAAGATCGTGGCAGTAGACCAGTAAAGTAACACCCTGAGCTGGTGCATTTTCTCCTGAAAACCAGAAGCAAATTTAAGTAGGGCTAGATTCTTCAGAAAGGTGCATAGTCAGATTTTGGGCAGCAGTGGCAGCAAACAGCTGCAGGGGTGAAAAGCTGCAGGGGTGCAGAGGACGTAAGTAAATGACTGCACCACTCTCCAGGCCAGGAGGATATTTCAGAGCAGTTTCTACATTTCATACACACTCGGGTAGTGTGCGATGAGCTAGGCTTTGCTTGTAACTGGGAACAGAACTGATCCCTAAATTCTTGGGGCCTCCAAGGAGATGGCCCAATTTTTTCTATAAATCAAGGCAACCAAATGATACAATGATGGGAGGAGCAGAGAGGATTAGGGTGGCTTTTCCCCTCCCCACCTCCAGCTAGCTGTGCAGTGTAGCAGAGCCTACAGTTGCTTGTTCACCTTTCCCAGCTCTGCACCCTCACAAAAGGACCCATTTCAATTAAATTGCAATTGCCTAACTGCTGATGCTGCATTTCTTGCTGGTTCCCTGTAACAAGCGTAATGAGAGAGACTGTATTAATTAATAACAATTATATTACAGTGCAAGATGAGGAACTGCTTGGCAACCATTGTTCCGTACAGCTGGTGTGGAGATCTCAGATTAGAGATAATGGGACATTTATGAATGTAAGGTTAGAGTTTTTGATGGAAAAGAGCTAGTGCAATGGCCCTTGTGGACTGCCTTGGCCTTTGGGGGCAGCTCTTCACTTAATGCTAACTATGATCGCTGCCACTTCAGCAAGGAGAGCTCTGACAATTGCTTTCAGAGAACTGTCTCCTTAGCTCTCAGATGTGAGAATGTGCATGTGTGCTACCACGCACAGTTTAGGACAAGCTCCATCACAATATTTTGCTATGACAGGCAGTTTCTCTTTTTGTTTTGGGGATTTTTTTTTTAGTAGATCATACTATTCTTCCTTATAAAAAGTATATATACATATATATGAGTAAGAAAAAACACACAGAATTAGAACAACCCCAAATGAGAATAACACCCAACAATGCTAGGTACTGCATGATAACCTGGTAGGAAATGTATTTGAATAGAAAGTCACTCAGATAATGTGATTGAATTCTGATTTATCTCACAATGCACCGCAGGTCCATAGCAAATTCAAGGATAGAAACAAGTCTCCTGCCTCCACCACTGGCCCACACAGTCTCTTTGTATTTACACACATATCCAGAGAAATTATAGAGGAGGAAACTACTCACATTTCACTTGAGATGAACTGAAACTCGTTTTGTGTCTGTTCTTGCCAGAAATGGTGAATTTAAGTCAGTCTACTCAATAGCAGTAATAAAACCAGTCTCATTTTGAGAATAGGACCAATATGTCACAAAGTGACACTTAGGGAAACCAGAGGTGTTTTACGCTAATGCAGGGATATAAAGCCAGTATTAAAGACAAGGGGAAAAAAAAAAAAAAATCAAAACTCTGGGGAATATTGTAATGACTTTTACTTCTTGAGATAGTTTTGCTTGAAGCATCCTGAACCTTAGGATGCAGAGTATTTGTTTTGGCCATAGCCATAGGGAGGGGAAGTAAGCAATGGCTGTCTTTACGTTGGCAGGCTGCCTTGCCAAGTCATGGCTGCTGAGCTGCACAATCATATATACTCGTGCTGACATGCAAAAATACTGCGGCTAAACAAAACCTTCAGCAAAACACAGTGCCGTTTCTCTTCATTCAGCATCTCTCCTACAGGGCATTGCAAAATGCTTTGCACTGAGATATATATAAGAGGAAAAGGACTCAAAAGATAAGTGGAATGACTCAGGTCATGAAACTGCAGAATACGTCATCATGCTCCCTAAATGTTGATAAACAGCTGATGATATAAAGTGAAAGGGAAAACAAACATTCCCTAGATACTTATCAGGAGGTTGGGGCCCCATGGAGCTACCAGACAATTTCTTTTGGGTCAACTTTCACGAATTAGATACTGGATAAGAATCTGTCACTGCTTAATGGAGAGATGGCATAAACCTGTGCTTTCACATGAGGACTCCAAGAACTATTAACACTAGCCACTGTCCAAGGTTATTACAAAGTTATGGACCGTGTGGGGTTTTCAGCTTCCATGAGCTTGTGGTTGTACAAGTGTAGATGTGTAAGGGCAGCTGTAAGTGCACTAAATAAACATCACTGGAAACTGCATCAGGATAACAGGAGCGAATACCTCATGTAGCAGGCAGTGCCGAGGAAGTCTCCAAGTGTCCATATTGCTCAGGCATGTCTCTCTCCCTTGGGTTTCTACAAGGACCAGGAACCCTCCACAGCTGTCAGCTAAAGCTGATATTTCTTTACTTGAGAAACAGTGCCCTTGTCAGGAGGCACTGACACTAAGGTCCAGATGACGCTATCAGAAGGGGAGCCTGGATGAGGCAATAAATTCAGTCTCATAAGGACCGTCACTGACTCTGCAACACTTCACACTAGAACTGTCTACACTTTATGCATTTGAAAGGCGTCTAGGCAGCCTAGATATGTCTTTCTCTCCTTTGTTGGGTTGAGCGTACCACCAAGCTGACTGACTCAGGTGTAGGTGTACATATGGGCTTGGAGGAATGCTAGATGAAAAGCTTATCTGAAAATATTTTCAGTGTTGGTGAACATTTGCTTGAAACATCCTCAATCATCTTTATGTACTAATTAAATTGCAGGTAATAAAAAGACCTTTTCGGAGAGAAGGAATTAGCAGGGATCATGCAGGGAAGCAGTGTGAGGCCTTTAAAAGGGACGGAGAGATGATAGCACAGAATGGCACCTCTGCAACCCCACTTCTCATTAGCAGGGGCTCAAATTCCAATTCTGGTTGCATTAAGAAGCCTTGGAATAACCTTGATATTTGTTAATGCCAACAGCACATAGCTCTGTGTACTATTCTTTATACATTTAGCCCATTCTTTACAACCTATTGTGTTAACACCGGGTCAGCTTCGCATTTCACTAGCTTGTACCGAAAGCTGAAGTTAAGCAAGTTCATCTTCTTGATAGATGTTTCTGCAGTAGTTAGTAAAACAGGGTTCACAAGAGGTGCCCCCTATGAGCCACAGTCAAATCTAATACTGCACTTTTCAAAGCTACTGGCAAAAACACAGTTTCTACTGCTAAGACAAATATCTGCAATCAGAGATGCCATTTCACAGTTTGGAAACATCATGCTGCCTGTTTTCCTGGATTTGGTTAACCAGGAACCTTTTTCCATATCTTTCTTACCAGCAACCTGGTCATAATTGACAATCCAAGCCTTTACCACCTTATGGCTGGGATGCAACAAAACACTGTTAAGCTGGGCATGAAGTCTCTTGTTTTTCCAAGAAAAGTAAGCTGCATCCCTCTGCTCAGCATTGATCAAGGATGTCAGACCAGTCCTCCCTTCCCTGTGATGGTTCTCCATAGACCAAAAGCATCAGCACAAGGAGCTTTTGGCCTTTGTCCAGGGGTCACCACAAACTGCAAGTGAAAAGCAATATCTGACAAGTCTAATTCTCACAAGTAACCGAACTGTTCACTGTGAGCACAAAGACGTGTGTGCCAGGCATATTACCTAGGTGGGAACAAAAGCAAGGAAGCCAACTATGAAATACAGTTACTGAGTTAAGAAACAGCATTAAGAAGTATAAATGTAACTGCAGAAAATTGGCTGTTTCCAGCAACACCATACTCAGCATCCTGCATACTGAAAGCTCCTGTTACAGGTTTGCTGCTGACCCAGCAAAGATACCTTTGGGTATCCTGGGAGCACCTACTGTCAAAAAAAAAGTACAAGATATTTCAAAAAAAAAATACCAATTACATAAGTGGAGGCATATGTTTTTCATGAATCTTCCTACTCCTTAGGAAGCTACAAAGCTGTCTGTTTTGTAACCTCTGTTTTTCTACAAACTACCACAACACCACAAAATGTGTGAGAAGACACCAGTCTGACGTAAGGAATGACCTGAAATCACTCAGCAGATCCTTTCTTTTTGTAATTAACAAATCCAAAAATACACAGATTGAACTTATTTTAGCTCATCAAAACCATAATAATTAATGTTTCCACAGAGTTTCAAAAGCCTTTTTCTGAGAAAGTGGCCTTCAGATCCACTATGTCAGTTATTTCTGATTTAACCTTTTTCAGCTTGTACAGCTGTTGTCTCTTCTCAGAAAGCTTTTAAGGCAGATACCTTGACTACCTGAAAGTGCTGAGCTACAAAAATAAAATACAGGGACAGGCACAGCATTTCAGAAATACAGGGATTCTCCCCCATACTTGTGCAAGGAAATGGAATGCCTGGAAAACCTTCATAATTTTGGTTTGTCCTTTCAGCAAAGAAATGTTACATAGCTGTAACAATGGACTGAACAACACTAATGGGATTATAACTATATAGTAGGAAGGCTGACCTCCTGACAGAAAAGCAGAAGGATATAGATCAGCCAAGCAGTCTGGAGTGCTGAAATCATGAACATAGAAGCATTAGTGGGTTCAACCATTTTTCTTCATCATGGCTGTTTAGGTCTTGCAGACTGATGAAAGAATGAGATTCAGCTAAGCTGATACTCTTCAAATATCCCATTTTTAAAAGTATATTAAACATTTGGTTTCAAAACTCATCTGCAAAACTAGTTTTCTGGGTTTGGGGAATCAGCACCTCACACAGAGGTGAGGCTGCAGATTTCTAGCCACAGATTACATCTCCTTTATGCTAGCACATGGAGGTTCTGCTCCATCAAACTTTCAATTTCCCTACAAGATGACAGAAGCTGGATAAACATGAGCAAACAGTGGGATAATATTGATCAACAAAAGGAGAATGTCATAAAAGTAATGATTGCTATGGCAGCAACCGCCTCCCTTGTGGGACAAAGGCAAGTTTTAAATATGAAATGAGACAGTCTTGCAGCTCCCTCTGAAGAATGGCAACACCAGGAAAGTTCCTCATTGAAAATGTCATGAAAAGCTGAGGAAACAGAGGTTGAGGTAGATCACAAAAAAGTGTGAGAGAAGACACGCAGAGAGGAGACAAGCCATGGCAAGCTCTAAAATTAAGACAAATAGAGTGGTTTTGATATGGTGGAAATGTGAAAGTCGATGAAGGCTTGCAACAGCAAGGAAGATTTGGTTAGAGAAATAAACCTAGAAAGGGATTTCCATACAAGGCTTTTAGGATGGGTAAATAGACTGAGATTTCATAGGAGAAAGATAATTGTTACTAAAGCCTCTTTTCAGCAAGGGGGAGAACGGCTAAGAGTGAAATTCACCTCTTCTCAGAACACAAAGATCTAGCCAAAAGCTTTGTTCATGATCCACCTAAAAGTTATAATGGAAAATAGGCCTGTTTTGTCTCTGTCCTCTAAACCAGGGGCAGTGGTTGCCATAACTTGTAACAGACTGAAGTGGTGCAGGTGACAGTTAAACACAGTCAAATGCATAAAACATCCAAGCTGAAAATACATAAAGTCCTGTGGTTCTAGTCATGTCATTTGTAACTGTATTACACACATAAAATGTGAAGAAAAATGAGATTTTAGAGTTGACAATTTCCCTTTCATTTCTCAGTTTGTTGCCTTTGGGATTGTATTTATTATTTGTGAAAACCTGCAAGTACCTGTCCCAGTTTATAAAAATCTAAACAGAGCAGGAAGGATATTTTCTCTTATATGTATATATTTGTCTTACTGAGCAGAAATATATGCACCTATCCAAGAAATCACTCTCAGGATGATCTTTATATGATCCAGAAATCTTGGGGTGATATCCTTCTTTATTCTTGGGAACTATTGAAGAAGCATTTTAATAAAGAAGTATTGGTAGATTGCAGAAATATATAATGGGCTCTTAAACCTCTCCATAGAGACCTGTGTCCTTTGCACATGGAAGGCAGTGAATTCTCTTGCTTAGTTGCTCAGATTGGTGAATGATCAGAGTTAATAAACTTGTAAGTGAGACAAATTGTTCTGAAATATTTTTAGAGTGGAACTTAACTAGTGTAGAGTCATCTCTGAATATCAATTTTACAGAACCCTTACAGTTTTACGGGGCAAAGAACTATATTTTTAAGAGTTGATGCATTTGTTTTCGCAGGTGGTAAAAACATAACTTCTCAGAATCTTATTAGAAACAATGAATTATATCACATATACTTTGGAGGAGCTGCTAGCTTGTAGTAGAAACCTGTTGGGACATTCTGAAATTTTTAAGTAGGTATTTTTTTCAGAAGATTACTCTCGTATGACAACAGCCCTTGTTAAAATATAATGTGTTTTGGAAAAGAAGGTATAATATGTTAAAATTGCAAGTGCTTTTTGCTAGGTGATATTTTCATGTATCTTTGACAACTAGATCTACCATTCTTGACCTTGATACACAGAAGTGGAATTTACTCAGTACTCTGATCTCAAAGCTTATCACAGGGGAGACCCATTGCATAGTTAAAAGTGGCTAATGCTATATGCTGGTTAATATTCAGGCACATTTTCATTGGGGAAAATTATTGTTTCTGGTCCCTAGCAGCTGTTCTGGCCTGCACCCAACCCTTTGCAGATGTAATAACAAATCCTAGATCAGAAGACTGCCTAGAGGTTGTTTGATAGGCATATTATATAAATATGGACCAAAAAAAATGAAAACAAACAAACATGCTGTGGTGGATGTGACTCTCACCATTGCTCATCTGGTTGAGTGTGCTTAATGCCAAGATCCCAGTTCTACTCTCCCTCCCACCAGTGTCAATAGGAAAAAATTATTAAATTGTTCCCTGTCAGAAAGGAGCTAACAGACCAGTGACTCCTCTAAACTCTCATGCAAGTCACAATGTGTTGGTGATGTTAAAATAAAAGTGAGGCAACAAAGGTAAAGGCTTTGAATGTGAGCGTGTCTAACTACCTAAGCACAAGCTGATGGCAAAAGCAGAACCATGTCTGACTCTGAGACTCACCACAGGGGACAGAAATTGTCTATTTAGGGAATGACATGACATACTCTATTGTGCTTACGTGGCAAGGTTTTAGTAGTGGGGGCTGCAGGGGTGGCCTCTGTGAGCAGTGTCAGATCAGAGCCAGCTCCAGACAGCTCCAAAAGGGACCCGCCGCTGGCCAGAGCCAAGCCACGAGCGACGCTGGTTGGGCCTCTGGGAGAGCAGACTGAAGAAAGGGAGAATCTGCTGTGCTACAGCAGCTGGGAGAGAGGGGTGAGCACTGTGAGAGAAGCAGCCCTGCAGCCCTCAAGCTCAGTGCAGAAGGAGGGCAGGAGGTGCTCCAGGCACGCAGCACAAGTTCCCCTGCGGCCCATGGAAAGGCCCCTGGTGGAGCAGGCTGTCCCCCTGCAGCCCATGGGTCCCACATGGAGCAGATCTCCATGCTGCAGCCTGTGGAGGAGGCCCCGGTGGAGCAGGTGGATGTGGCCTGCAGGAGGCTGCGGCCCATGGAGAGCCCCTCGCAGGAGCAGGCCCCGGGCCGCAGCTGCAGCCCGTGGTGAGGAGCCCACGCAGGAGCAGGGGATCTGGGGGGAGCTACCACCCGTGGGGGACCCGTGCTGGAGCAGTTTGCTCCTGGGAGGTGGATGGACCCCGTGGTACGGAGCCATGTGGGAGCAGTTCTTGAAGAGCTGCTGCCTGTGGGCAGACCCCGCAGGCTCAGTTCGGGAAGAATGGCATCCCGTGGGAGGGACCCCACGTGGAGCAGGGGTAGAGAGTGACCGTGAAGGAGCGGTGGAGATGAAGCGTCAGGGACTGACCGCAGCCCCCATTCCCCATTCCCCTGTGCCGCTCAGGGGGAGGAGGTGGATGATGGGTGGAGGAGGGAAGGTGTTTCTAGTTTCCTTTTAGTTCTCACTGCTCTAGTGTGCCAGTGATAGGCAATAAATTACATTAATCTCCCATATGCTGAGTCTGTTTTGCCCATGATGGTAATTGTTAAGTGTCCTTATCTCAACCTATGAGCTTTTTTCATCATATTTTCTCCCCCTGTTCTGTCAAGGAGGGGGTGTGAGAGAGCATCATGTTGGTGCTGAGCTGCCCATTGTCGTTAAACCGTTAAATGTTCAGGTGGCCTTACTCTCAGCATCATGCCTTCATCTGAAAACTTTCCTTCCACAGGAATCTGGGATAAAGAGGCCAGAATGCCATACTCAGGAGCATTTCTGTCCACAGGATGACACTGTTCTGCATGCATACAACTTCTGGGTTTGAAATGGAAACATTGGCCTGACCACATTAAAACACACTCAGAAGCAACTCAAAAATGATATTTAACAGATGCGTTGACACTCAAGTTATTGACAAGCTACAGAAAAAAATACCAAATTTATAAATAGAGACTCAGTACGGATACCCAGTATGGGTAAGACATTTAGCTGCAGCTAGTCATAAATAAGGTTTTAATAACACAGTGACTTTGCAGTTATCCATTTCTAAACATTAGCCAAACTATTTGAAAAGGCAAGTGTATAAAATAATGTCTGCAGGTAAAGCATACCTTCTTATTAATGCACAGAAAACAAAATTTCCAAATTATTGTATATAATAACCCTGTGAAGCCAAGCTCCATCATTGTTTTTAAACAATTACCTAGTTACGGGTGTTGCACATTCTTGGGATCAGAAGATACACAAGTGCAGGAAAACATGAACCAAAATGTCACCTATACCGTACCCCTTAAAAAGACAACTGCCTTCTTGACGGAGAGCTCATTGCCAAACAGAATTACATGCCAATTGGCTCTGGTACAAAATCAACCCACAGACACAAACTGCATTTGATCAGATAAACGTATACTGTAGGAGCTAAATCTAGTGAAGAAACAGACACATAAAACGGAATGTTTTGAACCTTTCTAATGAAACATTATGGTTGATATACCTAATGACTCTTGCATATTAAGTATCACTTAAACAGAATCAGATTTGGCTCTTGGGAGTAAACCAAGCCATACAAATTAAGCTGTACCCAGTTACAAAGAAAGAAAACAAACAAAAATCCAGAGAAGAGACTGATTTTTTTATATATATATGCACATATTAGAAGGGTCTTGCAGCTCCAAGTGCTTTAGACAAGCTGCTAGTGTGAAACAGATTAATGATTTGATAATTGCACCAGGCAGAAGATGTTTAAGTAAGGGTTTTACTACTGGAACTTTTAACGAGCCGACACTTAAAGGACAGAGAAGTAATTACGATGTCTATAATAGCTGGGTACAAGGATAGCAGGCATTCCTGAAGCAGGCAGGAATAGGAGGATCCATTTTGCATGCTGCAATTGGCTGTCTTTGCAAAACGAGCCTCTAAACATAAGAAATGCACGGAGCAAGAATTAAATGAAGAGCTGGAATCTTCGGGGACCATCTCAAAGCAATGATATCACACTGCGCTGAATGTAGATTGTGCATGTGAGATCAGCGTGTGATGACCAAACTTGCAGAGTAATTGCAAATGATTCTAGTTCAATATGCTGAAAGTATCTGCACCATATGCCCTGTAAGTAAGCAGTCTTTCCATACCACAGTACAGGGACAAGCAGACCTTCAGCTACCAGATTTATATGTAAGAGCGGCAGCCAACTGTTCTTTTCCTTCACCACCATTTCCCTCCTAAATAAAGGTCAAAACACTGCTGACCAGAAATAAGTAGAACTGGACACCAAACTAATGAAAACAGAGGTTAAAACAAGGGTAAATTTATGTTTTATAATGAGCCTCTGGAGCTGAGCACAAGCCTGTAGCTTCAAGTGGTATTACTATTATCATAGCTAAAGAGCAATTCAATTTTTGTTTTACCAGATGGATACCTCCATCTAGGTACTTTTATGTTCTCCATTATTGCATTTTCTGAGCCTCTCACAGCTTTAATTGTATCTACCTACACAACATTTAAGTGAGAGGCATCCTTTACCTAGTGACTGCTCAGTGCAGTGCGGAGTGTCCTGGGAGGGAAGAAGACTTCTTCCCAGGTAAGTGACCATTCGCTAAGCAGAGGAGCTGGGCTTATCCCTGCAAACCTAGTCTCAGGCACCAGCAACCTGTTGATCCCAGCTGCACAGCTGCAAAGCTTTGACAGCAGAGAGGGCACGTGCCTTTCCCCAGCGTTATCTGCAACTGGGTAGGCCGAAAGCACTCTTCTGAGCAGTAGAA
The DNA here is from genome assembly GCF_009769625.2 of Cygnus olor. Taxonomy (NCBI): domain Eukaryota; kingdom Metazoa; phylum Chordata; class Aves; order Anseriformes; family Anatidae; genus Cygnus; species Cygnus olor. The sequence goes on from NC_049169.1 coordinate 202,834,014, forward strand.
GGCCTCAGTTTAATCCACATCCAGATGAATCCCTATCTCACATTTCCTATGGGTGAAATCGGTCCTCTCTCCAAAGGGGACAACTTAAAGAGCCCAAATTTCAAGAAAACCCTTTCAAAGCTGTGAATGCTGGTCTTATAACGCTGGGTCCAATGAAGTAATTAAGCTCTTTGGCAGGAGCCAAATTGCAAACAAACCCTGTCTTCATGATTTCCAGCAGCAGATTGGCCACATCCCCAGTCAGCATGCTAGCTGTGGTGAATACTGTGCTGAATGTTTATAAAATAAGGTAATGCTGAGTTTCCCAGCACTGAACAGTTTCTGTGCTTCCAGTCCAAACAAATTAAGATTAGACTTGCAAAAGAGTTAAAGCACCCATTATACATGCTTGCCCTTTTCTTACTCTTCCCTGAGCATCTGCTCCTGGCCCCTGCTACATGGGCAATATAATTGTTCACTTGGCTTAAGCCAATGTTGGTTTTTTATTACTGCGACTTGAAGTGACTCAGTTTAAAAGTGGCTGAGATCCTCAGAGCTCTGGAGGCACATAACCTTCATAGTGCCAGCTCTCCACAGCCATCTTCTCAAGGTAGCTACCTGCCATTTGGTTGTTTCCTAAGGGAGCTTGTCTGGAGCGTACCAGTCAGCTCAATGCCTAAGCACTGTCAGCATCCACAGACTACGTGTTCCTGCCATACTTTCACAACCCGCTCAATTAGGTGATCTGAGAACACACTTTGCCGTGTGCCACCAACCCTTGTGCTGAATGTGGTATATGCTGGTACTAGCATTCCCTTAAACACAGTTTGAGGGGAATGAAAATAAAGCTCCTATGATAGTGCCCAATGTACTAGGCATTTAGAGTAGGTATATTACTCTTTTCTGTTGAATTCTGCCACTTATATGTTTGGATATATAGGGTGGTGAAGAGCTGAGATAACAGGAAGAGCTTTGCATCTATGACTCTTTAACACCAGTCTTTGGGTACTTGCAAAGTATGGAGGATTCCATCCTTGTGTATACCAAAGAAAAGGTAATATGCCATGATTAAACACTCCTCAGAGTAAACCAAAGAGACTGCTTCCCAGGTGATCTCTTTAACCTCTAGGCTATAAAGGCATGTGTCAGTGTTCTGTCCCACTAAATATTAGATTATACCACATACATTGGAAACACCACAAGGAAAAGCAAAATAAGATCTGTTGGTGTAAAGCTTAGTACACTGTTGTGGGTGACAAAAGAATCATTATCAGCTTCTCTCTGGCCAAGAAGGAAAGATGGATTTCCCACATCTTTGGAGAAGACCCCAAGTAAATAGCTTCTTCATAAGGAAAGATGCGTCAGCAGTGCTTTTACACCCTTTGCAAGAGAAGTCTAGTTATGTCCTTACATACAGCAACGAGAGCATGATTCTGAATCTCAACTGGAATAAAGTACCAAAGTTTTAAAGAGGCAGATGTTAAGGGAGTGACATCTTGTCCCTTTCTGGAATTTATTATTGTTAGCTTATAAGTTTGTTCTGGCTTTTGTGAACCTCCATTTCTTTTTATGCAGTGCACTCAAAGACATGGTCTTTAATTGATATCTGGACATGGATGGCAAGATGCCTCAGACACTGCAACTCCTAGTCCCCTTTTGTGACTCAGTTCTTCAGTCCCCCTCTCATTACCTCACATACACTCCTTCAGAGAGAACCCAGAAGAGCAAGGAATTAAAATCTACAGTTCCCAAATCCAGGGTTAGCATTTTCACCAATAAACAAATCTTGCAGAGTGGTTTCCAGGAATTTTTTGTATACACATGGAGATATAGAGATATATATAGTGTCTGTGCTGTCAAGACTATTTACCTTCCACAGCGCTGCAAGGCTTTTTGTTTTGGAAACTAAAATATTTCATACCTCTAACTACAGTTCCTTTGGGAAGAGTCAAAGCCAACTAAACATTTTCTTTCTTCAAAGACTATTTTTTTTCATTAAGATCCAGCATTTGTTGCTGCATGGACATATTACCTAAAATGACAACAGTGGTACGAAAGAACGAGTCACAAAGGTCATTTTAAAAGAGTAAGAGAAAGAAAGGCAGAGAAGCTGGCAGCTCCTGTTATTATATGTGATAAGTTAAACACATGTTTAAGTGCTTTTTGGAACAGGGATGAATAAACTGTTCTCCATGTCTACTGTGGTCTGAACAGAAAATAATTGGTTCTAACTGCAGTTAGGGAAACTCCTGGTTGTCATCAGGAAAGACTTTCTAGTAGTGAGGGAATAAATTACCTAGAAAAGTTGTGGGCTTTCCAGCATGGGAGGTTTTAAAGAACAGATTAGACAAACATATGTCAGGAACAGTTCAAATACAGTTGATCTGTCCTAAGGCAAGGGAATGGACAGCATGATTTTTTTAGGTCTTCTCCTGAGCCATATTCTGGAGTTCCTACACCACAGCTAGCATGTTGGACTTGTTCACGTGTTACCTGATATGTCACATTTCCTGCTTGCTGTATGAATACATGAAACAAGCAAAAGCCTTCAAAAGTAGAGCCCAGTAAACAATTTATTGAATAGTGAACTTGCCCCAAAACACAGTTTCATTGATTCTGAAACTATCCACTAATTATAGTTGATTTTGTCAAATTGGATTTACTGGAGGGAAAACAACAGGGATAGATTCACACAATAACATTCATATATGTATTTCTTTTTTCCTTATTCCCTAGCATCCACCCACTGAAATTATTTTGGTCTATGGTATTTACAGCTCTGCCAGATACACTATCACATATATTTAGTTTTTGTACTGGGTGAAATGCAAAAATAATGTGATGGTAGGAAATATTGCATCTGGAAACACTGATACCATCTATCATTCTAATAAATAACAAAGCTGTTAATGGTGGAGTATAAATCAAAGACAAGTTGTTTAAATACCTAGGCCATGCCAAAGTATTTAATGATTTCATGAGGGCCAGGAGCTCCTTCAGGGTCAACACCTGAACAGCACAGAGTTTAACAAAAGCATGCAAGCATGAAGAAAGTGGTGAGAAAAAAAAGCAGTAGTAATTAACACTAAACCCCAGCACGTTTTGTTAATGCCATTGCAGCCATGGAGTGCTATGTGGGATCATTTATGCTAATAATTTGGACGCAACTGGTTCTGCTAATATATTCCTCTGACTTTTCACATGCTTTTGCAAAATCACAGTCCCTGAGTTTGGAAGTTGTCTCTCTTCTGAGGCACTCCCTGAGAATGACAGGAGGTTATAGGATCGGTTGTGACCCTTTCATCTCTCTACTTTGATGAAGACCAGTCCCGGTAAGCTGTAAGGTCTAGCAGCAGTTTATTACAAACCACTATGGTAACCACCGGTGGCAGAAGAGAAGGTTTAGAGGCTAGTCATTTCTGTGAAACCAAGGGAAATTTGCATAGTAGTGAAAACAATGAATCTAAAAAGTTTTCTGTTATCTAAAAGTCAGCACTTCAGGAAAAGTAAATATATCAATACAAAGGAGGGATCACAGGATACCTGACCTGGACAGTGAAAACTGGTTTCCTTTTATAAACAACAATTAATATCAGAACATAAATACAGAAAAGGAAGCAATTTGTGTAGAAAATTAACGGGTGGGCAACCAAGGAAGGTTTTAGTTGGAAGTTTCATGAAAAGGGGATGGCCTCTGGACTGAATGAACATCATTGGGCTTTTAGTGTAGAGGAAGGAATACAGCATGTAAAATGGTAGTTTTTTTTCTTTCCACATTTGGGGCATGTAATTGAGGACAGAGGAAATAAAAGTACAAAACCATCAGTTCCCATAAGGAACAGACAACAAATAAGAACTTATGTTGTATATTAGATTATCCAGTTACATTTTCATGAGGAAATTCTCTCAGAAAGCAATGTACTGTATGGGATTTGTACAGCAGCTGGTACATTCAGCATGTGCTAATTAGGTCTGATTCGAAACTGCTGATTGTACTGTGCTGTCAAAAGGAAAAAAAGAAAGAAAAAAAAAAGAAAGAAAAAAAAAAGCCTACACTTCTAGTCCGCTTTGACTGCACTTAAACCCTTAAAAGCATATATGGGTATGTTTTTCAAAGGGACTGAACACTTCATGCTCCCATTACACAGTTTATGGGTAGACTGCAAATTTGAAAATGAGGGTACCCTGGGTAGTCTGACTGTCAGCACTCTGGCTTGAAGAGGTTATTCCAGTTTCTAAACAATACTTTTATATTGTTTTGCTTTAAATTAGAATATCATTTTAATAAGGTTAGCAAAGTTTGGAGTTAGTCCTATATATTCTATTAATATCAGCACAGAATTTGGCGTTTAAATTCCCTTGGACAAGAGCAGGAGCTCAGCCTCTGGAGATCAATGAGGTTAAGGGAGATGGGGCTGAGGGTCAAATACTTTGATGAGGCTGAAATGGAAAGTATGTGATCCACTGTCTTTCTCAGATACTTCAAGAGATAACACTTGCACCTTTTTAAACCATACATCTTTGTGGAAAAAAAAAAGAAAAAAAAAAAAGGGATCAGCTAGTTGTGTCTTCAGGCTGGGACTCAAATGTTAAATCATTCATGGAATATACCCTACATTAATGTTAAGACTCATTTGTTCTGATTTCACTCAAAATTTGAATGCTTGCTCTCATTAATTCTGAAAGGTTCCTTTGTTAATTAATTTTTACAATTAATTTCTTCATTTCTTCAGAGAGTTTTGTTCTAGCAGCCTGCAATTCTGATTTATCTTTTTGAAGAATCACATATAAAATGTGGTGTAGAATTACGCTTTGTTTCTGTGCTTTACGTTTTTTAAAAAGAGGAAAGCTCTGTGAAAGAAATAATGATGCTTATGGAATGTGCTCTGGGACAATTTTTATAGTTCTATCTCTATAGTTCTATCTCTATAGTTCTATCTCTATAGTTCTATCTATACCAAAAATGGAATTTTTTATAAATCTTTAATTCTGTTCTGGGAATTTTGCAGTCTGTACCCACTCTATTTCTTCCTTGCTATTTAAGAACAGAACAATTCATTGCTCGGTTTTCTGATTTTTGTTTTGTTCGTTTTATTTGGGGCTGGGAGGGTTTATTTTTTTGTTTGTTTGTTTTTTGAAGTACAGACATGATGGTCAGACAATTAGTTCAGACTGCTAATTCAGTTGATAATCTGGAGGTATGCAGAGGCAGATTAGAACCAGTGGTGATGAAGAACGGCATTGGATCCTCCCACTGGCCACAAAGAAAAAGCAAAGGCATATAACCTTCTTCTATATATCTATTTCTCATAAAGAGATGATTTTTGGTCGATATATATGTGCACTTTGACTATGGAAAGGTACAACCCAATGTCAGTCCCACACACGTGGAAAGTCCTATTATAATTTTTACACTGGATACAATCACTGGTGTATTAATAATCTCAGCAGTAAACAGGCAATATTTATGCTCTTCTGGGGCCAATCACAGACACCAAGTATCAGATAAAATACACCATGGATGAGAAAAATAAAGTTTTTTTACTTCCCCTTTGACAGATGGCAATTGGAAGGATGTAGAAATTAGTGATATATTCAAGGTGAAAGAGATAATGCTATACATCTTCCATATTCCGATCTAATTCCTTAATGAAGGCCACTAATTCAATCTTATAAATCATTTTGTGGCAATTTCCAGGCTTGAAACATCTCACTCATTATATATATTTTAATTCACAATCTGTCCAATTACCTCTAGGGTTTTCTGCAGATTTTCTTGTCCTGTAGCAGGAGATGTTGTCTTCTCCCATTTCTCTGCAACTTGGTTTGCTTCTTCTAATTTTTGCTCATAGCTTTTCTGGGAATTTAGCAGGGTCACTTCATAAAACTCTTGGATATCTGTTTGTAAAGAGGAATGAGTAAAAGGCATTATTTGATATGCTGGCATTTGAGGCCCTGGTGTTTATCCGTGGTTGATATATAGTTACACATTTTCAGAAGATGGATCATAATGATAAACACATACAACATTTCTTCCAGAAAGCATCAATATGCAAATTTGTTTTCTAAAATGTCAGTGAGATTCTTGAGGTATATTCTCATTTTTAAAGAGGTTCTTACAAATCATTTCAAAGAAATAAATGAATAATATTTATGAAGAGAGATTTAATGAACATGTTACATGCACACCCAGACAATATAGGTACAACAGACCTTTACAGAAGTGTAACTAAGTCACAGACCATTTTGATGAGCAAACTAGAAATTCACAGATGTAAAATGCCCTAAGAGGAGTTTGTTGTCAGACACCTGCCCCAGGCATCTAGGCCACCCTCAGCCCCAACTGCAGGTGCATTTGGGAACTTTATTTAAGTGGGACGCAGAACTTGAAGGAACACTTTGCGTGCTAATCACTTCACTTCAGAAGTGGCTAATTAATGTTGGTTTTAAACCAAGAGCAAGTAACACACCAGCTCTTTATATCCTGTTTTAGAGAGAAAGGTTACATCTACCTGGATACCCTCTGGGACTTCGATGGAGGGTCTGGTTATAAAAGCTACCATGCTCTCAGTAAGTGTCTCTCTCAGATGAGTGCTACCCGAGGTGTAAAGAATATGGAAAGACATAATTCTCAACAAGTAGGTGTCAGACAAAGCAAAGAAGGAGATGGAAAAAACTTTCTAGACTTAGGCAAAGAAATTATAGGGAAAAATCAAGCTTATTATATTTATATAATGCCTTTCCTAAACACTTGTGACTGTGGTTTTTATTTTAAATTTCATGAAGAAATGTTCTGTTTATATTTTACCTTAAATTGGATTAAATTAGAAGTAGCCCAAGGTAACCAATCAAAAAAAAAATTAATGAAAGCTGTGATAGATCTGTACCTGATGTTAATCAGGAAAATTAACCTCTCAGGATGTTCCAGCATGTCTAAAAGGAAAGAATACGTTCCCCCGGAAAGCTTCTTAGACCAGAAAAGAAAATTCTCCCAGCATTAACCATAAGGAGTGATTAAATATTGGAAAATATTGGGATCATGCCTGAGCTTCAAAGGCAACCATGGATTTTGTCATGCAGTGTCAGATCCTATGTCTGGGCCAGGAAGACATAATTTCTAAGTATAATAAATAACTGCTATGGAAGTACATCTGTATTTTGTGTTATAAGCTGTTTCCCATGATAGGAGACTGAACTAGATTGTATGTGACCATCAGAACTGAAAAAGCAGGGGAAAGCACAGAGGGGCACACAGCAGGGGCACCCTGCTTTTCTGCATCTTTCAAGGGTTAGTCAAAGCTAGTCAGCAGTGTCTAGTCTGTGCAGTGTCCCATACCCTTGAAGTCTCTGGCCAGATCACCTGAAGGCACTCTTCCTGCTTTAGTAACAACTCACATTGAACTTTTCTTCTTTTTTGTTTTTTTGTTTGTGTTGGTTTTGTTTACTTTTGTTTTGTTTTCCTCCAACTTCCAGGCTCATTATTTACTCTATTTCTTATGTACAATAGGATAAATTAATCAGAAAATTTTATTTGAATATTAATAACAATGATCCATAGAAAGTCGGTACTACCTCCTATTTCACAGACAATAAAAGAAAATTGCTGATACAAATATTTGTAAGTATTGATACTTCATATTTGCTAAGAGCATTTGCTTCCACGGTTAAAGTTAGGACCCACTTTAAAAATGAAAAGCTATAGGACAGTTGCAATGAGAATGGGAGTTCCCCCATTCTCACTGGGGGGACTTCTGACCGTCGATTTGAATGTTCACAGTGGAATTGAAAACAGTTCTAATATATGGTTTGATACTGGCTCAATTTATATTGTAACTGCAAGTTTTAAGACCAATATGTAATTATCTCTAGATAAATACTTTGCAGAAATAAACTAGAAATTGCCCTCTGGCAATGGTATTCAACTGGCATAGCTGTTGTTATCAGAGTATTAATTGGGTTGATGGTAGTCAGTCAAGGAACAGCAGAACAGTGCTTTCTTTCCAACTTTAAAGACTATCTATCTTACCCTAGCATGTTCATTAAAAATAATGTGCGAACCATATTTGCATGTGCATCCACGTGTGCAAAATAAATATAAAAAACTCAGTCTCTTTGTAAAAGTCCTTATCTATTCCGAGGAGGCTGTGGGCTTCTTTCACTGGAATAATGATTATTGGTGTGCAGACAAGAGCATTTCAAGTGTACTTACACGGTTACAGAAGAAAGCACAGAGGATTCACTTAGTTGGTTGCTTTTTTATTCCATAAGCTAAAATTGCTGTTTCTGTGGAACAAGGGCAGTCAGTGACTTGCAGTCAAAGTTAGCATAAAATAGGATCTGTAATTTGCTCTGAGTAAAATCTGCTCTACCAAGTGATCTTCATTATGTCAGACATGCAATCAACTTCTAGGAGGGGAAAGCAGCTGAATACTACTGAGGATGGGAAACAAGGTGTAATAGGGGTGGTGGGATCAAGCAGTCGTAGAATCAAGTTTGGAGCTAAGGTTGTAAAAAGTAGTTGTGAGAGCATAGTAAATGAAATGTAAAACGACCAAAAAAAAAAAACCAACCAACCAAGCAAACAAACGAAAAAAAACAGTGTAACTTGCAGTGGGAACTTACAGAAAGATAATTCAACAAAGAGACTAAAGAATTACACATATGAAATCTCTATTTATTGGCACAGTTTTCCCTCCCTTCCTTGAAAACAAGTTCAGATTTCATTTAGAAATGGCAATATTACTGCTGGTGAACTCAGTAGGCACAATACATCTCCCTTGTTTAGGTACCAGAGGAGCTGTTCGACCCTCTCGACTACTCCAAACATTTGTCAAGCAATGAATTCATGTTTGTTTAAAGTGTCTGTGAATCTCACTAGATTTTCAGTCCAACTGAATTTGTTCATTTGCTTCTTAAGAGCTGACTTACTTACTTTATTTAATAAACTATTGTTGTTCACTTAGCCTTGCCCAAATGTTTTGTCAGTTTCGCTGTATAAAGATAAATTGCATAGAAGAAATTATATATATTATAATATGAAGTAATCCTAAAGATTCGGTGATATATTTTATTTTGGATAATTCTGTCACTGGGGAAGTAGGAAAACAAATTTTCTCTGCATCAGCATGACAGAAAACACATCAGTATCACTTTATAAATGCGCATAGACAAGTATAGAATACATCAGTGTGTCTGTGCTCTGTGGGCAAATTCCAAGGACACCCTTCTCTTGTCTTGCAGACCTGCACAAGGATAAGCACTATCAAACCCTTATAACGTAGGCCAGGGAGCAGTTTTCTTTACTGCAGCTTAAAAAATACATATTAATCATTTAGGCTCAAATTTGAGTTGTGCATATTGTTAACTCACTTTTTTTTTTAATTTAAATGACATTAAATTGGACAAGACTAATAACTGGAGAAGACAGAATGTCCTACTCACATAAAAGAGCAACCTTTCAGCTAGCAGCTACACAGAAAGAAAAACATGTGATCAGACAAAGCTGAACAGGCTGCCTAAACTGGGCCATTTCTTCATTTTTAGTGATTGGTTCTGCAACCCTAAGACCATTAGTCCAGTGCCATATCTGTTCCAATGTATATTCACCTCAATGTCCATTCGTTACAGGAAAATGTTACAACTCTTGCAGCAAAGGGGTTAAACAATATGAAAGGCAAAATTTTTGAATAGCCTAAACTACTTTCTGTCTTCTGTGGCCATGGGCTTTCGCCAGCATTCTAACGAGAAAAAAAATAATAAGAAGATAAAGCAATACAATCCCTCATTCATCTCTAAGCACTTCAGCACCAGAAAGATAGAAGTAAATTGAAGAGAATTCAAAGACAGGTGATTAAAGGTCTGAAGAGGACTAACTTTTAGAGAAAGATTAAAGGAAGAGAATAATAGTAACGCACACTTATATTTCCATTCATTTCAAAGCAAAACAAACATTAAGATCCATAGAGCGTTGGCTGACAAAATTGCACAAGTCTCTGAAGAGAGGCAAACCAACAGGGCTGAACTGTTGAGGCCTGCAAACGAGCACACCGGGTACATATATACCTCAGTCCCTTTGTGATCAATAACCCACTTGCAGTGGCTTCAGAATCACCGCTGGATTCACAACAGTGTTGTTCCTTTTAAAAAATACTCCTCTTTGGAGAAGCAGGGAATAGTAGATGCAGCAGCCCGAGCAAATATGTTATTATACATTATTAGCAATACATAATTATACACCAGAGGGTTGTGCTGCCATCCAGAGGCACCTCATCAGGCTGGAGAAATGGGCCCATAAGAATCTCATGAAGTTTGACAAGTAGTGCAGGGTCCTGCCCCTGGGGAGGAACACCCTTACGCCCCATGACATGCTGGGAGCCACCTGGCTGGGCAGCAGCTCTCAGAAAAAGGCCTGGGGGTCCTGGTGGGCACCAGGCTAAACGTGAGCCAGCAATGGGCCCTTGTTGCTAAGAAGGCTGATGGTATTACATAATCACAGAATCATCTAGGTTGGAAGAGACCTCCAAGATCACCTAGTCCAACCTCTGACCTAACACTAACAAGTCTTCCACTAAACCACATCACTAAGTTCAACATCTAAACGTCTCTTAAAGACCTCCAGGGATGGTGACTCAACCACTTCCCTGGGCAGCCCATTCCAATGCCTAACAACCCTTTCAGTAGAGAAGTTTTTCCTAATATCCAACCTAAACCTCCCCTGGCGCAACTTTAGCCCATTCCCCCTCCTCCTGTCACCAGGCACGTGGGAGAATAGACCAACCCCCACCTCGCTACAGCCTCCTTTAAGGTACCTATAGAGAGCAATAAGGTCGCCCCTGAGCCTCCTCTTCTCCAGGCTGAACAATCCCAGCTCCCTCAGCCACTCCATGTAAGACGTGTTCTCCAGACCCCTCACCAGCTTCGTCGCCCTTCTCTGGACTCTCTTGAGCACCTCCATGTCCTTCTTGTAGTGAGGGGCCCAAAACTGAACACAGTACTCGAGGTGCGGCCTCACCAGAGCCGAGTACAGGGGCACAATCACTTCCCTAGACCTGCTGGCCACACTGCTTCTTATACAAGCCAGGATGCTGTTGGCCTTCTTGGCCACCTGAGCACACTGCTGGCTCATATTCAGCCGGCTATTAACCAGTACTCCCAGGTCCTTCTCTGCCAGGCAGCTTTCCAACCACTCATCTCCCAGCCTGTAGCTCTGCTTGGGGTTGTTGCGCCCCAGGTGCATGACCCGGCACTTGGCCTTGTTGAACTTCATACAGTTGACCTCAGCCCATCGGTCCAGCCTATCCAGATCCTCCTGCAGAGCCTTCCTACCCTCGAGCAGATCGACACACGCACCTAACTTGGTGTCATCTGCAAACTTACTGAGGGTGCACTCAATCCCCTCATCCAGATCATCAATAAAGATATTAAAGAGGACTGGCCCCAGTACCGAGCCCTGGGGGACTCCACTAGTGACCGGCCTCCAACTGGATTTGACTCCATTCACAACTCTTTGGGCCTGGCTATCCAGCCAGTTTTTAACCCAACGAAGCGTACACCAGTCCAAGCCACGAGCAGCCAGTTTCTTTAGGAGAATGTTGTGGGAAATGGTATCAAAAGCCTTACTAAAGTCAAGGTAGACCACATCCACAGCCTTTCCCTCATCCACTAAGAGTGTCACTTTGTCATAGAAGATCAGGTTCGTCAAGCAGGACCTGCTTTTCATAAACCCATGCTGACTGGGCCTGATCGCCTGGTTGCCCTGTAAGTGCCGCGTGATGACACTCAAGATAATCTGCTCCATGAGCTTCCCTGGCACTGAGGTCAAACTAACAGGCCTATAGTTCCCCGGGTCTACCCTCTGGCCCTCCTTGTAAATGGGCATCATGTTTGCTAGCCGCCAGTCGATTGGGACCTCCCCTGATAGCCAGGACTGCTGATAAATGATGGAAAGCGGCTTGGCCAGCTCCTCCGCCAGTTCTCTCAGTACCGTCGGGTGGATCCCATCCGGCCCCATCGACTTGCGTACATGCAAGTGCTGTAGCAGGTCGCCAACTATTTCCCCATGGCTTGTGAGGGCCACATCCTGCTCCCCATCCCCTTCCACCAGCTCAGGGTACTGGGTATACAGAGAACAACTGGTCTTGCTGCTAAAGACTGAGGCAAAGAAGGCATTAAGCACCTCAGCCTTTTCCTCATCTTTTGTAACTAAGTTCTCCCCCGCATCCAGTAAAGAAAGGATGGAGATTCTCCTTAGTCCTCCTTTTTGTGTTGATGTATTTGTAAAAACATTTTTTGTTATCTTTAACGGCAGTAGCCAGATTGAGCTCCAGATGAGCTTTGGCCTTTCTAATTTTGTCCCTGCACAGCCTCGCAACATCCTTATAGTCCTCCTGAGTGGCCCGCCCTCTTCTCCAAAGATTATACACCCTCTTTTTTCTCCTAAACTCGAGCTACAACTCTCTGTTCAGCCAGGCCGGTCTTCTTCCGCGCCGGCTCATCTTTGGGCACGTGGGGACAGACCGCTCCTGAGCCATTAAGATTTCCTTCTTGAAGAGTGCCCAGCCTTCCTGGACTCCTCTGCCCTTCAGAACCGCCTCCCAAGGGACTCTGCCAACCAGTGTCCTGAACAGCTCAAAGTCAGCCCTCCGGAAGTCCAAGACAGCGGTTTTACTGGTCCCCTTCCTGACTTCGCCAAGAATAGAGAACTCTACCATTTTGTGGTCACTCTGCCCAAGACAGTTCCCAACCACCACATCTCCCACCAGTCCGTCACTGTTTGTGAACAGAAGGTCTAGGGGGGCACCTCCCCTGGTAGGCTCACTAACCAGCAGCGTCAGGAAGCTATCTTCCACGCTCTCCAGAAACCTCCTAGACTGCTTTCTCTGGGCTGTGTTGTGCTTCCAGGATATGTCTGGGAAGTTGAAGTCCCCCACGAGAACGAGCGCTGACGATTTTGCAACTTCTGCCAGCTGCCTGTAGAACTCCTCATCCGTCTCCTCATCCTGATTCAGCGGTCTATAACAGACCCCCACCAGGATGCTTGCCTTGTTGGCCTTCCCGCTGATCCTAACCCATAGGGACTCAACCTTATCATTCCCAGCCTCAAGTTCCACAACATCAAAACTCTCTCTAATATAGAGAGCCACACCACCACCCCTTCTGTGCTGCCTGTCCCTTCTGAAGAGCCTACAGCCAGACATTGCAGCACTCCAGTCATGAGAGTGGTCCCACCACGTTTCCGTGATGGCAACCAAGTCATAACCTGCCTGCTGCACAATGGCTTCCAGCTCCTCTTTTTTGTTGCCCATGCTGCTGCATTAGTGTAGATGCACTTCAGTTGGGCCATTGCCTTCTCCCCTGGCCTTGCCATTGTTCCCCCTGGCACAGCTCCAACAAGCCCCATCCCCCTTCTTATTCTGGGCTCCCCTTCGTATTCTGGGCTGCATGAGGCAAACATGGCCAGCAGGCCGAGCAAGGCAATCCTTCCCCTCTGCTCAGCACTGGTGAGTGTGACTGGTGAGCACTGACCTGAAGTGCTGGTTCCAGTGCTTGGCCCCCAGTACCAGAGAGACCTGCACACACTGGAGAGAGTCCAGTGAAGGGCCACCAAAATGGTCAAGGGAGTGAAGCACCTCTGCTGTGAGGCTGAGAGAGCTGGGGCTGTTCAGCCTGGAGAAGGGGAGGCTCAGGTGGATCTCATCTATGTCTATAAACGCCTGAAGGGAGGGTGCAGTGAGGATGGAGCCAGGCTTTGTTCAGTGGTGCCCAGTGCCAGGACAAGAGGCAATGGGCACAAACTGGAGCACAGAAGGTTCCGTCTGGACATCAGGAAGCACTTCTGTGCTGGGTGGGTGATGGAGCACAGGCACAGGTTGCCCAGAGAGGCTGTGGGGTCTCCTTCTTGAAGATCTCCAAAAGCCACCTGGACGTGTGTCCTGGTTTCAGGTAGGACAGAGTTAATTTTCCTCCTAGTAGCTGGCAGGGTGCTATGTTTTGGATTAGAATGAGAAGAGCGCTGATAACATGCTGATGTTTTAATTGTTGTAGAGCAGTGCTTACACCAAGCCAAGGACTTTTCAGCCTCGCTCTGTCCTGCTAGCGAGCAGGCTAGGGATGCAGCAGGAGCTGGGAGGGGACAGACCCAGGACAGCTGACCCAAAGTGGCCAAAGGGGTATTCCATACCATCTGACGTCATGCTGAACAATATATAGGGGTGGCTAGCCGGGGTGGAGGGGGGGGCCGGCTGCTCGGGGATAGGCTGGGCATCGGTCAACGGGTGGTGAGCAATTGCATTGTGCATCACTTATTTCGTACACATTATTACTATTAATACTATTATTATTATTATTATTATTATTGTTATTCTTTTCCCTGTCTTAATAAACTGTCTTTATCTCAACTCACAGACTTCACTTTCCCGTTTCTCTCCCCCATCCCGGAGAGGGAGGGGGGAGGGTGAGCGAACGGCTGTGTGGTGTTTGGCTGCCAGCCGGGCTAAACCACAACAACGTGGTGCTGGGCAGCCTGGTCTGGGTATCCCTACTGGAGCAAGGGCTGAACCAGACGGACACAGAGCTGCCTTCCAACTTCAACTGTTCCTTGACTCTGTGAAATCTGGAATGATTATCTGGTGTGCTAGGAATGGCTCAGGAGCCAGTCACTCCTACAAGCTCTCTCCATTTTGTGAGACTCATTACTCTGGTTTTAATTTAGAAGGAAGAAGCAGTCTGGATTTGCTCTTATTTATACATCTTGGCTCCCTCTCTACTACTGACCCATCTTTAGCTGTGTAACTCAGCATAATCCAACTGGTAGCACCAAGACTGAATTGAGTATATGAGATAACTTTGGCATATGCATGATTTTTACCTATGTAGAGACACACTAGCAGGTACCAAAGACATCTTGGTACCTTTATACACATCCAGAAATTTAGCCATTAAGGCACATGCATGCCAAAGCACTGAGCAACTGGGATTACCCCAGTACAACCCCTTCACACCAGCTGATCAGTAGCTGCACTTTCCATGTATCTAATTGATGCAGAGAGTTAGGATGTGAGAGTATCAAAAGATGTGTTTTCCAAAGTAATGTGGTGTAAAATGCAGAGAGGCTCAATTTGAGATGGTGCAGGTCTACAAGCAGCTGTACAGTGAGGATAGATTTGCAAGATGCCAAAATCATTTAGGGTTCAGAAGACAGGAGATATAAAGAAAACCACAGCAGGAGTGAAGAGAAAAAATCTCTTGTATCTCTTTTGTGTTTACAAAAATGAGGGGAGGAAGAGGAAAGACTGCATTCCAGTAACAAACAAGCTGATGCCAGGCTTTCTGACACCACCTGTATTTTATAGAACACAAACAATTAAGCCTAAAAGGATAATCTTGTACATCACTTAGCCTGAAGTTGTACTGCATGTGTCAGCAAATGCTGCTTCCCTAGTGACTTGACAGTACATGTGACCACTTGTAACAGAGAATTGCAAAGTATTCCATTCACCAAACCTTAGCCAAAGTCCACTGAACTTACAGGCACCTACCCACCACAGCAGGCTTTGAACTCCAGGTAGAGAATAGGCTGTGCTAACAGCTGTTCCAACAAGCTGTTACCTTCAATGTGCTGAGCAATCAGAGGGGGTTTCCTTGCTGCCATCCTTCTTGCAACCTATGTAGATGTTGGCTTGATACCCTTTAGATATGGCACGAATGGTATTTGCAGCAATTGTTGCTTCTGCAGATGGCTGTACATTTTTGCAATTAACTGCAGCATCATTAACAACTTAGAATCTGATTACCCAAGAAATGAGTTCTCTCTGCATCATATTTCTATGGACCCAAACTGGGAATTGGAACTAATATTCTGTAGGATATAATGAAAAGGGCTTTTTTTCTTCTCCTTCTGGAGGTCCTTAGCCCTGGAATTCATTTTCCCTATGCTGTGCCAGTGCCCTGAATTGCTTTGCAGTATAACTCCCATCTGTTTTTTCCAGGGCATTCGGGGACAAGGTGGAATGGGGGTCTAAGGCAACATGCAAACACAAGCTGTTTCCTTTCCAGGAAATTTGGGGCAGTCTTTTTGTCTATATGTGGGATAGTGTCTGATGTGTATCTTTTAATGTTGTGTAACCCAGCACAAATGGCTAGTGTCTGGCAGAACTCTGCAAATCAAAATAAAGTCAACTCTTACAGGTTCTTGATGCGAGTCCTTTTTTTTTTTAACAAAGGGAACATTACAGCATACATCTAAATGGCATCATTTATATCCTGGGGAGCAGATTATGCTGGGTCAGCTTCAGCCATCTGGTCTGAATTATTAGGTAGAAGCAAGGAGGATTGTGCAGGATGTTGTTCAAGAAGGAAGACTGATTCACACAGTAGAAGTAGCAGGGAAGCGATCAGAGATCATACCAGCTTGCCAGTAAAGGACTTTAAAGATCTTGCATGTGGAAGCAGTCCAAGGAGAAGTTAAATAACATACTTCACTGAACACACTATGTGTTGTGGCTTTTCCAAGCAAAAATGTTTCCATAATGAGTTAAATAGTCTTTGTAAGAGGGAGAAAATAAAAACCAAGAGAAGAAAAAAAAATAACTTGAAATTGGATGAGCTTTTGACTAAAGCAGGTCTATGGTACAGACCCCATGTAACAGATGGCAGATCTCCAGTTATCAAGCTGGTACATAGCTTTACAGTCATGGTGAGCCCAAACCTGCCCCCATTAGCATCCCTCGGTGCAGCAGCAGTCAAAAATTCTTTTCCCATTTCAGCTGTATCTCATCTTCGGGGCTCCACATATATTTGCCTTTGGGCTGGACAAATAAAAGTGTGAGATTCAACAACAAAGGAAGAGCTCAAGGCTTACTATTTGCAACTGGGGAGTGTAACACCAAGATATGTCAAGTCAAAATGAAATTTAGGTACCCTCTGACAAGGTTTTCAGATAAGCTTTTGGTGCATGAGAAACACAGATGCCATCCCAACAGCAAGAGTTGCTACAGAAGGAGTGAACAGGTCCATTATTCCACACAGTGCAGTGCAAGCCAGGAAATTAGTCTTCTGCCAAATGGGTGTAGTTGATAAACAATCCTAAATCTATTAAAAGCAGCCTACTCTGGTAGAACATGTACCAAAGTGGGCAGCAGGAAATATAATTTCTGTTATTAACCTGTCTTGATTCTTGAGCTTGAGTAAATCCCATCTATTTGGCACAGATGGCCTTCTGAAGTCCCTTCCAACCTGAATTATCCAATGATCCTATGATCCTTTGCACATCTAAGTGGTAAGCTCTTTGGGGCAGGAACGATTACTAAGCAAGTATGGACCCAAGCAAAATGGAATCTTTTTATCAAAGGAGCTCTGAAACACCGTACATGCTGTAATAAACTAAATGGCTAGCAATTAATAATCTTTGTGAGAGTTATTTAGGTGTAAGGAAAAGACGTTATGGAGTACTTCTGGATGTGCTGTACAATAGTGTCATTTTTTGGTTCTGTAATATACCCAGAATACAATCAGAACTCTCCCAAACTTCTCAGCTAGGAATATCTGCCTCAAAGGCAGCTGTCCAAAACCCAATGAGAATAAAATATTCAACACATATAGCTGTGCACAGAGAAGACAAAATAATTGCTGCAGCCCTTTCTATGTAAGCGATGTTTATGCTAACAGTGAAAACTAGAAAGTGGTAACTCAGACAGTAAAGTCAGTACTTAAGCTTGTTCAGTGATGATAGTGAATGCATTGCTGTACTTTTGCCTACATATGCAAACTCCTTATTCATAAATAAGCATCTCAGCCTGGATGTGTGCATTCACTATTGACAATATGCGAACGTGTACAGTTGCTAATTGTGTTTTCAATAGAACAAGGACAGAAGCTGTAAGAAAGGCTCAATAATGCACAGAAACAGTTTTAACAGGGCACAGTAGGTTAAAGCAGTGAATGCAGTGCTCAGCTCTGCTCACTCTGTGTCTGGAGCTCAAGCTGCAGATGAAGCAAACCCCAAATCCTGCAGCGATGTTTCATTTTGCCCAGACTAGCGAGGGCCTGCAGATCAATGCATGATCTGCAAAACTCAGAGCAGGATCCCAAGCACATGCTGGCTTCTCTGCACCTACAGAAAAATTGAACTGTCCCAGGATTTCTTCCAATAGAAAACTAAGTAAATAGAAAGTGCTATTAATAATATTAAGTGTTCAAAAGTGACAGCTAAGGAAACGTGAAGAGACTGAAGAAAGGTTTCCTTTGCTGCAGAATAGACCTTGTGTAAAACACTGTTTTCTTTGAAAAATAATGTTTTGTATCAAATTCTTTCCCTATAAGCTTAAATATGATCCTCTTTTTTTTTTTTTTTTTTTTTCAGTGCTGTGCATTGCTCTGCGTGTAGCAGTTGGAGACTGTGAATGTTATTTATGGACAACAATAACATATACCTTTGGGAAGATGCTTTATTCAGTGTGTTGAGTGTTGGATGTGAAGCCATTACTGGAGAGATTTTTCCTTGTTTCTGTGCAGCAGTTAACAGTTATTACAGAGTGTTTCTGATCTTTTGGAAGATCATGCAGTCCCACTGTGGGTCAAAGAAGTTATGAATAGATTTTTGTCTGAATGGTTCCAACATGCACCTAAACTATTGTAGTAGAGTTCAACACCTGAAAACTGCTCAGTTATTTCATTTACTTCTTCTGTGATTTTGTTGTTGTTTTTGTTCAGGTGCTCAAAATTTCTTCAAGTAGGCATAATAAAGAAAATTTGTCAAATTTCTACTGTAAAATACAATATCAAAACTGCAAGTATATTTTCATATCTGAGGCAGGAGTAATAGGAAAAAAAAAGTTGATTACATTTTTCTTCACTTTTTCTTTTTTAATCTTGGAAAAGAACTGGGTGCAAAGTCAATTTCCCACAGAACACTGAGGGAAATGCTACATACCAGACCAAAACCAGGAAAGGCTGCATCATCCTCTAGCACTTTCTAAGTCAGTGTAGTTTTATAAACGCTTTTCCACTGCAGCTGCACACAAGCAGTTTGGGAGTAGGTAGGGTGGATGGAAGATTAGTGCTGAGGGCACACATCTTGGGAGCTGCAGGCTTTGGGGTAGCTGCGGACACTCAGCAACCCAACCAGGGTCTACCCCTGTCAGATACCTCCTGGTAGCACCCAGTTTGCTGAAACTCTTAAATATATATATATATTTGTGCCCCCATCTTTCTCCCTTGGCTATTTTGCCCCAACACAGCTCAAGATACCGGGGCAGTGCAGAGGGTCCTAGCTGCCATCCATGGAGAGGAAAAGGCCAGGAAGGGAGCATCTTGTCTACTTCACGCTGCTTACTATTTCTCTTCCAAGGATGTGACCTTTCAAAAGGTACATGCATATTTTATTTTCCAACACTTGCAGTCACATGGTGAGTTACAACGTTGCTGTTATAGCACTGCCTGATAACAAATTCAGCACAGGAACATCTGCATCAGCCCCTCTTTACACTGTGGTTTCTGCCTTCCCTTTTACTGTGGATTGCTAAGATCATCGATCTCCTTTTCCCAAACTAGTGTGAAGCCCCATACTGTGGAGAACATGTCATCAAGGAGCAGACACACAGGAGGTATTGTAAGGAAACTCTGATGAGCCATATCTGAAAAGTGCAGTAATGGTCAATTGGCTTATTCTTGTGTAATATTTCAGGGATTGGTCCAATAGGAACCCCAAGAGCAAGAAATCCAAATCAGACACACTCTCCCGAAGTCCAGTAGCAGAGTGAGAGCACTTTCAGGAAAACCCCATAGCAATCAGTAAGGAATTAATAATAATTCCTGGCCGTTTTTCTTCAACGTACGAAGAAGAATCTTCATACACAAACCCTTTCAAAAATCACTTTACTCCTTAATGTAAACTAGGAAAAAGTGTTAAAACATAACCTTCCTTCCTTCCCAGTTCATTCACCACAGCAACTCCTTCCCTCCTTTAATATTCCCACCTCAAGGTCTCACCTAGGAACATCTTCCTCTCTGCACCTCTCTGATCTTCTCACTGTAGACACCTCACGGTCTCCTCTTGGTGGAACTGTACTTATCTGGTCAGCTCAAGGCCCTGCTTTTTAGTGGAGCATCACCCTCTGTACTCAATAACAAGCTTTATTTTGGTACCAAAGCATACAACCCCAGTTTCTATAGTGCGTGGTACCATATACCCATCAGGCATAACGTGCGAGGCAGTAAGCTGCAACTTCGGCCTCGTTTCTGATGAGGTGCTTTGAAAAGTCAAACATATGTGATGGTGTCTTCATCTCCCACCCACAGCCCCAGTGCAGCCTGCCCACATGCCAGGACAACCAGGAGCAGTGTCCTGGCTTACAGACAGGCGATGTCCCAGGGGCTGAGCACCACACGAGCTGCAGGGATGGAGGCTGACTGTGTAAATGTGCATGCCTGTAACTGAAGAGGGTTGCTTCTTACTGCCCAGCTACTTTTAGCTCTGCAGATGACAAGTATTTCAATGTTTTCACTTAAAAGAAAGTATGCAAAGGATAGATGGAGAAGGAATAAAGTTTCAAATAGTTTAAAACCAACCTATCCCTTTGATATGTGCCTAAGCTGCAGAAAAAAGCATGAACACGTGCGGAAAACTAGGTTAACGATATTCTAAATCTCACCACTTCAGCTGTCTCTTTCTTCCCCTTCATTTTACTAGTGGGAAGTGTAATGTAAGTGGTAAAAACACGGAAATAAGAACTTCAGGCTGCAGATTCTATTTGCAGTTTTTCCACTGACTTGCTGCGTGACCTCAGGCAAATCAGTCTCTGCACTCCAGCTTAACCTACTGTAAAGTTGAGATACGAGGGCTTTGACTTACCTAGAGGCTCACAGTGGGGTGTTACCCAGCTTAATTAACTAATGTCTGTTAAACACTTTGAATGGATGTTTCTGTACAAGTTTAAATTATTACAGGTTGCAATCTTATAAACTCTGGCTTATGACCTTTGAACACATTTGCCACATCTAGTGCAAGCCTTACGATTGCTACTCTGCTGTAATAAATTATACTTTAAATGAACCCTTTCAGCGACTGTGACTTTAGTTATCTACACTTAACATTTACAGTCATTGCACTAATTGGTCTAACCTTGTATCGCAGGTTTCAATGAACATCAAAAGACTTCATTGGCCATGCCTGAATTTGTTTCACTTTATATTCTCATGGGTTTAGTAACAGTTAAGAGACTTCATGTAAATTCATTGACATTTGCTGGTTTCCAGCTGGAAGGAGAAAATCTTGTATCCTTTACACAAGTCCTTGCAGATCTAGAGTCTTTTTACTGCTCTCGGTATCTTCATTCTCATAAAGTTGATTGGTTTATGGACTCAGTACAACTTCTTTTTTAACTTCAGTAATTTATGTTTTCAGTCAACATGAATTTATGCATTTATTCATTAAATAATTTTGTATTTTTTTTCACTGCCTCTACCAGGGAAGAAATTCTTTGTTATGTTTCCTGAAGAGGACCCTTGTGCCCCTAAAACTTAAAGTAGGCATTGGGATAGCAGGAGGAAATGCTTTACAGAAAATGCTGCTCACAGATTAGCCATTTTTAATAACAACTTTGATCTTTGTCATGGGGAGATTAATGTTATGAGCATAGTACTGTGATTATTAACAAAGTACAATTTTTCAAGGGAAATCATTCATAAAGTTTTATTGCAGCATCTTTAAAAACATCTGACAGCAAAACCCAAGGAAGCAGAAAGGGATATGCTAATTAAAAGGCATTATATAAATGCTAATGGAGGATGTGACCCATAGCCCATGAATTGGCATATCATGCCCTAGTATCTTATCACAGAAAACAAATTAAAAATTGTGTACAGCTCCACATAAAGGTGGGCCACAGACAGAGGAAGATCCAAGCATAACTTAAAGGCACAGCAGGTGTTCAAAGCCACCATCATAGACACCAAAAAAAAAGCAAGTTGGCTTCAGAAGGGACACAAAAGCTAACATTGTCGGTGTCCTGACATTAAAACAGTTGGAGAGTTAAATACAGGCTGCAAATTTTAGGGATTCCTATCAAGCCTTTCTATGAATTTGGATGTGTTTTAGAGATAAAGTAAGTTTGTCATACCTGCTGCAAGGGCTTGGCTGGATATCATGGATGCTGACAGCAGGAGCAGCCAAAATTACTTTGCACTCATCTGTGCTAAAGCCCCTTGTGTAAAACAACAGAAATTTGGAGCAACTCAGGACCTGCAGAGTGAAGGGTACTGAGCCCTGGTTCCCAGAGGCAGTGCCACTTTGTGCACATGGACTCACTCTTGATTAAAGCTTTGTAAATGCCTCCTGAACATATAGCATCTGAGGGTCAGATTCAGTTTAAGATCAAGTAACCTAATCATAGCTATCTCTGTGCCTCTGTGTGTAACAAGAGCCTAAGAAACGATGGGCAGAGTCAGTGCCCTAAATGCTATCAGAGGTCCCTACAGGGCTGGCAGGTGTGGTGCAAGACTTACACACATTTTTGCCTTTCTGGAGATGCAAATAAAGGTTTAAAGTGGCTTGACCCACATGGAGAATACTTGTACTTGGTTTGGGACCTGGTGGTTGTATTTACATTATTTTTCATATGTTTATTGATTCGTTTTCTCTGTTAGTAGATAAACATTTAGGACCAGTTTCATTGTTCCAGGTCTTCTCTTTCATAGTTCTCCAGTAATACAGAATTAGCCTTTAAAGATCTTGTGTTATTAACCCACATTCTGAAAGCATCAGCACTTCAGTGAAGAAGACTGAACAAAGCTAATTATGTAAATTTCATTTCAAAACATTTTTTGCAGACAGCTATTTTGAATGAATGATCTGAAGTCAAAGTTGGAGTCTGAGGACAGTAAAGAAAGACTGCAGGCACACCAACAGAGATCTGTTGCTAATTCTTTTAGCTTTCAAAACACTCAAATTGTGGAGGAGAACATGAAAAACACTGTAAAGCATGAAAGACAATACACTTTCCTTGAGTATTGTTTCTAGCACAGTGCAGTTATTGATACAAAAATACTCTTGGTCCTTAAAAACCAAAGCATACAAAAAATCAGAGAAACAGAGACTTAAAAATGGTTCTGCCACTAACTCACTATATTGCCCTTGCTAATTCACTCTATGTGTAATAAGTACTTACTAAGTGCACAGTAAGGTTGTGAAGATCAATTTGTTAGTATTTCTGTCATGCTTTGATGAAATCAGACATGATAGGCTAAGCTTTTTATTATGTTCTCCTTGCTATGCTTTCCGTAAGAAAAAGCCAGGCATTGTTCTAATAAGATAATGATATTCTATCAGTTCTTAGAATGATAAATCATGTCAGAAAGTACAATTCAATTCATTATTTAAAATCATGTCAGGAAGTGATCTCCATTTTTTAAAATTAAGAGGAAAGGTTTCAAATGACACCTTGGATGTATGAAGAGGACTAATAAATACTAATTATCTGAAATAAATTATTGAAAAGTTCTCTGAAGGCAGACAAATATAACGAGGAGTTGCAAACCTGTCTCTGGATAGCACCTTCAAATTCTCTACTTGTCGGTTACAAATTTTAAAAGAACATTTTTTTTTCCCCTTTGTTGACACTGGCAGAAGTAGATCTCCTATCCCTACAGCACCAAACGTGCATATACTTTTCCAGATGTATAGAGAGAGGGTTGGGAAGGGGATATAACACACACAAAAGCCTGTGGAGAAACATACAAATGCTCCTGCTGTCAAGTGAGGCCTAGTCCCATGCACAGTCAGGTTCGATGTTTGGTGGTCACCTCTGTAGTGTTGAGGGCACTGCTTGCCTTGAAAGACCATTGAGAGGCGTTGAGGACAGAGTTCCTGTCCTCAACTGCTGTACTAACACTGGCTATGTTCTTCTGGAGCTGGGAAAGGGGGAGATGTTGGTGCAAGGCACAGGCCGTCATTAACACTGCCATTCTCTGTTACCGGGCCCCTTGGTCAAGAGGCCCCTTGGTCAAGTCTCTCCAGCAGTCCTCCTCTTCAGAATTGCCAGCTTCTGACATCGTCTGTAGGCTGGGAGTCATGAGTTTCCTCCCAGTGACAGGAATGCAGGACTGGACCTGCTTAAGCTTTCACTTAAGTCTCACCTTCTCTTGCCTGGATGAGTGCTCTCACAACTCACCCATTGCCTTGAGAGAGGAAATGTCAAATGCCACACCATCAGCTGGCAACACAAGAGGCTACTGCCCCATGGTCTCCTTGTGTGAGGCAAGCTCAAGCTTCCTCGTGCCTGCAGGCACTTTACGAGGTCTTTCTGTGTCAGCCCTGTCAAGGTGGACGCTGTTCTTCACACGCTGAACTCCTCACATAACACAGTGTAGACACTTGAATCTTTTTAGTGCTGCAGTGTCTCAAAAAGGGCATGTCTGAAAGGTATATTGTGCAGATAAACACATGGAAGATTATGAGAGCAAGCTCTAGCTTGGATTTAATTCATCTTTTTTTTATAAGGTGTGATGCCTTGTGGTTTAAACAGGAAGGTCTATTGTAGCTAATAAAAATGGGCTAGTCACATGAAAGTCAGCCTTTAAAGGTGAGATAGGCCAGAGGAGTGCAGATGTGGTGTTGCCAGGTCTGCAGGTGCTATTGAATGCTGTAATGGTAAGGGCTGAGTGACCACAAAAATGAGGAAGAGAAGAAAGGAGACTGAGATTTATTCCTATTGCTACCCGCCCATGCACAAAAAAAAAAAAAATTGGTATTGTGAGAAGCTGACTTCCCCCTGTGAGACTCTGTCAAATTGCAGGATAATGATTCAGGCAGCAAATAATCCATAGACATATTTACAAACCCAGGACAGAACAAGTTAGACAACGGGAGGAAACTTAGTGCTGTAACAAGGGATCCAACAGCGGCTTTGGCTTCAAACAACAAAGCTGAAATATGGCATTATGCCTGTATATTTAATTTACTTATAATTTCTCTTACTGTTCTGCATTGCAAACAGAGTAGCTGCACAGTGGTGGGAAAGAACATGCCAGGTGGTTATGGGCTCAGAATTACCATTTTGTATATATTATCTACTTACAAATGTAATGTTAATTAAGGTTCAGATGCAGCGACTGACAAATAGTGGTCTGCAAATATACAAGT
Source organism: Cygnus olor (assembly GCF_009769625.2). Taxonomy (NCBI): domain Eukaryota; kingdom Metazoa; phylum Chordata; class Aves; order Anseriformes; family Anatidae; genus Cygnus; species Cygnus olor. Next base: position 202,859,128 of record NC_049169.1, read on the forward strand.
TCTTCCGAGTAATGAGAATTTCTTATACAAAGTGAAGTGCTACAGTGTTGTGTTCAATATGGAAATCTGGGATCTGGGACTTCATTCAATGAATGCATGCAGAGTGCTCCACTGTTAATTGAGACGATGTAATTAAAGTACCCACGAGCCACCAGCATGTGGGGACATCTAATGGACGTTACGGAAAGTGGTGCATTATTTTGGGCTACTGTTCTCAGTGTTTTGTTTAAAAAAAAAAAAAAAAAAAAAGCCACAGCTGAAAGTGTGAATGCTGGTGAGCCGAGTGCCAAGTGGCATAATCCCAGTCATTAAGTCATAGGAAAAGCTTGACTGATCAATAAGCAAAGCCCGCATGGCTGCACGGGGGCTGGACTGATGTGACAGAAAAGTAAAGCACCTGCCAGCAAGTTTCTGATCTTGCAGACCACACATGCAACATACAGCAGAACACCCTTTTTAGTGTGATCCTGGGAAGAGCTACACCGAGAGCTCAAGGGGGCTGCCAGCTCCTTTTGCATGCCACCAAAGTTGCCAGGACCAGCACTGGTGGCTGGACAAGAGATGTTGCCTGGGGTATGAAGGCAGGGTGAGCTGAGCAGAGCTTCAATACACTGCCATACATTGCTGCAGCCCAGGCACATTACATGGGCTGAGCCCTGGGTGAGAGCTAGGGGGACATGTCTGTGGGCAGCCACCAGTTCACTCACAACGGCCGTACCCACTTGCGTAAGTCAGAGCCCTGAGAAATTTCAACAAAAAGCCCCAGTGGAGAGATTGCTCTGTTATAACCAGGCATGGGAGAATCAGCTTTTACATTATTTTATATTATTATATTATATTATATTATGTTATATTCCATATATATCTATATATCCTGGCTGTCACTGGATGTATAAAAATTGTTTTTTCCACTGACTCTTGATGCTAAGGAACTCCTTCAGCGCCCTACAAATATTGGCAGGGATATATTGCTGGTGAAGCAATCAAGGACTGGGGAGAACAGCCTGACACAGAGCAGCCTGCCTGCAGCCACGTTGAGTTCAGGTTCCTGAATGATTAATGGAGTGATGGATTTATCCTGCTAACAGAAGGGAATAGCTTGTGGTCCTAAATGGGGAGAAATTTAACACTGATAAAAGAAGGAGGAGGGGGTTGCTTTAAGCAATTCATAACACAACCTGTGCCCATTAGCTCCACAGTATTGTTTTGAACTATGCCGCAGGAGAAAGACAAATAACTTCATCAATAACAGACACTTTCACAACTGATAGATTAACATGATATTACTTAGGGCTCAATTGAAACAGCCATTTGTGCACGGGGGTAATATTATCAGCCTGAACTCATTTTTACAAGATTAAATCCTTAAGGAGCTTTCTACTAGCTGGAGAAAACTAACTTATGGCTTTAGAGATAAATTTTAAGATTATAGGAGCCCCTTCAAACTGTATTCAGTATTCATGCAAAGGATTTGTGATGCATAAACTTATAAAAGTAGATGTGTAAATTTTGTCTTGTTCTTTGGTCAGAATCCTGTTTTATTCTGATAAAACCCGTCATGTTGGGGATCTGTGTTGATAAGACAGTGGTGTCCAGTAAAACCATGGAGAATCTTTATATCATGCCTTTAGGCTAACGCACACAGAACTGCATTAGTATGCATAAGGGATGCGGCTAACCCTGCCACTTGTGAAAGGGTTGCAAAGCTGTTCTACTTAGATTAAAAATAAAAGTAAATAGTCTTGTTATTGCTATATACATCCAGTGTGGAAATACTCATCTAGAAGGGAGCCAGCATGAAAATATTAAGCATTTGCAATGGATTGAAGGAAATTGGACAGGGTTGTAACCGAGTATGGGAACGGCAGTTACTTAATTAACACTGGATTCTGCTATTCCAAACTGAACTTGAAGTGTCACTGCTACAGCAGCAGCCACATAAACCCAAGACTCTTTGGAAGAGAGCTCAGACAAGATTAAATCAAGCAGTGACAATAAATACATAGAGACAAAGGAGTAGATGCATGGTCACTTCTCTCCCCTTGGTGTTCATGCTACAGATTTGCATTTATGTCCTGCATGCCTCGATTCTGCAAAACGGGCAATGTCACACTGTAATGATCTGTCCAGAATTGGGAATAAGCATTCATTTAAAAGGAAAAAAAAAAAAAAAAAAAAAGGAACATGCCACAACAATTCATTAATTTCCTTCATTAATCATTATTTAAGACTCAATTCAAAATCTCCAAAATTCTTGGTGTTATCATGCCTTCAATATTTCAGATCATGTTCATTATAAACAAATTTATTCTAGAATAATATGATCTAAAATACAAGCTGTCAAAAATCTTCATTAAATATAAACTGTCAGCACTGGAAATATGCTCAGCTGAATAATAGCAAAGTTTATGTACAAGATATCATTAACAGTTCGTGATCTTTCACATACACTGTTTATTTATTAGAACATATGGCCTGAAAGATGCCATCAGTTCAAGTTTAAAAACAGATTTTTCTTCAGCAGCTTTTTCTAAATGCCTTGTCAGTGACTGTCCATAACTCAAATAGCACTTTGCCATGTAATGGAAGTATTTGACAAGATGATTCAACCTCACATGATATTGTTTTGTTAAGAAATACCTCTAAAAATCTGTCATTCTCCCAGAAATCATATAAATCTTTTGGGGAACCAATAGAGGCAAATCTCTTTTGCTTTTTGCAAATATTTCTCCTAATTACGACTCCTAAGCCATTTCATTTTTTTTTTCTTTTTCAGTTTGGTTCAGTGAATGTATTCTTTAATAAGCCAAAAAACAGATGTTTGACATAGGGTTTTACAGATGTTTCCAAAATATTTTCTCAAAGACAGACCAAAAATGTAGTCTCAAAGAGCCAATCACATAGCCTTAGCTGTCTGGAAAATGGAAATTCATCACCACATGTAGTATGTTTTCTCACTACAAATGGCACCAAACACTTGACTTCCAGAATACTGCTGTGAGTAGGAGAGAAACCAGAATGTAAAGAGTCAAAATGTAGTTTTTCCCTTCTCTGTTGTCCTGCTGGTGGGATGCTCAGTTGCCTGCAGTCCCCTGTTGACCCTCTGGCAGGACAGTAGGGACATCAGAGCAGATGGGTGGGTACCAGCTGTTGCCCAGCACACCATGAAGCGTAAGATGAGGACGGGGTAAGTGCATAGGTAGCTGCTGCTCAAGCTGGAAAGAATTAAGGCCAGATCCTGTGTTTGCAAGCACACGAGTCATCTGGATCCTGTCTAATCTGTATTTTCTACCAGAAAAAAATGTTTTCTTCCTGAAAATTCCCAGTAAGTCTGCTCTCTACTATTGACCTCTCCTGGATTTCATTTATTTATTTATTTATTTTGCTATGAAAAGATAAAATCTTAGATTAAAAATATGAGTAAATTGTCTTTTTGTTGTTATATAGTTTTGTGGGGATTACTGGACCTTTTATTTTCTCAGAAACACTCTAATACAAACCAATTAGCGTATGTACAAAAATCTTTTTTTTTTTCCTGCTTCCAGAAGCTTTTTTCTTTAGCATCTACTAACTTGCTTGCTTTTCTTATTTAAAATTGAGTAATTATGAGCCTAACCCAGATTTTCACACTTATAAACCTCCCCAAATGCACAATCTGACACCTTCAGCTACAGAAATTGAAGATAACATCTAAGAAAAGTGGTGAAAAAGGAAAAGAAGCAGTAAAAACTCACGAGCAACTAGAGCTCTCCAGAAATGCAGTAGGAGACAGAAAAGTTAAAGTGAGAGTTTGGCAAGCAGAGACAAGAACAGCAGATTTTCCTCGGATTACTTCAACATCAGATGTACTATATTTGTACATTAGCCTGTGACTGAGGCTGAGAAAATCATTTATCAGAATGTGCAGCACAAACATGTATATTGAGGTTCTGGATAAAAATGAAATTATTAAGAGAGATACATTTCATAAAAGAACCCAAAGGAAGAAGGAAATAGTTGAATAATTTACAACAGATTTGATTCTGTTGAGACACGTGTGCAATTTTGGAGGACTCATGAAATTCCTAATTCTAGAGATCAGATTCTATTGGGAATAAGAGCCCCAAATCCAGGGGGGAAAAAAAAGGTGGGGGGGCAAGAACGTTTCCAAGACTTCAGACAACTAAACACAACTAAACACAACTAAACCTGAGTGCAGGTGTTGGAAGAAAAAGAATACAAAGTGGACAAGATTAGAAAATTTCTCAGGAGGAATCTGCAGACTGCAAAAACAGAAGGAATTTGCAACACTTGTGGGGAGGGAGTCAACCACAACAGACCAAACCCAGTCCTAAGTTATAGCTTGCACCTTTGGAAAGACCTTCCATATTTGCAAGAATCAGAAGCCAGAGTGTATTTAAAACAAGCAAAGTACTATTATATAATTTAAAGAATCACAAAATGGCTGAGGTGGGAAGGCACCTCTGGGTCCATCTGGTTGCCCAGCACCATGTCCAGGTGGGTTTTGGAGATCTCCAAGGAGGAGACTCCACAGCCTCACCAGGTCACCTGTACAAGGTTTGAAACTGTTCAAGAGGCGTTTGCAGCCAACGCCTGCAGTGAGTTTTTACTGATTAGTTGCATACGGCTGGACAACTTAATGTGATATCTAAATTTACATGAAACCACTTGAAGAGGAAACGTACTTCCATTGAATACAGATAAGCAACCACAGATAATGCTGTAGAGAAAGGATTCCAGTTGTAGGTTTATAGGAGTTCGACATAAAGTTAAAGCAAAATCTTGAAAAGATAAGATTTGTAATTGTTTCAGGGAAGGAGAGCATTGATTCAGGGTCTGAAAACATGGCAAATGGTAAGGCTCATTATGAGAGCTTATGCTGTAGGACAGAAGCTTATGAAGGTAGAAAATCAATTCTGTGATGTCTTTAATGGCATTGGAAAGTTGTCAAAAAATATAAGATAAGGATGATGAAACTCAATGGTCCTGTCATAATTGTTCCTAGAAATACTCCTACAGTGCTCAGACAAAATGTCAACAAGTAGAACAAACACCTGTGTCTGATGTATGCATGTATATACCAAGAAAACTTTCATATTGCAGAGAATTGACTGCCAATGCTGCAGTACAAGCTGAAACTTCCCAAAAGTAATAGAAGATATTGACAATTTAACAAATTTCATCCACAATCCTTTTAATAATATAGCAAAAATTTCATGCTGTATTTTATTCGTGTAACTTCATGTATTTTATTCAGTAATATTAGATTGATGTGAAACTGTAAAAAAAAAAAAAAAAAAAGTCTGACAAAACACTCTACGACGATAATTCCAGAAATTGTAGATCTATGTAGATATTAAGATGTTTTTCCATGCTAGAAATATCCTTGTGCTGATTTATTTTTGTGACTATTCCCATCATGTAGAAATAGCACTATTAGAAAATATGAAAATGAAATCTGTAGCTTCACATATACACATGAGCATGTAAAAGATTTTACATATAAAATCTTGGACCTGGCATACCATGTCTGCTAAAAATAAATAATTTCAGAATTATTTATCACAATGTCATTGTTCTGAGTTTAAACACTGCAAAAATTTTAGCACATTACCTCGAATCCAGATTGTCCACAATCTAATGGTTTTGTGGGAAAAGCTATCAAAATTGTTTTAAAGATGCTTTAAAAAAAATAAATGTTGAATTAAATTTAGATTTCCATATGGCATGCCTAAATTACAAATCTCTGATTCTGGGCCTCAGAAGTGTTGGCCATGTTATATGTGTGGAGACAGACCCATAGACTAAGCAATTTGTTTTTAAGTATAAAAAGAAAAAAAAAAAAAAAAAACTGAGGCGGACCAGAGTTCAGCAATTGTTGGTTAAGTTCTTAACTTCATATCCCACTTCTCAGAGACAGAAAATATAGGACAAATAAATTCCTTAATTGTTTTAGAGTATTTTTTTCTGAGTTTAGTATTTGATTAAATATAGTAGCAAGTCAATTCATCACACTGAAAGTTCAAGAACATTGTGTGATTCTGTTTGTCTTCGGAAGACAGCTATCATGACACCCACCCAAATATAGTAACTTATGTATATACACTCTGAGTGTGCTTTATTAATTTATACCACAGGAAAATCAAGTTCATCACTCAAGCAGCTTCACATCACACTAGTGATTTCTTGTTAAATCTTTCATAGGAATTACAACATGGTATCAGACCACTGACATGCTGGTCCAGTCCCTACTCTGACCAGCATCTGACTGTGACCAGTCAGACACTTGTTACGAACAGCATAAGAACTTCTCGATGGGCAGATGATCTGTACCCATCCTTGTCCCTGCTGGTGACAGGCTCAAGCCACGAGGCATGACATTTCAGATCCCTTTCCTCAACAGTAAGTCTGGATATTTTTTGATGCACACATAAAATATGCACTCACTGTCTTTGTTTATTTTTTTTTTTGGCTTTGAATTCTTCCTGTGGCCACTTTCCATAATTTAAAAAAAAAAAAAAAAATCACTTCCATAGTTTCCCAGTTTTCAGTTCTTAATTATGTAAATAGCCTCTGTTATGCCAAGAGAAAAAAAGAATCCAATTTCTTTCACATGGTTTTGCATCCTTTTATCCATTTCCCTCTTCTTTGTCCCTTTCCTAAATTAAAAATCTCAGTCCATTCAATCACTTTTCATATCTGAGTTTCTGTACCCTTCACCATACAGTTCATTCAGCTCTATCATGCTCCTAGAGCTCTGATATCTCTTTCTTGCAATAAAATGGCCACTCCTGAACAGTATTAAAATAGGCTTCAACAACTAATTTATGTAAAAGACTTTGTAATGTCCTTTATGTTGTTTGCCATCCTACTCTTTAGGAATTCTCATATCCTGTCAACCTTTCCTATTACGAATGTGCATGAACAGGAGTCTTCACTTTACCATCTACAATGACGCCACAACCATGCCTATTAAAAATATACCAGTTGTGACATTTATCTTGTTTTTATTGTGACATAGATTATTATTCAGATACATTAGACACATTCAGAATACCAAGGTTCAGCTGAAATACTCCCTGGAGAAGGGAAAATTAGCTGTCACCAAGGGACCTTATAAATACGAGAAACAAATAAAATTTTCAGGGGTGAGAAAATGATAGATATATGGGAGGAAATAAAGAACAAAGCAAGAAAATAAGTTAAAAGGTAATGCTCAAAACATTTCTTAAGCTCCATCTTTACTTTTCCAAAAAAGTACTAAATGGATTGCAAATATGGATTCTCTCTCAACATATATGCAAGCATATTTAATGTTTAGAACATTGTTTCATGCCTCTTCTAGTTTAAAAGTGAGAATATCTAATCATCATCACCTTGTAGCTGCTGGAGGTCTCCATAACATGGGCAGAGAAATCTGCATCCCATAGACTGTGAGAAAATAGCCATTTGTGTCAAGGACACTTCTATTTCTAGTCTCCACATTTGCTGGAATCCTTTTAGAGGAACCAAGCACTGATAAAATCCAAATTCATCTTATGTCATGTGACATCCAAAAAAAATAACAAATCTTGCCAAACTTATTTAAACAAGGATTGGGTAAATTTGAATCTGTATTTCTGTTTTATGTTCAGCTACTGAGCTTAATTAAAACAGTAAAACATTCTAGCAGCCTTTTCCTGATATGTTTGTAGAATTATTACGACAAAAACTGTGTGACTTCAGGCAAATGCACGCAAGTTTCAATTTATGTGTGTGAACAGTCGTGTTAAAGACAAATGGATCACTCACAACTTTAAGGTAAGCATAATGGTACCTCAGTGCAGAATTGAGCCAAAATGTGAAACTTAAAAAGCACATTTTGACAGTCCTGAATAACAGCTTTAGTCTGACAATTTATACTGAAAATAAACAAAACCCTAACAAATACACTACTGAGAGTTCATAAATATTAATTTGACATTTCTACCAACACAAATAAATAAAAGCTATAAAGTCAAGTATTTATAATACTGAGAGATGTTTGTGTGTTCTGTATCTTATACATCGTGGGTTTTGGTTGGTGTTTTTCTATTATTTATATCTCCAGTCCAATTTGCTCTCCAAAATATGTTGCATTTTACTGGGAACCTAAGCGTGAATTTCAAATTTTGTTCACTTCAAAAAAGGTAGATGAGAAAAGTGGATAGGAGACCTGTCTGTTTATTTGCCATTTGAAATGCAGATAGAAGTCATGCAGTTGCAGATAAAAAGAGTCCCTCCTTTTCATACCAAGTAGCAGTGGTTAATTGTGATGCATCAGGACGCATATGCATTGTCAAGAAACAGACACATTAATCTTGGGAAATGTCATCAGGCAGATCAAGACACACTGGTCAATAAAACCCAAGCGCCGCTGTCAGTCTGTAGATAACAAAGAGATGACTTAACTTTAAAAAGGCAAGAAGACTCATAGTTCCATTTTAATAGCATTTTCCTCTAAATTCAAAATTTAGACTCTTGCCCACCGACTTCAGTCAAAATTTGTGTGCTGTATTCCTGAATCAATTTCGGAGATTTTTCCCTCTATTTCCTTTATGCAAACAATTTAATGAAGGACTCCCTCCTTCTTTCACACCCTCTATAAAGGTGACTCCTGAAATTCTCTTCTGTTTAGAAATATGACATACTGGCATTCTACCTCAGACTCTCTAGGATCAGTCAGTGGCAGCACCTTTATGAGACATCCTGAGCTGCAGCACCCAACCAGCATGGGGCTGGACCAGTGACCTGAGTACGCTGTGAAGACAAGGGCTTCTGCCATGAAATGGGGGCAAAATTCCCATGGACATATAATCTTTGATCATGTTTGGATTCATCTCTGGCCTTTTGCAATCATCACTGGCTAGTCTCAGGGAAAAAAATAATAAATGAGAATAATAAATAAATAAATAAATAAAATAAATAGAAAAAAAAAAAAAAAGAGTTGTACCTAAGACCAAATGCAAGGTTCTTATATCAGTTATATTATTCTATGATGAATATAAAAAGATTATGGTCCTGCAATAAAGCTTTTAAGGTACACGTCATCTATCTGCCTCATGTTTGTGCTCTCCTGCTTGCTCAGGACAAAAACACAGACTTTCTGAAAAGAATCTTATGTTTTAAGCTGCACATGTGTTCAGGTCCTGTGCTTCCACATTTGGAGGGCAAATGAACTGAAAACTACCCCTGCAGGAACCAGTCCTTCAGAGGTCATTTGCTCTAACCAGATGAGCTGCAAAGACGTCTTCACTGCTGTAAAAAAAACATTTTTCACTCCTACCTGACTCGGTTCCAGCAGAAGCCATGGCAAACTGTAGCCAAACAAATGATGTGATGTTGTTTAGCACCAGGTGATGTCCAGCTGGTTGTTTCTAGGAGACAAGGGGCCTCATCTTCCTTAAATTACCACTATTATGAACCTCGGATGAACAGAGCTGTAGTGTGGGTTGGGGCAGGGGAGGAAGGAGGAAGACGAAATGGCACAGGCTTGAGACAGTTCCTCATCTGTGCCTCAGATCATGGGCAGGGTGCTTGTTGAGGTAGAATCACAGAATCACAGAATCATCTAGGTTGGAAGAGACCTCCAAGATCACCGAGTCCAACCTCTGACCTAACACTAACAAGTCCTCCACTAAACCATATCACTAAGCTCTACATCTAAATGTCTTTTAAAGACCTCCAGGGATGGTGACTCACTGGGCAGCCCATTCCAATGCCTAACAACCTTTTCAGTAAAGAAGTTCTTCCTAATATCCAACCTAAACCTCCCCTGGTGCAACTTTAGCCCATTCCCCCTCCTCCTGTCACCAGGCACATGGGAGAATAGACCAACCCCCACCTCGCCACAGCCTCCTTTAAGGTATCTATAGAGAGTGATAAGGTCACCCCTGAGCCTCCTCTTCTCCAGGCTAAATAACCCCAGTTCCCTCAGCTGCTCCTCATAAGACTTGTTCTCCAGACCCCTCACCAGCTTCGTCGCCCTTCTCTGGACTCTCTTGAGCACCTCCACATCCTTCTTGTAGTGAGGGGCCCAAAACTGAACACAGTACTTGAGGTGCGGCCTCACCAGAGCCGAGTACAAAAAGAAGATCCCTGTTTGAAACAGAAAACATCAGAGCCTCCCAGACGGCCAGGGAACACAAGGAATATCAGGCAGCATGAAAAGGATCTGCCTTGGCACAGTATCAACTTGTCACGGCTCCTGTAAGGCATCACAGGAGAGACTTCTGAAATGACTTGAAAGTTGTTTTGTTGCCATTTCAGAGAGCTCCTTCCAAACATGAGGGTAAGCATGGGAAAGGTGATGATTTGAAGATGTAACAACAAGAGGAAGGGAGCTGGCATCCACAGCCCATCAAAGATGGAAGCTGACATTTAGAAATGAACAAGAGATGACAAGCTATGTGGGGATGAGACAAGAAGGTTCTTCAAAGTGAAAACAAGATTGTGTTGTATAAACAGGGAGAGGGGAAGTAACAGAAGAATGCAGGAAGGAGGTGATAGTGTCAATGTACTGGAGTAGAAAAATGAATTTGAATTGATTTAAACAGGAGAAAGTTACATGTGCAAACACTGGAGAAAATAACCTTGCAGTCAGTGAGATGCCAGGTGATGAGAGCCAGAATAAGACTTCTAGTCATGCCGCAGTTACAAAAAGACCACATCCACATAAAGAAGGAATGCAGAAGGATTTGCAAGAAAATATTCAATAATCTCATGTGTTTGTGCTGACTTGAATTGATAACTAACTACATGTAAGTCAGACCTGCCAGAAAAGCAACCCAAGGCTGTTGTTTGGACAGAATAAAACAGCCTGGAGTAAGCAGGTAAGGGTGTGACCCATCAGCATAGACGTGATAAGATGAATTTGTGTTCACGGATAACAATGCCAAGAGACAAAGAGAAAATGAGTAAGAGGAGGTCTTTGTGGCATCCTCACAAGAAGCTGGAGGAGGGTCAGAAGGTGACAAAATGTGATCTGAAATGTGACAAAATGTAATAAATGGGATTCAAAATGTGACAAAAAATGTGTCAATATCACAAAATGTGATTAAAAAGAAGTTAGAGATGCTCGAGGGGAAGGACATCCCAGGGAAAGGGTATGGTCAATGACATCAAGAGTAGCTGCAGGTCAGTGAGGGCAGAGGCACGTACAGAGATTTGGCTTGGCAAGAGCCACTGCAGACTGGTGAAGACAGGCGAGGGAATGCCAGTTTGACCGGAGAAAGTCTAAAACAGAATCAGAAGAGAACATTTTATTTTAAGACAAAATCTCTCACTTCATCTGCTCTGTATTCTTTCATGTTTTTGGCTTCATGCGCTTCCAATTTCCTACTTACATAACTCCTAGGAAGTGTACGGGTGGAGAAAAATTATTGGGATCGCAGTCCTGCAGCTGGGCAAACGCGACCGGATGGCTGCCATGTGCCTGCTGCCACGTGTCAGGATTCCTTATAGGAACACAAAGCAGTCAGCCAGCAGTACTGCTCTTTATCTCCAGCTGAGGACACCACCAGGGTAGGGCTTATCTCTGAGAAGGGAGGGTTGAGAGCTTGCATAACTCACTGGTTCTGAGCTACAAAGCCAGGCAAAGCAAGCTGGCATGCAATAGCAGCTCGGGCTTTCAGCTCTGGAGCTGCCTGGTTCAATCTGCAAGGTGTCATTCAAGAAGAGAGGCTAGCAGAGTTGCTTGGCCTCCTCAGTGGAGAAAGACTCAAAATGGCACCTTTTAGAAGAAACCAGCTTTTGAAAATTTGTAATAAAACTAAAGATTGGCTCTAATAGCTAAATATTTGTGCTCTTGCCTACCTTAATTTGTAAGATTTTCTTCTATTTCTCTATTACTCCCACTTTCTTAATGGATCCCCCTACTGTTGATGGGTTTTCTTTTGATTGAATATACTCAGGATCACAGTTTCAGCAAATCATTTAGTGAGAAAGGAAACCTTTACCTCTCTCAACGTGAACAGAGCTTCAGTTACAGTCAAATAACTAACATGCACTCGTTAAACTGGCATTTAACCCAATGTCTCAATGGGTGTAGCTCCCATTAACAATCATTTAAATTAATAGAGCTGCAAGCTCTGGACCGGTTAATGATTGATGCTAATTAGCAGCAGATGAATAGAAGAAGCCATCTTAAATAAACAGACAAATCTCTGCACTAAAAAAAACATCAAGCTCCCACTTATAATGAAGTTAATTTAAACCCACTGTTGAACAAAACCAGGACTCCAGCTTGAAGGAGACACTCATCGTCCTCCCAGTTGCAAAAGGGAAAATACATTTTAGGTTGAAAACCTCCAGTTCTGAGGTTCTCCTACTGTAGACCAGCCATAAGGGCCCTATTCTTCTCTCCCAGCAATTAGTGGCAGTCGCCCTGGCTCAATTGCTCCGGGCTTAGCCCACGTTGCTGATAAGCTCACCACAGAACAGTGGATGCAGAAGCCACCTGATGTCACAGAAAGTTGAATCTTTGAATTGCAGCTCCAGTGATGGCATCTCAGCTAAAAAACCTGCTCTTGTTCTGTATCTTTCAGCTATGCTGCAAAATCACTTTCTCCAAAGTTTCTATTTAAAAACCTCAAGTGCTATATTGGACATACTGTTACAGAATTAGGTGCATGTTCCCTATCTCTGAGATATCATTTCTCTGCTAAAACATGACCGTCTTCTCTAACCCTTTGGCTCTCTCCTTGCTTGCTTTATTCTGTTTTTCTCTCCATCCCAGCCTCACCCAGAAAGCTTCTGCAAAACTTCATGGGTAGTAGTCAGTGCCCAGCATGGGCCCTACCACTTTACTTCTTTCTTCAGATCCTTCATCTTTGTTTTCCTTCGTTTTGCTTCTCACAAGTCTGTTCCACTGGTTTTAAAGTCAGCCTTTAATAACACTGTGCAGTCAGTCAGGTTGCATCCTTTCTGTGGTAACTCCTTCGGCCAGTTATAAAAGCTCTTGGAGTGGCAAGGGCAGCGATGCCATCAAGGCCTTTTCCGAGGTCTGACGCTTGGCCTCACACCTGACACTTTGTAAAATATTCCACTAACAGCACATGGAAAAGACTAGAACTTAAATTATCTCTCTCAAAGTATTTCCAGCCTAGCAGGACCAATAAGACAAAAAGATATTGGCATTACAATTGGCAGATATGACTCGACGCACCAAAATTGGAACTGCTCTGAAGAAGGGCTGCTGGCTAATTTTTCCTCTAAGACAATTGTTCTGAATATAGTCATGCCTTTTAAAGGACCATTGATCTACTCCCACCAGCAGAAACCATTAGGATTAATGGTTAATGCTGAATGCAGGCAGACGTCCAGTGAGAAGAGTTTCCATATTCGTCCGATTCATATTTGCTCATTGTTTTTTGGCATTAGGACATTTTTTTTAAGAGGAAGGATGGGCTGCTTTACTTTATAGGATTTACAAACACAAGTGGGGAAGTTAGGAGCTCCTTAATACTGTCTGAAATGACCACAGCTGTGACGCAGTACAGAGCATCACCTCAATAATGTTAAACCTAAATTTTTCTTGGACTCTCTGTTGACAGTTTGCTATGCTAAAAGCAAATGTTGCTCAGCTGAAGTGAACAATATTGTGCTTGTTCACAGCTGTATTCAGAACTAGCAATTGCCTGTCACAGCAAGATGAAGTTAATGCCAGATGTTGCTATCTCTTACTGCAACTGATAATAAAGTTCTCGAATGAAAACAATAACATTGCACTTGGGAAAATCCATGCAAGAGGTAAGAAGCCAGATTCTCAGATGTTGGGAACTAGCAAAAGCCAGTTTGCATCAGCTGAGACTCTGGTCCCATGTCTCTATTTCAGAGAACCAAATTGTAAAACTAAATTAGAAACTGATAACTTAGAAAAGGAAGGCAAATCAAATGAGGAATATAAATCAAAGGTTAATAAATTTTGCTAAAGGTTACTCTTGTATTAAAGAAGCTCTCAAAACATTTAAACACATTTGAAAAAAAGTCTTTGAAGTATCTGTAGATGACTTTCAGCTTTTGTAACAGTTTATTTTGTACCTGTTCAGGGACCTGTGCAATTGAGAATGTTTGATACTGGGAGCAAGGAATTGGTAGAGCTGTGTTTCTGCTTGATGACAGCAAATAGGGACCGACAACAAAAAAGACATTTTAAATGGAAAAATGGAAATAAAGCACTGAGATCTCTGCTTGTGGAATTCATGCTTAAGATCAGTTAGAATTAAATGATGCATTTTGTTAGAAAATGAAATATACGCTTTTCCATAAGCATAAATTCTTATTTCTTCCCCAGACATTCCTAGACAGATTACAGAGCCAATTTCTAAACTAATAAATAGGAAATCTTCTCAATACCAGTGAGTTTAGCTTCCGTATGCTCCTGAGAATATCTAGTCAAAGAGAACTGCCTAATTTATATTTTCTAAGTAGCAGATAAAGATAATTATGTTTAAGTGGAAACATAATTGCCATCAGAAATTAATTTCAGTAGTAGAGAAAATCCAAGACACCAATTTATAAAAGAGAGTTGTTTCAGCCTTCTCAGGGATAAACTAGAGATTTGATCAACAGTGATGACTAACGAGGTTTGCTCGGTTACAAGTGCCTATCAAATCTGGTGGACAATTTTGTCACAGAGAAAAGCCTCCAACACCTAGAAAGGCTGAGTAGAAAAGAAACCACAAGGAGAAAGAACAACTAATACTGGTGGAAACAAATGAAAACAGAGTAAAATTGAAGGATTCAAGAGATTACAGGCTCAAAAATGGATTGATGGGACAGCAGAGTGCAGTTAGTAGATAAAGCACCGCAGCAGTACTTCCTGCTACTGGAAGGTCCCCAAGGAGCTGGTGGATGGTGCTCCATGGTGCAATTCCCAGAGCCATCAGAGAAGGCCAAGGAGAAGACCCTGAGGTCACTCAGGTCCCCCCATCTAGCTTCTCCTGGTGGTGTTGGACACTACAAAGCCCTCTGAAGACTGTAGCTGCTTGGATCGTCATGCTGGAAGCAGGTCACAAACCAGTACCCAAATGCTATTCGTGCACCCCCACTGCAGTCTTGGCTCTCTTTTCACCATTTGCTTATTCACCTGTGTCCAGTTTAAAACAAATAAGAGCTGCATCTGTCCACTGAATGGAGCACAACCTTGTCCATTGCCAATATGGAAAAGCTTTTTGGTCTAATGCTGCTTTTGTCACCCTTTGACCTGCTCTAAGAGGAAGAAATCCCTCTCTGTAGCATCTTCTGTGACAGCAGCATTTTCCATGGAGCTCAATGTACTTCAGATTTTTATACAAGAGTTTCTTGCCAGAGATATCTGGATATTACTGAAACCACTGAGACGCCAAAAATCCATCATCAAAAACAAAGCTACCTTCTGACTGGCTTGCATTTCCCTGGCACCTGTTGTTGACACAGAATAAAACGCCTTTTAAACCTTCCCCAGTTTTTCCCCCTATTTCCAAACTAATTGAGCACTGTTATAATTTTTTAGTGCTCCATTGCTCCTCTCAGAGTATTTCCATAGGTTGATTTGCTCCTGGTACAATTTAATGAAGAAAGCTAACGATCTCCCTCTATTACCTCAGCAGCACCAGATGCAATGAATGCAGTACCCAGAAAGTCATTTTAATTCTGCCCTCGGCCCAAACCCACACACGTGTCAGGGAAGGCTGAGGACCTCGCTTTGTAAGGACGTAAAGAAGCTTTATCAAAGAAACAAGTCGCTGTAGCAACACTGTAAATGAGAATTTATGTTTTGGGGTGGGGGAGAAGCAGAGGGTCTTATTCAAAGAGAGTGGGTCCTGGCCTGTAAGCCTGCGTGTTTCCAGCATGTGAATGGTTCCATCTGGGAATACTTGCAGTACCATTATTGCACACTCCAGATTTCTGTTTTCTGAGCTGTTTTCTGCATTGCATTCCTGTTTGCAAGCCTTTTCCTTGCACTCACAAGGACAAGCATCCTGCCTTTGGTTTTGTATGAAACCTAACATCCTTTTGCTACTTTAAAGCGTTCGACTCCATGCTCACTGTTGAGCCTCTGTCAGGAGGACCAAAGTCCAGTTTGTTCAGATTTTTCTGCCTTGAAACAATACCTCCACCCTGTCAACATATTCATACGGTTTTCTTCCAAAGCTTATAGCTACCTAGGAGTGAATTTCAGTTGCATTGTCTCTGCAATTCTCTGCCTGCCTTTGCTGTTGCTTAAAGCCCCTGCACAGCTGCAATGCCAGACAAAGTTCTCCAAGCACACCCAAGCTGCCTGCAGTCAGCTGCACGCATTCTTGTCCAGGGAGGTATGAAATGTGGCCAGACACCCAGCCACCTGTTACAACATGTTTTAATAACTAAGGTTGACCGTATTTTCAATAGAAATAGAAAGTCTTAGTTATGGTTTCTTATAAAAGCACCCTGGGGTTTAGTAGCTGACACTTTGCTTCTCTAGGTAAACTGGTGAGAGGGGAGCTCATCTGTCATGGATGAGCAATGGTGAAAGTTGGAAAAGTTAAGGCTTTTAGGTAACAGGAACTCAATTTGTTTGACATGAGCATTAAAAGATAAAGCAGTGTCAGC
This sequence comes from Cygnus olor, assembly GCF_009769625.2. Lineage (NCBI taxonomy): Eukaryota > Metazoa > Chordata > Aves > Anseriformes > Anatidae > Cygnus > Cygnus olor. Next base: position 202,875,718 of record NC_049169.1, read on the forward strand.
TCCATGGCATGGAGGAGGGAAAATCTCCCTAATGTTATAGATGTGAGCCTATACTCGTTTCCAATGCTCAGATAAACATCAAGGCCAATTTCCTTGCGGTCCCTCACTGCTCTTAGAATATAACTTAAGATAAAATCTTGGAGTTATTGAAATTCGGAGAATAATGTTAAATTTTGAGTGCGAGTCAGCCAAATTGATGTCCAGACTGATTGGCATTCATGCATAATTAAAGCTGATTTTGTAATCATATAATATCCCGAGTTGGAAGGGACCCACAGAGATCATCAAGTCCTTGCTCATACATTTACCAGTTCTTAGCATTGCAGGAGTAAGAATCACTTCTACCGGAAAACACCTACTGAGTTGCGCAGCCACTCATCTCTGTGTGTACACAGCCTGAGAGACAGCCGGGCACACCAAGCAAGAACCTCACCAGGGTGAGTCAGCTTACACAAACTCTCACTTTGCTGCTTTACAGCACATTTAGGATATCTCCACTCGGATGATCTCTGAAGCACCCCTGTTTGTAGGGAAGTGGGAGCTTCTACCTGGGAAACCAGGAAAAAATCCACTTCCAACTAGTTTTCTATAATGTGACTTGAAAGATGCCAATGGATAATGAAAGGCATTGTTAGTATTTTTCTCTATGAGTACATCAATATGTGTTTTATCTCTTTGACTGAACAAGTGGCTGTTCTGTCACATCAAAATTTACACGTGATAGTTCAGTAAAGCACTAGATATATAAGAAATCCCCAGGACAAAAGCACATTCCAGTCTCTCAACTTTTATGCCATGTAAAAAAAAAAAAAAAAAAAAAAAAAAAAAATCACAGACAAAAGGCACTGAATTGTTTTCTACCAAAAATAGAGATTTAAGACCCTCAGCTATCCCACAGTTCTTTTCCTGACTCATTTTGTTCATGCTGTTGCAGATTCAAGGAGCAACTGCCCGATGAAAGCTTCACACATAATTGCAGGCAGGAGGTATGGAAAAGCAATCACTGAATGCCATGACTTATTAAAACTGTATCACTAAAATATGTTTCAGAGTTAGTTTAGTCTCTGTTTAGTATGCCATTTTTAATACAGTTAGAAAGTAAAGTAAGACACTTACAGTGAACCAAAACTTCCCTTGTTTCCATGGAAATGTTTAGAAGGCTGATCTGAAGTTAACCAGACTGGTAAATACAAATGCTTGTCACCAGCCAGCTTAATCCCCACGGCTGCCTCTCGTGCGCACCATCACACCCGGGAACCTTTTCCACTATGAAACACTCCTTAATGACAGCTGATTTCTAATCCAGTGCACAGACTGAGCAAGATCCTCTTGGATATGTGTAATAGAGCTGGGGGCAGGGGGAGCTACCAAGCCACACACTCGCTATCTAAAACTTTAATTTCAACAATGGGCCCTTTTAAGATCCTACAATTCAAAGGATGATCTGGTGTCTTTTTATTATATGGTCACTCTCTGTCATTCCAAGTTTTCCCCTAACTCCAGGACTTTTACACCAGTGCAATGTTCGTCTTCAGTGAAATTACTCCTGCTTTATCCCAGTCTATGTGAGATCAGAATGAGCTCATTTGTGCTTTAATTGTTGAAGAGATGTGGTGGATCACTATTCAAATATTAATAGTGATGTTTGCTACAGAAATACGGTATATAATAAATCAATAATGCCCAGCAAGAGTGACGACTGCAGGTCTTGTTGCAGGGAAGGGGTAAGGGTTTCTTCAGAGACTTTGTAAGGGAAGGAAGTTATCTGAATATTGCTACAAAACAGCCAAGAAAACTCAGTCATTTGTGCCCTCGTGAAACTGCAGACTTCACGTGCATATCAATTTTTTGTTGTGTTCAAGGCAGAAAATTGGCAACACTGAAAATGAGAGGCAAGTCCTGCTCTGCCAAAGTTTCAGAGTAAGTTGACCTTGGGGTATCTCACTGTTACCTGAAGGCATGGACCTGCTGCTCCATCCCACCTTTCCATACACCTCCTTGTCCCCATGCCAGACACCTCTTCCAGCTTCATTCCTTACACCAGCTTTGATGCTTGCCAGGCCTTTGCTGAGGTAATTCAGCTCATTAATTTGACAGAAAGTCAGGTATTTTTGTTGGGTTATTTTTCTTCTAGCTCAGCAAGTCAAATTTAGCCCAGCAAGAGACCAACGAATTCCAAAACTAACGTGTGGCCAGAAATGGGTGGCTACCTCAACAGTAGAGAGCCATTAGATTGACTCAGCTGTATATCTGAAATGTACCTTAACTCTAAAGAGTTTAACTCTATTACCCAAGTTAAAACCACATTTAGCTTCATTTTGTGCCTAAAAAATAAGCCTGAAAAGCTTGCTTCTGCAACAAGCAGAGAGTGAAAAACAAAAGTTACAGCTCTACCCCATGCTGGAGCCACTCCATTTTGTTTTCAAGTACTTTTAACATGTGGGAAACCTCTCTATTGCCACTGCCTTCAGGCATTGAGGTGGGCGTGAAATCAGCTTGACCAAATGGGCTGTGTGAGACATTCAGTGTGCCTTGTGCTCTGAAGTCCCTTAGATGGTTTGGGAAACACATGTTTTGGTTTAGGAAAATACAAGGTTGCTATATTTTACTTCCAGCAACATGTTGTTCAGCACTGTCATTTTTTTATTCGGTATAACAGTTTTTCTGTCTTAGAAGACCATCATGATTGGTATGGAACATATGATTATTCAGTCACTTGAGTAAAATATTAACATTGTGCACATACAGTTAAATAAACATTTTCACATAAAAGGCCAAAAAAAAATGAAAGCATCATAGATGGTGTTTTGTGGTTACCACGTGCTCACCTCAAACAGAACTAACATCCATAATATTTATGTCACTGAACAATACAGAAAAGTAGTGGTGAAAAATCTCACATAAGCTGTGGGTGGGGTATAGATCCACCATCCTGCTGCAGTGATATAGCTCCCAAGATAAATAAGATCCAGTAAACTATGAACAACTTGGGGAGGGGAAAAACAGCGAATCAAGAGAATAAATGTTTGTTTGTACAAGCCCTGGAAGCAGGTAAACATCTTAAGCCCCTAGCCGGACGGATTCAAGCCAGTGTGAACATATCTGCAGAGAATGGCTTATCAAATGTTTTCAGCAGGAAAAAAAAATGCAATATCTGAAAGTGAATCATAGAAGAGATTCAGATATTTCTGCTGAGTCACATGAGGTCAAGCTACTTAACATTCAGCGAGCTAGAAGACAACAACAAAACTTGAACTATCTTTTACCGTGACTTGAGACAGAGCAGAGCCCAGCCCTGACAGCAGATGCACGAGAAACAGCTGTCAAAGACCCAACAAGCCTGAGCAGTTTCATCTCCTGGGATTATCAGTGTTACAAGGCTGCTTTTGGAAATAAAAAACTGAAAGAAACTGAAAGCAATTTCTTTCCTGACCAAAGTTGTCTGAGTAGCAAAATCAGGAGAAATGCTAATCTCCCTAGCACACTGTATCTGCCACTCTATGAAGAATAAAGCAGTGTTTCTTTTAAAATGCTTGTCAGAAAAGTAACCCTAAAAGAAAGGGAAGGGCATCTGATTTAAAAATTTAATTAATAAATCATTTTCTCTGCTGTTAAATCAATGAAAATAAAGGCACAGAGTGAGTCAGAAACCTTCAATAAAACTGAAAGTTTTCTTTGAAGCCCTTGGGCAGTCTGGAGTCCATACACAACAAAACTCAAGTTCCATATCTTGAATTTGCTTGTAATTTGAATTTCTGCCCTGTTTTGAACAGTTACTCATGGAACAGAAGATCAAAAAGTAAGTGGGCAAGCAAAGAGCACATGAATCATTAAATAAGTATCCCAGAGATTCAAACAGAAAGGAAGGGAAAAGCCATACAGCTAGCAGGGACATTAATGAGTTGCCACAAAGGGGATTGCTACCCCAAAGGTCCTTGAGGAGTAAAGGTTCATATCCCATATATCCACCAAGCCCTTGAGAGCTGTGAACCTTTACACCAAAGACAACAGGAGCATTTATGTCTCTGGAAAGCTCTCTGGTGGCACATTATTTCCTGAAGATAACTAAAGGAATTTTTCCTACAAGGACAGACTGAAAGAACTGGGTTTGTTCAGCCTTAAAAAGAAAAGGCTAAAAAGGGCTATCATTGCTGCCGTCAACTACTGAACTGGAGGGTGCAGAGAAGGTGGAGCAAGACTCTTCTCAGAGGTGCCCATTGAAAGCACAATGGGCAACATGAGAAATTCCTACTCAATGCATGGAAAAAAATATCACCATGATGGTGGTCAAGTATTTGCAAACGGGACCAGAGAAGCTGCAAAATCTCCAGCTAATAAGGCCCTGAGCAACCTGATCTATATTGGCTCTGCTTTGAGAAAAGGGTTGGTCCAGAGCCCTTCAAAGGTCTCTTCCAACACAAATTGTTGTGTGATTCTGTCCCATCAAGGTGGGCAAAGACAGTGTAATCAGTCTCCTCTTCTTCCCACTGATTTCTAGGATCGTACATGTTTGGAAACCAGCTGTTTTGCAACAGCTTTCTAAGATGATATGTGTGATAAAAGGTTCCTAGTTTGTCAGAGCACCTTCAGAAGAGGAAGGAGATTTCACCATGCCTTTCTGAAGCTAATCATACAAAGAAGAAATTTTGTATAGATTTTGTATAGAGAGAGATGTCTGGAGCAGCACCATCATTCGTTCAGTTTTCAGTGGAGAAAAATACTCAAGCCAATAAAAAGCCTACCTCCTTCCCCATATATTAATGAGTAAAGTCAAGTCCAACTTGGCTAGGCTACACAACTAAATTGAATGAATCCTGGGACACTGCTTCTACCATGAATCTTGCTGCACAGAATTTCACCACTACCTTGCCTCCCTGAAAATACAATTTCATGTCACAGTTACCCTAAACAACTGTGATTTTGCAAAAAAGCAATCCCGTTCCGATTTCTCAGCCACACTCTTTTTTAACTTGTGTCAGCTTTGGCACTGGTCTAATCCTATGGTGAGCTGGCACAGGACCTATATTGTTGGCACTAGAATGAATATTTTCTTTGGCCATAAGTAGCTTGGCTCACTGCCGATTCAGATGAGCAGCAGGGCTAGTGCAGGAGCAGGGGTAAGGAGAAGGCACCCACACATATAGGGATCAGCTGTGTGACAATTTGAAACACTGGCTTGTGACACAAATACTGCTCAGTGTCAAGAGCGGCAGTTTCAGGAGAGGTCCCTGTAAGCAGTGCAGTGGGACCGTGTTCAGCAGTGAGCCAGACGTGCTGCAGAGCACAAGATGGAGCTGGCAGCCCATTGCCAGAAACCTGTCTGGAACTGGCATTGAGAAGGAAAAACTGAGGCCACCGAGTCCATGGAGTCCTTTAGAGCAAACTGCTTTACTTTAGCAGTATTTGGGACCTATTCAGCCTTAGCTTTGTCCCTGTTACCTAGCACTTCAGAGGTTCCCAACAAGCCGTTTTACTTTTCATCTTAGCACTAACTACCCACATCAATATCCTGCTCTAAATGATGCAAATGGGAGTTCCACCGCAGAGTTCAAGAGGGCAGGGATAGATGAATACAGCGACTTGTGGGAACTCCAGGAGTCTGTCTGGCTTCTGGCACACAGCCCAGCAATTCATGAATTCAGAAGAGACCATTAGATCATTTAGCCTGACCTGCTGTATATCACAGGCCATTATATTTCACCATCTCATCCTTGCAACCAGGCCAACAAATATGTATCAGGTACAATAAACTGTTATTCCCTGCAATATTGCCAGCCTGAACGAATGCAATATTTTTTTCTGAAAGGATACCAACTTGTGGCCAGTGTCCTACAGCCTGTGGTGGAAGACAGATTTGAATAACGAGGGATGAGGAAATATTCTGACTAGTGCAGGCTGGTAAAAGCTGCTGTTTACAGGACCAATATATGTGATTAACTTGGCACCTTATTACAAGGAAATATGAAGCCGCCAGTGGGAATGCTGAAATAGATGTTTTCCAGAATCCATGTTATGGCTCATGATACAGTGTGTGGTGCCTGCTTAGATTAATTGCAATTCAATTCCAAATGCTTGATTAATATTGCAGTTCTGTGCAAGCAGTAGTGATGTATCGTGATGTATGGTGAACATAAAAATGCCCTATAGCACAGATGACAGGATTAGCATGCTCCTTCTCCAACATCACCCCCAGCTCACCCACATCCTCATCTTCAGTCGAGATCCAATTACTGTCCCTCTGCCATCCCATGCCATAGCTCTCTAACACTGACATGAAGGACACTGCTTGAGTGCTCAGAGCATACCTGATAAAAAAATAAAAATAAAATGCAGAATTCCTGGCTATATGAGAATGCCTGCATTAAAACAAAAGACATGAGCATTTTTAGGGCATGAACCTTGCAGTTGCTCACTGAAAGTCCGTCTTAAACCTTCATTATCTATCTTATTGTGCCTGCAAATAATAGAAAACCACAAAGATGATGTTAATGCAGCCAGGAATGTATTTCACTCATGTAAGATTGTGACCATCAGCTGTACCGTTGTGACTTTAATCAGTTGTCATATCTTGCCCCAAAGATTCAGTCTGGGAAGTATCTCACCTAACTTTAGAGATTTACAGTGTAGATAGAAACAGTTGAATTTGTTCCAAGAGAAGAATCCCAGCCATGACTGAAAATTGGGTCTTGCTTAGCCCTAGACTTTCTCTTGGATTACCTTGTCCAGTTTCAGGTTCCCCAGCACAGAAGACGTTGATGTACTGGAAGGAGTCCAGGGAAGGTCATCAAGATAGTGAGGGCACATGGCATACCTGAGGGCATTGGGTTTATTTGGTCTTAAGAAGAGAAGGTAAAGGAAAGATCTCACTGCTATCTACTACACCCTGCTAATGGAGGGCATAAACAAGATGCAGAATGACTCTTCTCAGAGGTGCGAAGGGATAGGGTGAGACGCAAGAGTTGCAGCAGGAAATTTTGACTTGGTGTAAGGAAAAACAAATCACCATAAGCATTGTCAAAATACTGGAACAAGAAACTGGAGTGGCTGGGAGACCTTTTGCCTTGGAGATACTCAAATCTCATCGGGAGACATCCTGGGCAGGAGGTTGGACTAAATCTCCTTCAGATGAATCCTCCAACCACAATTACGCTGTGATTTTTGAAAACAACTAGAGATTTTCCAAACTGATCTTACATAAGGACTCGAGGCATTAGTCTTAAGGCATGATATATTGAAAAACATAAACAGAACCCTTTTATTCACTTGCTTGTGACAATTGATACAACTCACAGTTTCAATCTTTTCTCCATTCATGAGAATTTTTTTTTAAACTGAAAACTGAAAGAGCCGTGCAATCCCACAGCTCAGGGATATGGTCCTTAAGAATCTAAAATATACTCCACAAATAACACATGGCAAGGTCTACACCACTGCACCTACACAGAGTATTACAAACTAGTTTGCAGGACACAACATGGGTGTACCCAACAGAGAGCTTTTGCTCGTGGATCAGAGCAGTCAGTGTACTCACTTCATGGGTTCCTTCCAATGACTTCCATTAACTGATTCCCACTCTGAACAAAATGGATCTCTGTTGTTGCCAGTGGTTTGATAGCTGGTGTATGGTGCATTGGAAGTGTGCCTAAAAGCTGAAGTTTATTTTATATATCAACCTCTTACTGAGGATATGGAGGCTCTATTTTTGGAGAAGCTCAACATTTACAATGCTTATGTGCAAACATAGAGCAGTCAGTTAGTAGATCTTACATGTCCATTCAAGACCAGAGCTACCTTTATATGCCTTGTGTATTACTTTTTCTCAGTGAGGCCTTGAGGCAGAGTGAGAATGGGAATATCACTTTACATGGAAAGAAAAAAAAATATAAAAAACAAATTAAAGATATCACATTCTGTTGAACATTCAGTATTCCCACTCACAAAACAAGGCTATATTCTATGTTCATAATAACTTGAAGCTAATGAAGCACAGCTGCTTTATATGTTTCAGAAGTAGATTAAGACACAACAGGATGTTCAGTAACTATGTTAGAAAAACAAATTCCTTAAACTATCTATGTTAATCTACAGGAAAAAGAAAAAATAAGAAAAAATTAAAAAATAAAAAAATAAATTTTCTGCATACAAAAGCTGGCTCTGTGCTCAATCTATTCTTGTAGTTCCTCTGGATTAACACATTTTCTTATGTTGGATTCAAAAAAGTAAAAGTGAGGATGGTAGCAATTAAACCTTGATCCAAATCTTGTCTTGAGCTGTCTGTATGAATGGGCACTGAGCTTGAATTTGCATCTTTTCTTATGTAAAATTTGCATCAAAGAAGTGAGGAGAAGACGTACTTCACCTACTACTATAAGAGCTACAGAGAGCTATCAAAAATATTGACACCTATTTAAATTATGTTTGTATTTAGGTCAGTGTTAAAAACTGAAGCTGAAGTTGCTAATATATATATATATATATGAATATTTTGCCAAAGTTTTCCAAACACCTTTAATTTATATATCATTTTTCAGACATTAGTGCAGTATCCAGTATTACCCCAAGCTAACACATTTGTAAGTTGAAGGAAAGAAAAGTAATAAAAAGTTACACAACTTCTGTAAATATTAAGATGAAAGTGTTTGTATCTTCGTATTATCATTTGAAGCAGTCCCGGACTGCAGACATAATAGATCTGACATTTGAGTCTTGCTTCGACCTTTGCAGCTTAGAAACTTCTTTTGTTTAAATAATTCATGCTATTTTCCAATCACTTTTTAAATTGCCTTTATGCCAGCACCTTTGATGTGCATCACCCCTTACTCAGATGAGGTCAGATCCTGTGAGGTCAGATCAGTGTAAATCTGGTTACTGACAATCTCATTTAAAGTTATTACAAATATGCATGGGTGCAATTTACCACAGAGCCTAGATTCTTAGCTATAGTCACTATCCCCTTTAAACATCACATCCTTAAGATCTGAGCAACCTAGAGATTTAATTGTATGTTGAACTTTACTAAAATGATGAGGATTTTGTCCATTTCCAACATAAGTAGAGCTTTATTTTAGTTTTTGGCTGTTTTTTCATTAATAATCCATACAGTTTGCAGTGGTATGCATGCTGATGGCAATGATGTAAATCTAGAGCAGATCCAGCGAAGTCACTGGAGATATATATATGCAAAAAGGACAAGAGAAAGCAGAAGGAGTCCCCCAGATTTAACACATCTCTCATGCTCACATGCACGAAGGCTGACCTATGACCATAATTTATGCATATTTAATGTAAGAGTCAGCAGCTTACTTACAAGATGTTATTAGGGATAATGAAGCAAGAGCCTTAGATCCTGTGGAGAGGTAAAGGTAGCAAGTGTTTTGTACACTGATACAACAAATAGAGCATCGTGATGATACAAAAAGCTCAAGATGAAAACTGTAAGGACTCTGGCTCATAATCACAGGCAGATAGGGATGGAGTGGCTAGAGGAAGGAGAGGTCTATCCTAATCCCATAGGTTAATGCAGCCATAGGAGAGATGGTCAGAAACACCACGGGTATCTGCTGCTCAGGCCCCTCACTTTACAGCTGAGCTTTAATGTAAACTCTATGCTGGGCTGAAGGCTGCACATTGTGTACTCCATTCCTATGTCTGTCCCATTCAGCCATTGCTCCAGCATCTGTAACCTGGAGGTAGGAATCACGTCAGCATCCTACCCACAGCTAAGGATCACGAATCAGAGCCCCTGGAATGCTTTGATCCCCCAGGAAATGCAATGCAATCCTACAATCGCCTTCCCATCATGACAATTTAATGGTTCACAGAAGTAAGTGCTCAGCTGACTACGCTCTTAAAGCAGCGTGGGTGCTCAGAGCAGACAGAAACAAAACTATTTCTGAGATAGAAAAAAAGAAAAAAGGAATATTAAGAGAAAAAATATATTGCAAGAAAAAATAGGCAATTAAAATTTATTTCTTAAATCTGACAAGCCTTTAACTTAGACAGCCTTGCCATAACAAAACCATGAAAGATACACAAAGTGACTATGGAACTTCTATCAGAGAGATAGGAGATTTCATTGAGAGAAAACAAGAGCCAGCAAATGAATGATACTTAATTCCATAACATTTGTAAGGTCTTTGAAAGTTTAACATACTTTATAAAAAGCTAAATATTATTGCCACAGTCAAGGGAGACAAATCCCATGTGTGTCTCCATTTATTGGAGTGGCCAGAGGGGTAACCGGGAAATTAATATCTCAAATGTGTGTAATGGGGAAATGGAAATTTTTCAAAATAATTTTTACAGATGCAGATTTAATCTCAGGAGCAGTCACAATATCTATTGCATCCTCTTCTGTTGCTTCTGCCTTTTCTTTCTCAAGTGGAATAACAGGCCTGGAAGTTAAATGGTTTGGGGGGATATACAGAATCACACAGAATCACAGAATCGTCTAGATTGGAAGAAATCTCCAAGATCACCAAGTCCAACCTCTGACCTAACACTACCAAGTCCTCCACTAAACCATATCACTAAGCTCTACATCTAAATGTCTTTTAAAGACTTCCAGGGATGGTGACTCAGCCACTTCCCTGGGCAGCCCATTCCAATGGCTAACAACCCTTTCAGTAAAGAAGTTCTTCCTAAGTAAGAAGTTCTTCCTTTCAGTAAAGAAGTTCTTCTGGCCTGATGGCCCCAGACGGGTCCCTATCTCCAAGGGGAAAACGGATCCTAGGCCAGGAGCTGGCGGGGCTCATAGAGAGAGCTTTAAACTAGGCAAGAAGGGGGACGGGGCTCAAAGAAGGCTTGTTGGAGCCGTGCCGGGGGAAACAATGGCTAGGCTGGGGAAGAAGGCGATGGCCCAGCTGAAGTGCATCTACACTAATGCACGCAGCATGGGTAACAAACAGGAGGAGCTGGAAGCCATCGTGCAGCAGGAGGGCTACGACTTGGTTGCCATCACGGAGACGTGGTGGGACCGCTCCCACGACTGGAGTGCTGCAATGCCTGGCTATCGGCTCTTCAGGAGGGACAGGCAGCACAGAAGGGGTGGTGGCGTGGCTCTCTACATTAGAGAATCTTTTGATGTTGTGGAACTCCAGGCTGGGAATGATGAGGTTGAATCCCTGTGGGTTAGGATCCGCGGGAAGGCCGGCAAGGCTAGCGTCCTGGTGGGGGTCTTTTATAGACCGCCGAACCAGGATGAGGAGACGGATGAGGAGTTTTATAGGCAACTGACAGAAGTTGCAAAATCGTCGGCGCTTGTCCTCGTGGGGGACTTCAACTTCCCGGATATATCCTGGAAACACAACACGGCACAGAGAAAGCAGTCTAGGAGGTTTCTGGAGAGTGTGGGAGATAGCTTCCTGATGCAGCTGGTCAGTGAACCTACCAGGGGTGGTGCCCCGCTAGACCTTCTCTTCACAAACAGAGAAGGACTGGTGGGAGATGTGGTGGTCGGAAACCATCTTGGACAGAGTGACCACAAAATGGTAGAGTTCTCTATTCTTGGCGAGGCCAGGAAGGGGACCAGTAAAACTGCTGTATTGGACTTCTGGAGGGCTGACTTTGAGCTGCTCAGGACGCTGGTTGGCCGAGTCCCTTGGGAGGCGGTTCTGAAGGGCAGAGGAGTCCAGGAAGGCTGGGCGCTCCTCAAGAAGGAAATCTTAACGGCACAGGAGCGGTCCGTCCCCACGTGCCCAAAGACGAGCCGGCGTGGAAGAAGACCGGCCTGGCTCAACAGAGAGTTGCGGCTTATGCTTAGCAGGAAAAAGAGGGTTTATAATCTTTGGAAAAAAGGGCAGGCCACTGAGGAGGACTACAAGGATGTAGCGAGGCTGTGCAGGGAGAAAATTAGAAAGGCCAAAGCTCATCTGGAGCTCAACCTGGCTACTGCCATTAAAGACAACAAAAAATCCTTTTACAAATATATCACTGCAAAACGGAGGACTAAGGAGAATCTCCATCCTTTACTGGATGCGAGGGGAAACCTGGTTACTAAGGATGAGGAAAAGGCTGAGGTGCTTAATGCCGCCTTTGCCTCAGTCTTTAGCGGCAATACCGGTTGTTCTCTGGACACCCAGTGCCCTGAGCTGGCGGAAGGGGATGGGGAGCAGGATGTGGCCTTCGCTATTCATGAGGAAATTGTTGGCGACCTGCTAAGGAGCTTGGATGTGCGCAAGTCGATGGGGCCCGATGGGATGCACCCGAGGGTACTGAAAGAACTGGCGGAGGAGCTGGCCGAGCCGCTTTCCATCATTTATCGGCAGTCCTGGCTATCGGGGGAGGTCCCAGTTGACTGGCGGCTAGCCAATGTGACACCCATCTATAAGAAGGGCCGGAGGGCAGACCCGGGGAACTATAGGCCTGTCAGTTTGACCTCAGTGCCAGGAAAGCTCATGGAGCAGATTATCTTGAGGGTCATCACGCGGCACTTGCAGGGCAAGCAGGCGATCAGGCCCAGTCAGCATGGGTTTACGAAAGGCAGGTCCTGCTTGACGAACCTGATCTCCTTCTATGACAAAGTGACGCGCTTGGTGGATGAGGGAAGGGCTGTGGATGTGGTTTACCTTGACCTCAGTAAGGCTTTTGACACCGTTCCCCACAACATTCTCCTCAAGAAACTGGCTGCGTGGGGCTTGGACTGGCGTACGCTTCGCTGGGTTAGAAACTGGCTGGATAGCCGGGCCCAGAGAGTTGTGGTGAATGGAGTCAAATCTGGTTGGAGGCTGGTCACAAGTGGTGTCCCCCAGGGCTCGGTACTGGGGCCGGTCCTCTTTAATATCTTTATCGATGATCTGGATGAGGGCGTCCAGTGCACCCTCAGTAAGTTTGCAGATGACACCAAGCTAAGTGCGTGTGTCGATCTGCTCGAGGGCAGGAAGGCTCTGCAGGAGGATCTGGATAGGCTGGACCGATGGGCTGAGGTCAACTGTATGAAGTTCAACAAGGCCAAGTGCCGGGTCATGCACCTGGGGCGCAACAACCCCAAGCAGAGTTACAGGCTGGGAGATGAGTGGTTGGAAAGCTGCCTGGCCGAGAAGGACCTGGGAGTATTGGTTAATAGCCGGCTGAATATGAGCCAGCAGTGTGCTCAGGTGGCCAAGAAGGCCAACAGCATCCTGGCCTGTATAAGAAGCAGTGTGGCCAGCAGGTCTAGGGAAGTGATTGTGCCCCTGTACTCGGCTCTGGTGAGGCCGCACCTCGAGTACTGTGTTCAGTTTTGGGCCCCTCGCTACAGGAAGGACATGGACGTGCTCGAGCGAGTCCAGAGAAGGGCGACCAAGCTGGTGAGGGGTCTGGAGAACAAGTCTTACGAGGAGCGGCTGAGGGAGCTGGGCTTGTTCAGCCTGGAGAAGAGGAGGCTCAGGGGAGACCTTATCGCTCTCTACAGTTACCTTAAAGGAGGCTGTAGTGAGGTGGGGATTGGTCTGTTCTCCCACGTGCCTGGTGACAGGACGAGGGGGAATGGGCGAAAGTTGCGACAGGGGAGTTTTAGGTTGGATGTTAGGAGGTACTTCTTTACCGAAAGGGTTATTAAGCATTGGAACGGGCTGCCCAGGGAGGTGGTGGAGTCACCATCCCTGGAGGTCTTTAAAAGATGTTTAGATGTAGAGCTTAGCGATATGGTTTAGTGGAGTGCTTAGTGTTAGGTCGGAGGTTGGACTCGATGATCTTGAGGTCTCTTCCAACCTAGAAATCTGTGTCTGTGTCTGTGTCTAATATACATATGAAGCGTAGGCTTCCTGTAAGTGTTCATTGCTCCAATTCCTTCTTCTCTAGCCCTCTGCACAGACCTACCTGTAGTCATTTCTGTGACTGTCATGGGAGCTTCAACTATTCCTTGCAGGTTTGATGCTACGTCTCTTCCCTATTGCAGTCCTATTGGTGAAAATCTGCCCACCTTGTTCAGAGCAAATTTGCAATAAAGATATGGTTATGCCTTATGGATCCAGGGCTGGTACTGATTGACTGACACATTGGTATAAAATCTATATACACTGGTACATTATTGTAGAAGGCATTCAGAAGAAATAGGTTTTAATATATAGGTTAAATATCTAATCTAATATAACTACATAGTATACATATATATGTGTATGCAATATATCTAATTCGTATAGATCAGGAAATGACAAAGAAGTTCCTTGAACAGGCAAACAAAAAGACCTATCTGTGCTTCAGTGAGATAAAATGAACTAATTTAATAATCAGTTAGGGGAAGCAGCAACACAAAATAGTTACAATGGGAAGTTAGAATCAGGAGGAGAGGTAAGAATATCTGCTAAAATGTAATAACATTTGTTCTTCTCGAAGTCCCATTCATCAAGACTTTTAATACAAAAAGAAGCATTAAATTTGTTCAGTGCCCCAGATGTTATATATTTCTGTGATTTTCTAATGTGTCACCACAGACCACTATGAAAGGCTATCACTTCTTTAGCTGATCCTCACTCAAAGCAAACAAACAAAAACCAACCAAAAAACAACCAAACAAATAATTAAAAAAAAAAAAAAGGTTCTTTTCATTATTAAAACTCTTAACCCTGGAATGAAAAGGTAAATGGAGTACCCGTGAGTGGCCAAGAGGAAGGAGGACCATGTCTACATTACTACTGCAGGCTGGATTTCGCCCCTAAAAATTCACACCCTGCTGGGGCAGGCAGTTTCCTCTCTAAAGGCTTAGAAACCAGAACTGAAGTAAAACACTTCACACATTTACAATATTAGAGCATCAAAGAGTTCTGGGGATCTGACTCATTTTTGTTTCACATGTAATGATGGCAATATTGTGACACTAACAGCTCCAATTTACTGTAATGGAATCCTCATGGTACATGTGGTAGAAGAACACAGCTGCAAACACTTTCATGGGGAGTGTTATGTGTTTCTTTATTATTTAGGTTGGTTTAATGGCTCAATCCTCTTTCAGATGAAGATAATAGGAAGAACTCCATTTACTTGATGACTGTGCACCCAGGCATTATTGGAATCCACGATAAAAGGTATTATTAGTCACTTTTATTACCGATCAACATTTTCAAACTACAGCCTGGAGTAAGTTCCAAATCCATATTAGGGGGGCTTAAGTACATTTGGCCCAATTTGACATCATTGCCATTGATTTTTATATAAGCAATCATTAAATATTTAAATAACTGCTCCAAAATTTGATCAAAACCACAGAAGAGATCTAGTGTTGGATACAGAACTATTTGAGCAATCAGATATTAGAAGTTAGGCAGGATGTGCTTCAGCCACAAAGTTTGGTCCCAGCACAGGTCCCAGCTTCCCCCAAAATTACAGAATGTAGGATCATTTGAAGATTCAGAGACGAGGCCTTATGGCATTGTTGTGGTTTAGCCCGGCTGGCAGTCAAACACCACACAGCCGTTCGCTCACCCTCCCCCCTCCCTCTCCGGGATGGGGGAGAGAAACGGGAAAGTGAAGTCTGTGAGTTGAGATAAAGACAGTTTATTAAGACAGGGAAAAGAATAACAACAATAATAATAATAATAAAAATAGTATTAATAGTAATAATGTGTACAAAATAAGTGATGCACAATGCAATTGCTCACCACCCGTTGACCGATGCCCAGCCTATCCCCGAGCAGCCGGCCCCCCCCTCCACCCCGGCTAGCCACCCCTATATATTGTTCAGCATGACGTCAGATGGTATGGAATACCCCTTTGGCCAGTTTGGGTCAGCTGTCCTGGGTCTGTCCCCTCCCAGCTCCTGCTGCATCCCTAGCCTGCTCGCTAGCAGGACAGAGAGAGGCTGAAAAGTCCTTGGCTTGGTGTAAGCACTGCTCTACAACAATTAAAACATCAGCATGTTATCAGCGCTCTTCTCATTCTAATCCAAAACATAGCACCCTGCCAGCTACTAGGAGGAAAATTAACTCTGTCCTAACTGAAACTAGGACAGGCATGAAGCTGTGAATGGAATTTAAATTGAAATAAGTTATACCCTCTGTTTTATGTTATGCCAACCTTTAGTATTACTCCATAAAGCCAATCCTAACATAAATATGAATGTGTCAGCATTGCACAAGCACTTCCAAGTCATTTGTCCCTAACCAGATGCAGTTAGTGAAGGACTCTGCCACTACCACTTCCCCCATGCTAATCTGTGTGCCTTGGACCCGACGTAATATGCTGTTTGTATCCAATACTTCTCTACCAGCAATAGACAAAACAAAATGTCTCTAAAATAATAAGAAGTTCTCACAGAGCCCAAAAGAAGATGGGGAAGAGAAGGCAAGAGACAGCTGAGAACTCACAGTCTTTGAATATAAAGACTGTAGGAAGTCAAGTCCATCCTGCCCTTTGCTTTGACAGAGGTAATCCTTACTGAACCCTTCTGCCACTTTGAACACAGGGGTGCCACTAATAATAGCTTTTAAGTAATTCCTTCTGTTAACTCTGCTTTACAGTGCCTATTTATTGAATTACTGCCTATCCTTTTTTATATCTGTTTTCAAAACAGAGGAACACAGGGATAGGATTTGTCAAAGCAAGAAATAGGTCATGGTTCAGTTGCCCCAGGCTACGTTGCAAACCGAACAAAAAGACTGCTAAGCTGCCTGTCACTAAAATCATCCTAATCTAGGAGTACCACAAGTTAAGTACACTTCATACTACAAAAATTCATGTTCCTAAGAAAATGTTTATTTGCTATTCCAATGCTAAGGCTGCTTATTGACATAACCAAATTTTATTACCTGTCTGGATAATGTTTTCCAGAACATATCCAACCCCAACCACTCTTTCTTTCCCTCCTCTTCAGTAATCAAATGTTAGATACTCCACTTACAAGCAGAAAGCAGCCTGCACACATTTTCCCCAGAGGAGATGGTTGCTATTGGCAGCCTGCAAACAGGGAACCCACGTCAGCATCTCCTTGGTCCGTGGACTGCTGTTGTCGAGGGTCTGTGCTTATACTTAGGGGAGAATTTGGTCTGCAGCAGGTTCTCCTCTTCCTCTGCTTCCTAAACCCCTCTGCTCTCCCTTTGCAGTATCACTGGTGATACTGTGAGGTTGCCTATTCTGATACCACAGACCTAAGCTACAGCTGATTTAGCAACTTAGGTGAAAGAGTTTTTCTCATCTTTCTGAACTGCTATACAAGCTGTTATTTAACGACCACTGGACGTTTTTTTCTCCAAAGCAATGTCTATAACTGCAAGTAGGGGATTTTACTCATCTTAAAGAATTACTTCTTATTTCTATTCACTTTTATGATTTCCAACCCTTGTAACACACACCTCACTTTTCAGCAAGTCTCTGATATGTACTTTTATGTATATATAAAAAAAAAGCTTAAACAATCTGCAATGAATCCCACAAAGTTGACCAAAGTAGGCCTACCATGTCAACACATGATTTAGGACCTGCCTTGCTGCTGGCTTGCCAAGAACACTTGCAATTATTTCTCCCAAAACACATCTGCTGTCCACAGCCTGTTCCCCATATGCAGCAGAAAATGGCACATTTCTTCTCAAGCCCTGCAGATTAAAGACATCAGCAAGAACAGCCATGATTAGATTAGACATAAGGAGGAAATTCTTCACTCAGAGGGTGGTGAGGCCCTGGCACAGGCTTCCCAGAGAAGCTGTGGGTGCCCCATCCCTGGAGGTGTTCAAGGCCAGGCTGGATGGGGCTTTGGGCAACCTAGTGTGGTGGGAGGTGTCCCTGCCCATGGAAGGAGGTTGGAACTGGGTGGGCTTTCAGGTCCCTTCCAACCCAAACCATTCTGTGATTACAAATCTAGTGGTATACACCGACTCTGGCAGCTGAGGGGCTGCGGAAGATGCTGCAGCACAAACCAGGTTCTCCTGGTTCACTGCTCATGCCACAAGGAGCAGAGCTGAGCACTGCCTCATGGGGCAAGTGGAGGTCGATCACTGCCAGCAGCGATGCTCTGACCCAATGCTGGTGGTGTGGATGCTGTAGCCCTCTGGCAGCAGGTGTTTCTGTGGCATGATGAGAAGCATGTAACTTTCACATTTTCCCCTGCACCTCCTTGAACTACGTCAGAGGTTATGTGAAGCTGGCTCAGGGACACACCCTCGTGACTTGATTCATCCTCACATCTCGTCTCATCCTCTCTGTACAGCACATCCTTACTATGCTGCAGTGTTACAGGTCCTTGCATTGCTGAGAAAGCAGAAAGAAATTGGGGTTTAAATCTGCAAAAAAAGAGATCCAGAACACAGATCTGAGCTTTTGACTCTCTGGTCTTCAACATTTAAGGCTTCAAAATAATTGTGTTTCTCATTTGTGCCTTACGGGATGTGTCACACAGCTGAAATTTAAGAGACAAATTCAACCCTGTAGATTTAGTGAGTGAAATGGCCTGTTTGGTAGTGGCTTGGCAACAGCTCCTGCAACAAACATTACATTTACCCCAGGGGTGTCTTTTCTTCTCTGTTGAGAACTATCCTCTGACCATTTGCTATCTCGTATCTTCTGTCTTCAAGAGGAGCTTCATCACTGCTTCTGGTGAGCACACCAACTTTGTGGTGCTGTATTCAGGCTTGGGGTGCAGTTCTGAAAATATCTTTTAAAACTGAGATAGATTTAATTACTGGTGCTGAGCCCCCCACCCCAGCCTGAACTTCTGAGACATCAGACACATCACTATGAACAGCTTTAGCTGAGCCCCCACAAGATCACAGCCACACAGTCAAATCCTAGTTTGGGTGGAACATTATTTTACTATTGTTGTTTATAAAATGATACTGAAAGGAATGGAGGAGGAACAGAGCCAAAGGAGCCTGTCCTAGTAAAGATGGGTTGGTTTCCATTCATTGATAAGCATTACGTTAAAGTATGTGAGATATGAATTTGAGTGTCCCGCTAGCAATACTGTACTGTTCTCTGTGGCTTTGGTATCAGTGAAGAATACTAATTGCTGAATAATACAAAGGTCCCTACACAGCTATCAGACATTAACGACCTCAACTTACTACTCTGCGCTAGAGCTGCGCTACCGAGCTGCAGTGAAAGGCCACACACTCTTACTAATCCCCCTAGAAAAGCTGCAATCAAAGAAGACATCGCAGTCTCCATAGAAACAACTGAAAAATCTCCATAGATATCACAAATAACCAAAAGGGCTCTGGCTGGAAATCCTGAGCCGCAGGTGGAGCCCCGATCCTCCCCGCGACCCTGCTGCAGCCCAGGAGCCCACCTCAGCCCCAGCCAGGCCGCAGCAATGTCGGTCCCCAGCTCCACCACAGCAACCCCATGGAGCTTCTGAGGAAAAGAGCAGCATCGCAGACAAACATTATCAGGGCAGGGGAAATGGGGCCCTGTGTGGTGGAACTGGATCATTATACTTGTCCTAAAGGAGGTGGGAGAGACGATACACAGCTCTCATCAGGGCGAAGATCTCAGGAGAGATGAGGTCTGCTTGTCTTCTTGTTCCTTCTGGAAAGAGAAAGCCGGTTGCGTGACAGGAAAAGGGGACTTCTGTGGGGTTTAGTATGACCAGGAGAGACACATGGGTCAGAGGGCAAGGAATGCTCTATAGCAGCAGAAGAGGGGTCATGTTAGACATAAGTCAACAACACATCTGAATCTGACCAAGGAAAGAGCAGGGAGCTCCAGCAGGAGCTGAAGCTGAAGCTCCACACTCATCCTTTACGCCCTTCCTCTGGAAGACACTGAAGAAGAGAGGTCGACCTGTATTTGTACAACAAAGCACAAATGGGCAAATTCATCAGACATGGAAGATGTTTAAAGGCAGAACCCTGCTGTGGGCTGAAGCTGTGCCTGCTGCCCATCAGCAGAGGTGTCTGGCTTGGAGAGATCTGCTTGGAGCTCTGTGCTGCTGCTGAGCCTTCCTCTGGCACCCAACCTGACCTGGGCATCACTGCAACACTCTGTGGTCAAATTCCATGCTGCTGGCAGGACAGAAACATGCCCATCATTGGCATCTACTGCTTGCCTCCTAGGGCCATTTCACAGTCAGTCTTGTCCTGGAGAATATTTTCTTGCCTATGATCTTCTTGGTCATTTTTACCCTGTATACCTTTATGCCTGCATCTATGCTCCTCTGCTACCCTAAATGTACTTTTTCCTCTTGCTATTTACTGCCTTCAGGTTTTTCTAGAATGTTATTTTTTCCCACTTGAAGCACCACCAAACCATATAAAATACGTTTTTAATCTTTTTTTTTTTTTTCTGTAAAAATTCTTTCCAGCTCTTTCCTTTTTAATGACATTTTTCTCTGAAATCCCTCCAATTCGTCCGTGTCGGTCTGCCCTCGATAAACCCAAGCCAGAGATACTGTTCCACCTGTGCCATCTACAGCTGGATCATCACCTCCCTGGTAGATAATGTTTTTGCCTCTGTGTGTAGCCCCAAAATTACACTCTTTACTGCCAATACAAGCCCACGTCTAATTGGTTTCCCACTGCTATCTCTAGGGTTTTTTTTCATTTCTAGTGCTCTCTAAGTATGTCTCTCCTGCAGAACAGCTGAGTCTCAGATTATTTTCCCCCAGATGTATGAGACTGCATTTTCCAAGCTGGATCTTTTCTGCTAATATTGCTCCCTATTTCTAACCTTTACCTCCCCTTCTACCACTTCCACTCTTGTCAGTCTTCCTGGCTCCTTGCAAGACAGCATCCTCTGCTCATTTAGGGATACAGCATACCCTGAGCAGAAAGGAAACCAAGGAACACACTGTGCCTTGAAGTTGACAATTTGTTCCCTTGTGAGAGGCATCTGTTAGCATGTATAGATAAACGGCAAATTACTTTTCCCTCCATGCTTGCTCCTTGTTTCTGGTTGGCATGCTGCAGAGAAACAGAGGGCTAAAGCTGAGGGTCCCTCTCCCTCCCCTTGGTCCCCACGGCTGCTAACCCATCTGTGCAAAGGAAGCAGAGCTGCCCCACGGAAGCTCACCCTCCTCCTCCCAACTACAGATGCTCACTCGTGTAGTCTGCATGGGGGAGGAGATGATCTTGTCCCTTGTTAATGTGCTTCTTATGGTTTCTTACAGCTTGCCAGGGAAGCAACACCACAAAAATAACCCAAACGCACAGATCCCAGCCGTCTCTCTCCAGGACTCTTTCCCATTTGTCATTTCTCCCCCTGTTTATCACCTTCCTTGCCAGTCTTAGGGAGTGTCACAGTGTGCACAGCCAAGAACTCCGAAATTTGCTTTTCTGGTTTGACGAATAAAAACCTCTCCTTTGTGAGACAGTTTTTTCTAGAAAGATTCACTATTCCTACACAACCTCCTACCAGATTAAATGAGGGTGCAGGTGTTTTCTAATCTTCATGTTGCTCTCTAACTCCCATCAGCACTGATGGTCAGTGCTTAGATAGACAGGTTGGATGCACTGACTTCAAGTGCTATTTGTATGTTTTCACTCTCTTACTCTGCATCTTCCCTAGCCAGAGAATAGAGTTTTTTTCTTAACAGTTGCTCTAAGGATGAATCAAACAGCATTGTATTCAGAACCATACAAATAAAAATGCAGACAAAAAAAGTTTTTTCTGAAATCTCGCATCGTGCTAGTGTGGCAGCAGCCAACTATCGCCATGCTAGAACAACACACAGAAGCAGCTTCGAGCTCTGCTGGACTTTCTGAAGCTGATAGGTGTATTTCTAAATTTTACCCAGAAAGGTAGGTGATGACATTTTCTAGCGATTGATGTTTATTTTCGGTACCAAATGCCAGAGTCCTTGAACCTGCTTCTGAAGGCTACAGGAGTCTTCTCACTTATGGTTCCTACATGAGCTATGGCAGATCTCAGCTTCCACTATTAGCCCCGAGGCATTTGGTCAGGTTGTATGAGAGGAGATGCCATGGGAGTCAGGTGTATCTCTGGGGGTGCTGCCGCCACTATTCTCAATAAGAAGGAGCACGGGTCCACTGCAGTGCTGGGATCAATGCCTATAAGTGAAAAGGAGAGTAGGGGAATGGGCAAAGTCTGAAGCTGAAGTCAAGAAACATGCTTGGGCAGAAAAATGCACCTCCATGGCCCTGCTGGCCCAGACCATGTGCATCCTTGTTGTTCTTCCTCTGAATTCCAGAATTCTCAGCTCCTATTCCCAAACACAATGCTGCTCTGAAAAGAGAGCTAAAAGCACACGACTCCTCTTATAAGGGCTACAGTTCTGAAGAGCAATAACTAGCTATTTCTGCAGCCAAACATGATGGATGAATGCATCTTGCATCAGGTCCTTGGAACTGCCTTCCCAACCCCTGGGAAAAAGAGAATGTAAATTGCCAGCAAAACCCTCAGGTGTCAGATGTATGAGGATAATAAGTATGCTATTAATGCTCTAAGCAAACAGCATAAGATAAAATATCCCTTTTCTCATGACAGGAATGCGGAACAATATATATGCATATATATATATACACATAAAATATCAGACACTACATTAATGTTTTGCTTTTATAAAAACAAAAAATGAGATGTAATATTCAAAAGGGGAAAGTTAATGAAAACTGCAAACACCACTTGGAAAGTGAATGCAAAGAGAGAGAACAGTGGCACTTTCTCTCTTTTTCCTGATATGAAGGAAACAATTAACAAAAGGTAGAAGCAAAATCTATGAGGTTATCTTTGCTTATTTGTAGCTGAGTTATGTCTGACATGCCCAATGAAAATCCATGTGCCTTAATGCTGGATCTGGGCAGAAATAAAAGGTTTGCACTCTGAAAGGAAGAAAGAGAGAAAGGTACTAACTCAGATGTGAGATTGTGAATCAGGACAGGATTCATCTTACCAAATGTAGGCATCTAAAGTGAGGAAGTGTCCAAGGGACATGCTTCAAAGGCACAACTCCTCTCATTCTGAAGTGCACATCTGAATCACGGTGGATGGCTCTCACCTTGAAAATGCGTCATTCTGCATACTGACAGTGAAAAGAGTTCCCATTGGATATGTCTGTCTATACTGCAGATTCAAGAGCTAGTCAGAATGAGTTTAAAAACCCATTTAATTCAATGACATACAGTAGGTGGCACAGGGAGCCAGTGTGAGAGCCAGGAACTTGCCCCTGCATCATTCAGAGCTGGTCAGAGACGATCTGTCCCATGACATGCAGCCACTTATGGGGCAGGGCCAAGGATCATGGACATGAGGCAAGAACTGGCAGGGATGGAGACTTAAGAACTGAGCAGGAGACTTTTTTCAGTCCCATATCCATGATAGCTGCAAGAAAGTAGAAAGAAGGGAAGAGGGAATACTCACACAAATGCTGTCTTTTGGCTCATTTAAGCAGGCAATGTCTCAACCACATCATTAAATCCTGAGAACTTCTCAGGGACTCTAAGATAGGAGACACGGTCCTTTGGATGCAGATATTACACACCCTGAACACTACCAAAGGTATTACAGTGCTCTTATATACCTCGCTGTTTCCCTCTCCCCAGGAACTCTATGTGCAACTCCAAGTACTCAGTCTCGAGAGGAATATAGCAGAACTAGAGAGGGAAGATTCAGAGAAGGGCAGCAAAGCTGATGTGAGAAGAGGATGAAAATATTTGAACTGTGCATCTCTGTGGAGAAATAAGAAGATAAATGAAGAAATACATAAAACAATGAAAATACATAAAACTGAGTGGATAAGAGAGATCAGATCACTCTCTTCACCTTAACTCACGTAAGTCTGAGATTATTACTCATGAGCCAACATGTGGACTTGAGGGCTGCAAAAGTGGATCTAACTCATAGTAACTCTTTCCCCTTTCCCTTTCCCATTGCCATTGCCATTGCCATTGCCATTGCCATTCCCATTGCCATTGCCATTCCCATTCCCATTCCCATACCTCTCCTTCTTCTTTCCCGTGCCCTTGCCCTTCCTCTTCTCTTCCCCTCCTCCCTTCCTTGGTTAGCTTTCTGTTGGACTGGGGACCAGACCACCTGCCTGTACAGCTGCCCCAGCTCAAGGACTACCAGAAGAGAGGATGGGAATGTGGGTTGGGTTTGGGCAGCCCCCCCGGCCCAGCAGGAGCATGCATTATGGCTGGCTGAGTCAGTCACGGCATTCCATCTCAGTTTCTCCAGAACACAGCCAATGTTTTTAGCCAACATAAAATCCCCAAACTGGTTGGTTCTCAAAAAGGAATCAGACTTGAGAACATCTTCATCTTTCTGCTAGCAGACTGTGAATAACCACAACCCTCTGTTTGATTCCAGAAAGAGGAATATCCCAGAGAGGAGCCAATGCTCTGACTTCAGTTTCAGAGAAGGGAACCCTCTGCCACTAATGTGGTTCTGCAAGGCAAAACTGTAAGCACTGGGGACAGAAAGCTGCAGTGGTAATACCAGTACTTTGCAAGTTCTCATGTTCCTCTGGAAACTTAAGATAAATTAAAAATTATATCCTTTTGGCTGTAGAATAAAGCCATTGTCAGACTCTTGTGACTCATATGAATCTATCAGAGGTACAGTCAATGCAACTGAAAGTGGATATTTCCAAAATTGAGGGGAAATAAATTCTGCACACAGCAGAATTGGATTGTGGAACTCGTTACAAGACACGTTTGAGACCAAGATCTTGGCTCAATAAAAGAAAGCAAAGATTTTATTTAAAAAAAAAAAAAAACCTTCTGGAATGTTATTTGCTTGATTTTTTAAGTACAGAAATGAACTTTATAGGACATTGCATTGATTCAGCAGCTCCTGAATTCTTGTGTGAGATAATATTGCCAGTAAGACAAATAAAATTCTTGTACAGAAGTACATCATCTTCTTGAGATCAGCAGGATAACTTTCAGTTTCCAATAACAGGTTTACTCAGCAATCTGTGTTTATACTGAAGAACAGCATAATCATCCTGCAGTCTTGCAAATGACATTGCTCTTGCACCCAAATCATTAATAAAGAATAAAACAAAATAATACAAAAGTTATTAGAAATCAAATATGAAATTGCAAATTAGGCAATTCTTTCAAAAAGTCATTATTCATGCATTTTATGTTGAAAGAAATGTCTAAACAGTTCAATTAATCTCTTATGGATAGATATGCTCCCCATCACTTCAGAGTTCCTATTTGCTTTGCTTTTCTCTGCAGTTGTCTTACCACTCTCTTAAATCTGTGCAAATTGTTTTACTTTCCACATTTATTTTTATTCACTTCACTTATTTCAAGAATTGTTGCTATGTTAACCATTACATTTCTTCCCACCTGTGATTTCTCTTTCTCAGGAGATAAATATATTTTTTCTTTCTTTATTATAGTATATGATAGGTAATTTAGTTCTTCCGAGGAAAGTCTGTTACTTCACCCCAAGCAGAGCTACAGGCTGGGAGATGAGTGATTGGAACGCTGCCTGGCAGAGAAGGACCTGGGAGTACTGGTTGATAGCCGGCTGAATATGAGCCAGCAGTGTGCTCAGGTGGCCAAGAAGGCCAACAGCATCCTGGCTTGTATAAGAAGCAGTGTGGCCAGCAGGTCTAGGGAAGTGATTGTGCCCCTGTACTCGGCTCTGGTGAGGCCGCACCTCGAGTACTGTGTTCAGTTTTGGGCCCCTCGCTATAAGAAGGACATGGGGGTGCTCAAGAGAGTCCAGAGAAGGGCAGCAAAGCTGGTGAGGGGTCTGGAGAACAAGTCTTACGAGGAGCGGCTGAGGGAGCTGGGATTGTTCAGCCTGGAGAAGAGGAGGCTCAGGGGCGACCTTATCGCTCTCTATAGGTACCTTAAAGGAGGCTGTAGCGAGGTAGGGGTTGGTCTGTTCTCCCACGTGCCTGGTGACAGGAGGAGGGGGAATGGGCTAAAGTTGCACCAGGGGAGGTTTAGGTTGGATATTAGGAAGAACTTCTTTACTGAAAGGGTTGTTAGCCATTGGAATGGGCTGCCCAGGGAAGTGGTTGAGTCACCATCCCTGGAGGTCTTTAAGAGACGTTTAGATGTTGAACTTAGTGATATGGTTTAGTGGAGGACTTGTTAGTGTTAGGTCAGAGGTTGGACTAGGTGATCTTGGAGGTCTCTTCCAACCTAGATGATTCTGTGATTCTGTGATTCATATGCAAAAGGCGTTTATTTCATGAACAGCAGGACCAAGGACCAGAAAGGCTAAAATGATCCTGCTCAAAACACCTGAATTACTCAATCCACATTGTTGCACGGATTTTAATATATCTCCACCTGGGAAGAAAATGATGTGATAATTTAGTGCTACATCCCATATGCATTAACAAAGATTTCCCGAACATAAACTCAAGAGAACTAAAGAGAGAAAAAAATGAATAACTGGGATGGTGACTTTTAAGCAGGATAACACAGAGAAGTAGAAGGCAATTCAGTCTGGATGGACATGCTAAATCATTATCCAGTTCTCTGCAGGTCCACTGCCTTGTCTTCAGAGGAGTAAAAGTATACATGTTAAACATACAAAGCTCAAGATTCTCACAAGAAGAAAACTGAACTGATCTGCAAGACCATTCAAGTCTCAGGAGTAAGGCAAATAATAGCAGATTTGAATTTTTTTTTCCTGCAAGTAAACCTCGAGCTGTGCAACTGAAAAAAAAATGAAAGTTTTATGCCTTGCTAGGTACTCCATGGAGATACCATGGGTGGATTAGTTTAACTCTCACCAGTAGGGTAGTTTACCTGGGTTTGCTGGTGCAACCACTGAATGTAGAAAACCTTGAGTCAAAGAAATGCCTCAGTGAGGCAGCTTTTTCGGTTTAAACACTCCCTCCTTTATCCCCCTACTTTTCCTTGGAAAGGTATGTGGTGACAGTAACCTAGATATTCATGAATTCTGATTTACCAGAGGAAGGCATAACAAGCAGCAGTCTGGAAGGTATAACTTCAGATCAACTTCTGAAGATCAAGTTGAGTTTATCAGCTTCAAATCAGAAATAAGACATGCATTTAACCAGAAAAGTAATTAACCAAGAAAGTGATGATGCAGACTACTGTGGAAATTGCTGATTCTCCCTACTTTGATGTATTGAAGCCAGGGCTGAATGCCTTTTTGGCAAACAGCTTTATCCAAACATAAACAGGGCTGGGCTTGGTAAAGGGCACTGCATAAAATGTAATTGCTTGTGATATATGGGCCATCAGACCAGATGAGCTAATGGTCCCTTGTGGCGTTCTGTTTTATAAATCTATTAACTAGAATTTGGGATATATAGAATAGAGAGACAGGAGGAGAAACTGTGATTGAGTTTGTATAATCAGTGCCCATGGACTCAATCATGTTCCTTTTGGAATTGTTGGCAAAAATCCCATTGTACAGGTAGTGCTTGCCACAAATCATGAAAGGAAAAGGCTTTTATAAGTGCGGGTGGGGAGGCTGAGAGGGGAAAAGAAGCATTTGTTAGGTGCTGAATCTACAAATATTTAGGAACTTCTTTCTCTTTTGGGTTTAGAGAATTTAGACTCAATGGCAGTTGCCCCAATGGAAACAGAGACCTTTGTAATGACCTGTTGAGAAATAACAATAAATATATCAATAATCCAACAAATTGAACTTTGCCGAATTTAAACCCACTTTCCAATTTCTGTCCCATTTCTACCAAAACCAAACGACCTGAAATCTGACATGCCTCATCTTATGATACAGGACATTTTATTTGGAAAGATTAACCTAAGCAACAGGAAATCACTCTCAGATAGAGGAACAGCATAGCAGACCTGTCAATTACTCTTAGTGTAAAATTTGTATTTTTTAAATGTCCTAACATTTCCTTTAATGCCAGCTCTCAGAAAGAATTTATCTAAACTATAATTTTCCTGTAGGGCTTAAAATGCAACAGACTTAAAGAAACAGCCCACTGGCCTGGGTACCTGTGAAAAACACTGACCATAAGTGGGTTTTAATTTAGACAGAGACGTTACTAAACTGAAAGCAGAAGCCAAGTCCCAGATGTTTAGAGCTCTCATGTAAATATAATCATTTCTGTGTCATATAGGATTATTATCTAATAGTCTCTTATCTATTATCTAATAGTCTCTCAGGCATTGTTCAGCCTGGAGAAGAGAAGGTTCCAGAGAGACCTCATTGCAGCCTTCCAGTACCTAAAGGGGGCCTACAGGAAAGCTGGGGAGGGACTCTTTGTCAGGGGGTGCAGTGATAGGACAAGGGGGAATGGCTTTAAAACCACAGGCTGCAGCTCCGGCCCAGGGCCTCCTCCTGCAGGGGCTCTCCATGGGCCACAGCCTCCTCCGGGCCACAGCCTCCTCCTGGCCACATCCACCTGCTCCACCGGGGGCTCTTCCACGGGCTGCAGCGTGGAGATCTGCTCCATGTGGGACCCACGGGCTGCAGGGGGACAGCCTGCTCCACCAGGGGCCTCTCCGTGGGCTGCAGGGGAACTTGTGCTGCGTGCCTGGAGCACCTCCTGCCCTCCTTCTGCACTGAGCTTGAGGGCTGCAGTGCTGCTTCTCTCTCAGTTCTCACCCCTCCCTCCCAGTTGCTGTAGCACAGCAGGATTTTTTTTCCCATTCCTTAACCCTGCTCTCCCAGAGGTCCACCCAGCATCGCTCATGGCTCAGCTCTGGCCAGCGGAGGGTCCCTTTGGAGCCGTCTGGAGGTGGCTGTGATCTGATGGGGGCAGCTGCTGGGCTCTGCTCACAGAGGCCACCCCTGCAGCCCCCCCACTACGAAAACCTTGCCATGTAAACTCAATACACCCAGCCACAAAATTTCACGGATTTTGCAGGCATCTTTGACAGGTCAACACTTAAATCAGATCTGGAAAAAAAATGGTCAGTGGCAGGGAAATATCCCTTAACTACAAGACTCCTGGCTCCTGTTCTCAAAAGAAAGAATGGGGCAGATTTATCCCAGTCTCTCAGAGTTTTGTTTCACCCATAACTATCTAGCCCTGTAACAATATGATATTGCTATTGCTAGTAACAGGCCATTACCTCTGTATTGAGTTTTCAAGGCCTCAGGACTGAGCCTTGTCACTAGCTCTTACTAAACTTTTCTTGACTTGCCTGGAGTTTTGTTTTAACTTGTTTTAGCTATCACAACACTTTCTTTAATTGGCCAGGTGTCTATGGCTTATCTTATTGACATTTATCTTTGTATGGTACAGCTATAATTTTATACAGACAGAAATAACAAGCATTTATTCTATGTAGCATGGGATATTTATGACTAACACAATGATGTGGTATAGAGAGATACAAGTCTGGCACAACAGCAAAGGTCTTGAGAAGTGGAGATAGAAGACATTAATTAAAGGAAATGCAGACCTGTAGCTGGACAAATCTACTTCTAGGAGTAACTAAAAGAACAATAATAAAAAAAATGGCTAACATACATAAAAGACACCAAATATAGTAAATTTAGATGTAACCTGGAGCTGCAGACCAATGAAGAAAGAGTAAAGGTATTAAAGTGTACTAGCAAACATATAAAAATAGCCCCAAGTGGATCTTGGAGGGAGGAAGAAGAAGCCATCAACACAAGCGTCATATTCCTCCCAGCAAACAACTGCAGATGCTGATGATTTGTCAAAAGATCTCACACACACACACACCACTCACTACCAGAATGAGGCTACCAGCCCTAAGACCCAAAGAAATGGTAGAAGAGTGAGTGTTACACCAGGGAAAGGGGTAGAAAATAAGAACTTTATGCATAACTATTTTATTTATCTGAAAAAGTAAATCTAGCCTAATAATGATTACACTCTTATGATTTCAGTTATACTAACAAAAAGTTCTTGGCTTTACATACATATAATATGTGCTTTCTTTTTTCGCATAAACAAGATTTTGAGCCCAGGAACCCAAACAGCAATGATTGCTGTCCTCCAGCCCTTCCTTTAGGAGAAAGCACATAATAGGAATCTAAAATCTCTATCACACAGGCCCATGAAAGCTAAAGAATTGAGCCTATATAATAGGTTGACAGGGTTGCTTGAGGTATCCTGCTATTCTTAGGAATAGAAGTAAGACTGAAGAGATTAATCAGATCAACTATTTCAACATTAATACTCAGTAACAAATGGCTTTTGCCAACAGATTATGATTTATCATCTTATGGATTTTATACCTAAAGGCAAAGTCTCTTCACACCCTTGACCGGGAGGACTAATGGACAGAACATCTCTGTGAGGAACAAAGCAATGTATCATGTCAAGTTCCCATCTCTGTTATTTGCTCTTTTTCTCTAATGAGGAACCCTCAAAGTCTAGACCTTATCCAGACGTTATAGCACTGACCGTCTTGTTGCTAAAACGGACAGAAATAATGTCATTCCAGTTATCCCACGTTTCCTTTTACATTGGGTAGTTTCTAAATTCTTTCCTTCCTTCATCGTGATAAACAAACGCTACGGCACAAGGTGAAACCACACAGTTCCCCTTCTCCAGCCAGAGGAGGAGAGCCTATCTCACCAAGCACAGTAGCTCATGACAGCTCTTTCGTTCAGATCTGAAGGGAAACAAAGCAAGTTTCATGTCTAATCTTTAATTTCCCCTATGAAAACCTGAATAGAAATGCATGTCTGGCACACATGCAAGAGTGATTCTTCTAGGCCTGTAGAAGAACCCCCTCACAAAAAACACTGGCCATCATCACTGAATCACTAAATCTCGGTCAGGAGATAAATAGCCATGTAATTGTGATCTCAAGAAGCTCCTATTTACTTTGTAGCACAGGTGAATTGGGAACTGGAAAAACAGTACAATTATCTTCAGCAGAAAAATCTCAAGTAGTGTGCAAACATTACTGGATGAAATCCCACAGTGTGCTAATCAGATAGATGCTATACACCTCCTATGGCAGACTGGAAAATAGCACACAGCAGTTTTCTGCTTTGCTGAGGTCTCAAAATAAGTCAGCAGGGGAGCTGAGAACTGAAGCAAGGACTTACAGGCACCTGTTCCAGCCACTGCAACGCCAGGAACAACAAGGATGAAAGTTTCAGAGTTAGGCCATGACCACAAAGATAACAGCAGACCAGTTTTCCTGCTGGTGTGAGCATGCAGGCATGTGTGTAATAGTAATATACAGAATCCCCCACATTTCAGATCGGACTTTCAGCTTGGAAGAAGTTAGATGTGTGGAAACAGGCTCAAAGCATCCATCCATCTACAGTGCAAGTCACTTCCTCAGACTTGTGATTAAATGTATTCTTCTTTCAAGAGAAACACCATGGCAGGTTCCTCTCTGGTGTTTGTAAGAAAAGAATTTTTCCACATAATTGATACTCTTCTGCTTTTTTAAAAAATACATTTTAATAATAAACGTTCAACAATTTTCAAGTACATTTTAACTCAGAAAAAACGTACTTTTCACAACCTTTTGGAGATCAGGATATTAACAATATATAACATTTCTTCATTTAATACAATAGCTGATAGATAAAATGACTATGACTTGCAATACTATACATTCAAGATTGAAAGTTTGTATACCTACATACAAACAGAATTATTTCTTCAATAAAGCTGAAAATCATAAATTGCATGAAATGTTAGATTCCTGCATGCCACCATACCAGTCCCCTGAAAGTGAGGAATGTTGTTTTTAATGCCTGCAGAGCAGCTCATGGAATGCACTGTCTCCAGAAGAAATATGCAGCTTAAAAGAATTTAGGACTGGGAAAACTCATGCACATGTTAAGCAATTTCCTAAAAATAAGGCCTAGTAAGAGAATAGTGATGATTTTAGGGTAGATGGAGCTGACTTCTTGAAGAATGTCCACTTGGTACTCTGTCACATGTCAGCTACATCATATCTGTAGCAGTTTCTATATAGCTCCATGATTTAAATGAATAATGTTTGAGAAGTATGTCTTTCCCCCACTTTAGGATGTTTTTTTTTCTGCTGCTGATGCTTCTGAATTATGTTCCAGGACAGTATTCAGTAGTACATAGCGTTTTCCTCAAGTGGAATTATTCAGGGACACAAATATGACGGCTGGTCTTTATGTCCATATTCTTCATAGCAGAAGTACTGAGTTCTCGTGGATGTTGAAAAGTGTCATGGTACAAGTGATGCAGCAAACTGGAGTGGTCAAAATCAGTCCTATGGTTCAGGCGGATGACTGAAGCTGAACTGTGAAAAATACCAGAGGAGAGAGAATGTGTCAAAGAATGACTATGGTAAGTGCATTCAAAATTAGCTATAACATTTTATTCTCTTAAGTAAATAAAAGTCATTCTTTAGGAATTCAACATATAAAAGATGCTAAATAGAGACCTGACAAAATGAAGCATAGTCTGCCCTTACTAGTAGCAACTACACCTCCTCACAAGGTGCTGAAATCCTCTTGCCCAATGTATGGTGAATCCCTAACATCCTACTAGCTCCAACAGGGTTTAAGAGTGTTAAGAGTCCCAGGAGCATATCCTCTTTAAATAGTTGCCTTTACTTGTGCAAATAATATTTTCTTCCTGATGAAACTTCCTCTGCTACTTTCTTTGAGCTGTGATGGAAACACCACAGCCAGATTTAGTCATCACGTCTTCCCAAGAAGTCACAGTAGGTGAAGTTTTCCTCTACATGAACTTGGGAAGACAGAATCTGTTAAAATACATATATTTGTGGGATATTGTGACACCTTCCAGTTTGGGACAAAACTATAGCAGCGCAATGCAGGAGAATGGGAATGAGAAATGGTAACGTAACAGTTCTCTCTGAAAACTGACAGGATAAAAGTCCAAGTTTGCTTCAAAGATGACTTTAAGGACTACTGAACCAGTTGTCCATCTCTCCATACTGGCTATATGCTTTTGTATTTATATAGGTGAGTAATGCTCATAAGTCATTAAAGGAAGACTTCAGCCATGTTATAACAGCTCTAATGAGAAGCAGAACCTTCTCTCTCATTCTTAGACCTCAGTAATCATTTGGAAGGCAATATACATTTTTCTGCTTAATCTCTTCTTCTCTGCCCATTCCCGCGCTAACGCATGCAACCTCAGGAATGGGTCTGTGTGTTGGGAAACTCCTGCAAGACAAGATAAGAAGAGGACTGCAGCAGGGCCATTGTTTTTTTTTCATTTTACCTGTTCCCCTGTAATGGTGGAGAAGGATATCCATCTGCCTCCTAAACCAGAGTTTGCCTTTACACATCATGGGATAGAGGTATCTGGATGTCATGCATGCATGCCATGGAAAAGAGCTGCTTCTGCTTTAAATAAGGCAACGCTACTGATGGAGGAGGGAACATGAACTGTTTCTCTGAGCTTCCAAGAGTTTAAGCAGGCTGCATAACTCCAAAAATGAGGGAATTTGACCACAGATGAATGAAAGCTCCCATGCAATATTGTTCCACATGGCTGTAGCTACCTCAACTTGCAAACTCAATGCCTGCTTTAAGAACTAGATAAATCTTAGCAAGGAGAAGATTGGGTGACACCAGCATGACTATCTTTTGTAAAAACTGTCAAACCAACCTCTCTGAAAACCTTTCCTTTCAATAACTACAGTGAAACATCCAACAAACACAACAGGCTTCCTCCAGACCAACTTTTCCAAGCTGAGCCTCCCACAATACCGTAAGAACAGCCAAAGACCTCTGCTGTTCTTGTGAATTTGGGAAGAATTCTTGGCCAGATTAGCATCAAAAGGAGTTTAACAATAACATCATCAACACTTTGTTACTGGAAAATTAATTAGCCTTGAGCATGCTTGGATACTATGTTGACAGACTCCAGCCCAATAACCTAATACAGCATCAGAAAGTTTTAAAATATAAGTGCCAAATTAATGCCACAGTGCATTACAGGGGAGAAAAAAATAACAATTATAAGACTGTGTCTTTTTTTCCCACTAGTATTTTATCACTCTGCTAAATATTGAATTCAATGTTTAAACGCTAATCAAACCAGTGAGACAAAGCAAAATGTTCTCCTATCACTTTATACTGAATAGCAAGTCTTCCCTGAGCAAAAGCTCCACCTAAAATCAGGCACTGGTAAGTAACAGAAATGGTTGGATTTTTTAGGAACGCTTTTCCACTGCTCCTTCCTTTGATAGCAAGACGCCTAAAAGACTCCATCCATCTTATTTGCTCCCATCTCTGTCTGTCCCACTACCTCACTGTTCTCACCCCGTGATACAAATGTACTTTTTCAGTATTCCAAGAATACAGGGTGTTTTCTACTATTAACCTTGTTTTGCCACAGTAAGTGAATTAAGTTTCCATATTCTGCCTTACTGATGTCCATTAGTGCTGATTAAGAGAAAATGATGGTGATCAATTTATCAGACAATTTTGACTTTGGTTTCTCTGCCTGCATTTTCCAATGGAGGTCCCAATTATTGACAGTTTTGATTCTATGACGTGGACATCAAGCAAGTAAAAATTACAAGTCAGTCACTGGAAAGTCATCATATGGCAGTGTCTTTGATTAGTGGTCATGAGATCATGACCATTTCAAAGGTGCCTATGGAAGTTTTGCAGAACATCCCTGAAGGTATATATTACCTTTTCTTTTCTCTTCAGTGCAGTAGAAAGACTTACATTTGGCAGACTTGTAAATCCTATTGCTGTTCTAGTCAGTGTTCAAGAACTGTAGCAAGATGTCAGACCAGTAAGTAAACAATAAGTGACAAAAAGAAAGCAAAAAGAAAGCAAAAAGAACAATGTTTCCTGGAAGAGTCTGCTCTGTTCATATGAAGATTAAAAAAATTGCATGTTGTCCTTTCTAAAAAGTGAATAGGATGTAATGAAGGTGAGACATACCACTTCATTTTAGAAAGTTGCATCTGAATTCCTGAAAAAAAAAATGAATTTACTGATTTCATATGGAGGGAGAGGGGAAGAAGACGCAGAGTTAGCAGCTTTTATTGAACCAATGTGGAAGACAAACACCTAGAAGGTGGATTTTAAACCAAAGACCAAAAGAAAGAGCGTAGTGTGCAATTTCTATCAGGAAACATAAAAGGAAAGAAAAAGCAGATTGCACTACAGGGAAGAAATAACCACGAGGCTTTATGTGTGCACTGCCTGTCTGACGAGAAACACTGAGAGGAAAGAGTTATGCTTAGATATGTGGTGCAAACAGTTACAAGATAATCTCATAGCTGAAATGTTCGCACTGAACTGTAGATGCAATCTGTTTAGTAGCAACAAGAAAAAGGGATACTACAGGGCTCACATTAATACACCAGTCTGAGGGACCAAGGCAAAAAGTGTGTGTTTTCAGTTTGCTTTGAGACAGGAAGAAAGGAAAGATTAAATGTTGCAAGAGTGAGAGAGAAAAGTATAAAATGCAAGGCTTGATATTTCTGGCTTGTGAAAACACTGCAATTGCAAATATACCTCCAGAGAGCACATCAAAACCATCTGACCTGTGGGTGTATTGATAAACATCACTCTAGAAAGTTCAAGTAAACAATTTAGCTTAACCAAGGAGCAAGAGCAAGGAATAGCACAGAGCTGGAGTGTGATTTTATGTACAGCAATATGTTGTTCGCTAAAATAAAATATCTTAAAGATTAATTGTTGCCAAATTGGTAACTCTAATAAACAGGAGATAAGAGAGATATTTATCATAAATTATCCTACATGGGTCATAAGGAAAAGAAGGAAAATGGATTCTTCCTGGGAAAGGCTAGCAATGCATATCTCTAAAGTACAGTGGGAGCAGTGAAGGTGTCTTTGTAAGGAGGTAAAAAAAACTACTCTGAGTTTCTGCTTCCTATTTGTATTAGGAGAAATATTTAAGCTGCACTCACTGAACGTAATTACAGAAGCTTTCAAAGATCCTTAAATATTTAAATACTTAATCTTCACAATATCTCTATTAAATAGATGTTTCTCTGTACCCCCAATTTACACAAGAGAAACATCTTTTAAAGCTTAGTTTTATAAGTGGTTTTGTTTCTTTCATGTGAAAGCAGCATAAAATGCTGTATGGATGCCTTTGCAGGTGCAGCTTTGTAGGTGGAGACACAAATGAGAGGTTTTCGGCTCTTTGATAACTGCTGCCAGTCAAGCCCATATTCACTACAGGCTTTGAGACGTGGATGCAGTTAAGTAAAAGGACACAAAACCATATCTGCAAATTTCCAGTCCAGCCTGAGGCTCCTTCAAAGTCCGGCGTGGAGAAGAGGGGCCCTGCTCAGGACTGCACACCGTGAGCACCTGGCCATGCCAAGAGCAGACTTTGCAAGTTCTTGGCACTTCACCTCCAGCTGAAGCTATCGGCGGCTGCTGCTTTTCTGAGCCAAATTTCCCAGGCAGAGAGAAGGAAAGGAAAGCAGTGTGGGCTTATTTTAAACTTGACATTTCAGCAGAGAAAATGTATAGAATAATTGGAAAGACTTGCAACAAGTATATAAAATATACCCCTAGATTTTGACCAAAAAGTTACTGGATGATCTAGCACAAGATTGAGAAGCTCTACATAAAGGAATATAAAAATAGTGCAGCTAGATGGATGAACTCAGATGTTCCTAGGGACATAACATTATTTCACAGACATTCGGAAAGACAAGTCACCTGTACCTTAATTAAATTTTTAGAAGTCATCAAATGAAGAGGGGCTGCCAGACAGTGAGTGAGAACAAAAGGAGAAAATGGGCCATCTTCTGCTCCCAAATACATGCACACAACTCTGTTTAGGCTTATTGAGTGTTCTGCTTGAGCATCTGATTGTAGAAGCTGCCTCTTTTAAGAGAGAACCTTTAACCAAGTTTATTTTCATTAAAAAAAAAAAAATCTGGAAAAAATAAAGCCTACCGTTAGTCACTTTATTTTAACCCCAAGATTATCTAGCAATACAACAAGGTCATTGGGTGGCACAGAAACACAGAACACACATGCGCGCACACAAGTCCTCTGACTCATTATTAGGTGAAATAATAACTCTGAAAGTGCGGTGCCATGCAGAGCCCATGACAATGGGAACATTTATATTGGCTACTGAGTTGTGGACAGGACAAAATCCACACGACTTCAAAACTTAGAACGAAACTTGGTCAGCTGGAGAAAAGCCAAAATGGGAAACAATACTCAAAGACTCATATCACACCCATAAAGCAGTACACAGTGAATATATGGAAATGAGACTTTACAGAATAATATGTAATACTGCAAAAACAACTTCTCTCCAGCCCCAGAGGAGGGAAGCGCCGAGGGAGGTGCCGCTCTCTGCTCCCTGGGACCAATGGCTGGACACGTGGGGACAGCATGGAGCTGTGCCAGGGGAGGGTCAGCCTGGGCATGAGGGAAAATTCCTGTGCCATGAGGGTGGTCAGACGCTGGGACAGGCTGCCTAGAGAGGTGGTTGGTGTCCCGTGCCTGTCAGTGTTCAGGACGCATTTGGACAGTGCCCTCAGGAACGTGCCTTAGCTTTTGGTTAGCCCTGAAGGGGTCAGGCAGTTGGACTTGATGATCTTTGAGGGTCCCTTCCAACAGAAATATTCTATTCTATACATTCATTGAAATTATTTAATGCATACAAAATTATAATTCTGTAGGGATTTGATAACAGTGAAAATCCAGGAGAGGAAATGTTTGCTGTAGTTGCTAATAGCACAGCAGTTACAGAGAAAAAGATTAAACAGAGCGTGGCTGAACGTCTCCTTCAGGAAACTGATCGTCCACAGACAGGAAATGTAGGAAAAGGGTATGACAAATGAAACCATGGATATGTTTCCCTAGCAATGTTGTTCCAACTGCATTAGAAGGCGTTAAAGAACTGTTTACATTGCTTAGGAAGTTCTTTTGACCAGTGGCACCATTTTTAATCAAAGAGAATTACCATGTCCTCACTATCTGTTCCCCACCCAGACCTCTGACTGATTATCCAGTGTCACAGTACCTGGGCAGTGGCAAACACTGTTAAATCAAAATCCTGATCTACTTGCCCCAGAAGTAGCATTTTCATCTACTTTGAACCCATATAATTAGAGCAGATAATGCTTCAGCTTTTTTGCACTTCCAAAAACATAAAGCGGCCAAAAATGTGTCTTAACTGGCTGATTAAACTGAATTTAGAGCTTATTTTCTTTGTTAGTGTCTTGAAACATCCAAATCATTGCTATGAATGAACACAAAGTTGGCCTGTTTTGTACTGATGTAAACGATGACCCAAGTCACAAGGCAGAACTGGGTCTGATAGCTGCTTGGAACAAAGTGGACTCAGTGCTATTAACTATTATAGAAACATGTGTGGAAGTCTCTGTATGAAGAGATTTATGACCCCTGCCGCACCAGAAATCCTTGGGCCAGATTTTCAAAGGCACATAAATATGCAAGTGATACGGCTAGTGGGATTTACCAAAGCATATGTAAACTTCAAGAATTCAACTTCCGCCAAAGTCAATGTGTGCAAGGATATTTTATGGATCCTAGTAGGTGCTCTCCTGCAGATACAAGCGCTTAAACACCTTTGTCAGTCTGCACCGAGGCCCCATGAGGTTGCTGTTACAAAACGTATATGACTCCATGATTTCTTATAAGGCAAAGACATCTGGAAGCTATAAATATATAAGAAGTCAAGACTTTGGTCCACAAATCCATTTGAGTTAAGCTGGAATCAGTGGCACCAAGGGACCTACGTATTTTTGTGCATCTGGCCTAAAACTCCTATTTCATGCCAAAGTTCTTCATCATAACAAAAAATGGAAGAGGAAAGTATCAGCAAATGTGCAGAACTGACTCTAGATTGTTCCTCATATGTGAATGAAGTATCAGGTAGGCTAGCTAATAACTGACCCGCTTTGTAGATGCTCTGCCCTGTCTAGGGATCCTTTCTGGAATCCAGTCTGAACTAGGAAGAGCTGTCACACCACCACTGCTTCCAGATGCTCCAGGAGTGGTGAGATGCTTTTTTAGCTGATTTAGTAGCAAACAGCTGCTTGAGGGCAGCTTTGCAATTGCACTTTGCAATCAGAGGTGAGGCTTTTCAGATGAGATGTCGTAGGATTCAGCTCTGTGCCTCACCCAAGTTACTGAAGCTCTTCCAGAATATTTAATCTGGGAATTTTATCCTCTGCTTTCTGTGGTCTTCTAGAAGGGCAAGCTAGAGGTCTTTTGCCAGCTTCTGAACTTGATTAAGCCTCAGCTTTGTGGCTAGCTCATTCCAAAGCAGGGTTTCATAAGCAGTCTTCCCTGTAGTGCAACCATCTTTGCCTGCTGCGCTTTTTCTAGGGGTGTTGAACGTGCTGGGGCACATAAATCTGATGTAAAGCCAGGGCCTTTGAGGAGATCTCGAAATAACATGTATGATTACAGAAAGCTTCAGGAAGCAATGGGATGCACCTACTACTAGCAACATCTTTGCTACTAGCTAGAGAATCATTAGCATTCATGAAAGACTGAATCAGGAAGAGTAAATCATCCCAGATGTAAATGACACTGATAGAAATCTTCACCACTGAACTTACTTGTGTGTGGTTAACCTGATTGCAACTTTGAAAGCTGTTGACTCAACATAGCATCTGGATTTTAACAGGTTCAGGGACAAAGCCATATGCTCTGACAAGGGTGTGATGTGAAAAACATTCCCCACAATGTGGTACAAAAGGCAAATCTGTCTAATGCAATCTGAAATCAGGCACTAGTAGGCAGTGATTACCAGATATGTCACAGGACAGATAAGGTAGGAAGTATTCAAAAGTCAACATATGCCAAATAGTAGCGTCTTTATTCAACAAACATACTTTAAATGCTGAATACAGAAGAAAACTATGGCAATTCAAGTTACTATTGCATGGTAGTTATGGGAAATGCTGACATTTTAAATAGTGATTAACAGTGTCTTCAATTGCTTTTAGAATAAACTAAAGAGGTAAATTAAATCTTCCCACATACAAATTTTATCCCTGAGTTTCAAGATCTCTCAAGGAGGATGCTGGCACAAGCTCCACTGTATTTGTTTTGGTTTGCAAAGAACAGCACAAGGAGAACACAAGCACAATATATTACTGAAGGATATTTGAAGAGTGAGAGCATAGCCACTTTGCTACTTGTACCACTTTGACTTATAATGTACAGACGGTTACATTCAGAATTGTAAGTGCAAGGCTCGCTAAAGATAGGGGATGGGCAAAGAGAAGAAAAAGCAATCATAGAAAGCAAAATTCAATAGCAGAACAAAAATATGGTAAGTGGCTTGGAAAGAGCTTTGCCTATTTCTGTGGGGAATGTATATGTGAGTTTAATTTCTAGAATAAGAAAGTGTTTAATTATCTTTAATAAGATAATTAAAGTATTTTCAGATTTTCAATGTCCTCTAAATGACCAAAAAAGTCAAGATCTCATCCATTTGGAGCATTCAGCCACATACACAGACACAAAAGAAAAAGAAGTTACAAAAGCTCTGATCCTGCAAGATGCTGAATATTTGCTGAGAAGAGTGTAGTGCATACCAGAGGAATGGGTCACATCACTACGAACTGATACAAATGCAGCTGGCAATGTTATCTGTGATGAGAAATTCTGTAGTCAATGGGGTTGCTTTACATTTGTATTGCTGTAAAAGGAGCAGAGAATTTGCTGCCCTATTTCTAGCTACAATCGGAGAGTAAAAATGTCAGCTTAAAGATGCTGGCACCAAAAAAAAAAAAATAGATCCATAGCCTCAACATGAAAGGCAGAGATGATACCTCAGAGCTATATTTAGATTGACCTGCAGAGCTGACACTGAGATTACTCTCACCAGTACTGATCCCGATGAGCCATCCAACCTATATCAAGTAGATCCCACCCAAAAGCGTCAAGGTTATGCTTAACCAAAGTTGAGGGGTGGCCTTGCAGAAAGCTGGGGGACTGCAACTGGTTGGTTTTTCTGCTTGTAAGCAGGTCATATATCTCAAGGAGGGTTGAACAAGGTCTTGTCCATGGGAAGCCAGCAGAGATACAAGATGTAAGGTTAGTGGGAGGTCATGGTCAAATCCAACTATCAATATAGACATAGTCACAAAAGCATAAGAGAAAGGGAAGGATCTGGGATGGGGGCAGTCAGCCCAAGAAGGACTGACTGGTTCAAACGTAATACTGAGGAATTCCTCAGGTATTGTGCTTCCATACATGGCACACTCTCTGTGAACCCAAACACTTACACTGTGACTGACAGCAGAGAAAATTTATAATCAGATTAAATTTATAATCAAATAAAAAAATAAAAGGGGGGGAGGGCTATCAATGCTAACAGCTAGCTTGAAAACTGAGAGGAAGTGCAGTTTTTAATAGGATTGATAAAAAAGGTGAAATTCAAATAAAAAGAGTGAAAATATGCCTATTTTACTGAAAAAGTCATTGAAATTTTGCCACATGATTCAAAACAGAACTATCCTTTAGGTTTTGTTTGCCAATTTTTCAAATTCTCTGGTTTTCTGCTTTATTTTCAGTTATATTTCAACACACACAAACTTGTCAAGACTCCTGTCTGCTTTCTCTTCCCCTATCTGCCCTGAATGAAGTACCGAATGCTACAAATGTGTTTGATCTTTTCCATACTTTTACAGAAAACATCTCAAATAAAATAGAACGTTTTCACAATTCTTACACAAAACATTTTTTTGACCTCATGAATATGAAAAATTTCATATTAGCACCTCTGAAATTAGACTCTTTTGAATGCTCATGTTTTTTTATCACTTCAGGCTGAGATACAATTCTGAAGTCATTCGATGTTCACAAAATGGCATTTTCTAATTCAGCACTCAACTTTTACAATAACTTTTCCATGCCCAAAAAGTTCCTGCAACATAGGCATTCACTGACCTTATTCAAACAGGGGCTTCTCCAAAAAGTAACCTTCTTACAGCTCCAAAAATATACCCAAAATGTCGTTAGGGGACAAGTAAGTGGTCATCCCTCAAACACTGCCTGCGGTAGGCAGGTGGCACGGTCTTTATTTCACAACTATGGAAACTGAGGGATGTGTTTCGATGATTTGCTGGTCGGAAGGTTTGTGGCAGAATCCAATATGACAAATAGGGACAGGCGTAAGGAAGAATCTGCAAACTTACTTCAGTTATCCAATTCTATATGGTATTAATTAATGTTAACGAAGGAGGGGGGGACAGCTTCATTCATTCTCATGACTGTGAATGTTCCAGCTACTCAGTATGGATGATGACAAATAATAACACTGACTTCAAGAAGTCTTGAGAGGGAGCAACAATCAACTTCTTCCTGCAGTTGCAAACAACCTTTTTTACACTGGGAAAATCCAGCATAACTCCCAAGTGCATTTTACCCACCACAAAAAAGTAACTGCTCTTAACTGATGCATTACAACCAAGGAAAAGTGGAAAGCAGCAAGATTTACACGCCAAACTCATCACAAGAAACTGCAGAGCTTTGGCTTTCACTTGGTCTTGTGCCCAATTAACACATTTGTCTCTGACGGGTTGGATGTAAAGATTTGTAGCAGAAATTACAAAAAGGTATAATGCATAGTCTTGTTCACACCCTTGCCTATCCTACTGCTTGGGGGAGTAATCTGTACCCCCTCACCTTTTTATTTTTAATTTTGTCACAGACCTTCATGGTTTATTCAAAGCTCCTAGACAGCAGCCCCATCAGAGTACAAGCTACATCAGAGGCCCCAAAGACCTCAGGAGGTCAGATGTTTTTCCCCAGGAGACAGTTCACATTCAGACTCTTTTGGGAAGCTAACTACTTCTGAAGCTTAGCCAGTTTCTGGCAAGATCTATGGCAGATTATCAGTCAAACATATCAAGCTATGGAGGTTCACAAGATAACTTTAGCCATTATAATAACTCTTCTTTTTTTTTTTTTTTCCTTTTTTCTTTTTTTTCCTGAGCAAGAAGTCCCTCAAAATCAAGGGGTTTTTGCCTCGCTGGTTTTGGAAGCAGCTGCAATCAGGCAGATGGTCATATCTAATACCTCCTGGAATGCTATTAACCACCAAGGGAATCATATAATACTATTCTAGGTGTCTACAGTAGTTTTCCTGTACTAGCTGTCCTTTGAATTGAGCTGGGAATCCCTAATGGGTCTTCCATGCTAAAAGAAAGGCAGGAGGGAAGTCGAGAAGAATGTCTCATGGGAGAGGAAGACAATATTTCCTTTTAACACTCTCAACATAGAGCAATTGTAATGAAAAAGCTGCACATTCTTGTGCCACTGATTAAATTGAATTTGTATTAATGGTACATCTTTCAAATAAGACTCATGTCACCCTGAGGAAAGACTTCTACAGTGTAGCAGTCTATACTTGAGTTAGTGCTCTGGGTAAGATTTTTACCCAATGGAGAGAAATAGACTCTTCTGTGATAAGATTCATCTCAGCCTGAGAGGATGGAGGAGATTGGATAATTCACAACTTTAAAGAGGTTATTTCTTTCCACTTATGACAAAAGTATCCGTAGAAAACTGAACTAGCTCAGAGGAGGTCACTGCAGACCTCCAAATTTTGGAACAACAAAGCTTACCTTGACATTATGACTTAAAAATCCATCTCTGTCACCAGTAAAAGTCACTGTGGCAGGACAAACCTCTTCTCCTTTGCTATCTGTCATTATTACCTCCATCCAAAGGTAGTTAGACCATTTACACACACATATATGTATAAATATATACATATGCAGGTGTATATACACATGCACACATGGAGTCTTTCTTCACTCTCAGTGTTTACTTTGCTAAATTCTGTTTCCTTTCAGATAAAAATCAGAAAAACCTGAAAAAGATAAATCATCTGAATTGAGAAGCTATGAACAATGCACCTCAATTTATGCCCTCCTTTCACTCATGCATTTCCTTTTCTTTGCTTTGACCTTTCTCTTCAAGGTATTAATCTTATCACTTTTCTCTTTCACTTTTTCTCCTTTTTTTTTTTTTTTTGGGGGGGGGGGGAGGGGAGGAGGTGATGACCATAGTTTCTTCTCCTCAGTGAGCTTATTTGGAATTCAGTTTCTTCAGATCATCTCCTTTACCTCTTTGCCATGCCTTGTTTTCCAAGTTCTTCCTCTCCCCTTTTTCCTCTAATTTCCTGGTATCCTTCACCAAGACTCTGACAGCAGCATTTTGCCATGAACCTCTCCCAGTGCTATTCCTGCCTGTTATTGCTTTATAGAAGAAGACAGTAAGGCTTCATCATCCCAAATCAATGATTCCTTCTAAACTGGTTAATCACTATCCCAGCTGGTCTCAGTGACCTACATACCTCTGTGCAATTTAGATGTTTATACTAAGCATATTTTTAATCATAATGCACAGCTATAAAATACAACATAATCAAATAAAAAATATATAAATTTCCATGGATAGAGATGCTGAATCAGAGACAAGGTGATCTTCATTAAATAAGAGCTATTGAATAGCCAGTGCACTGCGGGAGGTTATACTTGGTCTAACATATTAAGACACCTTATTTTAGCTAAATAACTGAAAATATATTGAATAAGTATGAAGGGGAAAGAAGCACATATTTTGAGGTTGAAGATTAAACCCACTCAGATCCTTTGAGGGGCTTGCTGAAGATCAACTCCATTAAGCTGATGTGTTCTTCCAGGAGTAGGCTCTCTT
Source organism: Cygnus olor (assembly GCF_009769625.2). Lineage (NCBI taxonomy): Eukaryota > Metazoa > Chordata > Aves > Anseriformes > Anatidae > Cygnus > Cygnus olor. The sequence continues at coordinate 202,920,124 of NC_049169.1, forward strand.
TAATGTATGTAACCTGAAATGCAAGACCTGCACAGATAAAATAATTCCTTAGAAGGTGTGCATCAAAAAATCACTTAGAGAAAGTCTGCAAGATAAAGGGAGAAAGTAACCTTTCTGATTTAATCTTGGTGTAAGAAAAGTTAAGCCTGTATTTTATTTCTTCATTTATGTTTGTAGAAATATTTATTTTTATTTAGAAATATTTATTTTGTCTTAAGTAACCAGTTTTATTTTCACTTTATCTGAGGGCATTCTTATCCCAGGGATGTAACCTGATGCACTGGGACATTTTAAGTGTTGGAGGATAGAATCAAGTATCTTAAAATGACATGGTAAACAGGAAAGCTCTTCCGAAGGTCACTCTTCTCACTACATTGAAGCATCTTTTTCATTACTGAGAATTTGACCCTTTTCTTGCAAAGGCTAATTCCTCTGCAGAGAGTAATAAAATCCCTTTACAATGACAAAATACCACATCTAGTGGTAAGCAAGAGTATGGAGAGCTATCCAAAGTGTGCATGCTTCAAGCCCACTTACATCAACCCAATTTGAGCTGGGACACTAGTAAAGATATAAATGTGCCTACACAAAGATACGTCCAAAAAATGGAGCCTTACACTTCAGGAAGGATGTAGAACAACTTACAAAACAGTTGCTGTACCCTGCTAAGAGCCTGCACATAAGTGTCAGCACAGACATCTCATGGACCATAAAGAATGTTTCTTGGCCATAAGAATAGAAATCTTGTGAGAGTTCAGCAAGAAAAGCCCAGTGACGACTGTTCTACCATCTCTAGAGAAAACATTTTGGTGTCAAACACCTTGAGAAACTCAGAATCCAAATGCAATGAAATTTAACTTTCAGTGCTGATAACAATGTTTAGGATGACAGAATTACTGATTTCTCAAGAATAGATGTTTTCCATTTGAGAAAAAGTAGCTGTTTCTTCTGAAGGGGAAGATAAGACTTGGCAGCTATTAAGCTTGCATTAAGAAAAATAGAAAAAGACATAGCACCAAGAAAGCCAAATGCTTTCTTCAGGTATAATGAGTGTTAAATTAGAAGTTTAATGATCCAATGTAATAATACTCTGAATTCAAGAAAGGCATGTGGTATCCAGCTGGCCAAGTGATTTTGACTACGTGCCACCACAAATGTAGACTCTTATTTAATGTCTGTGGAACCAGACCAAAACATGAACACAAATTTCACACCACTCAAGTGCAAAATACTTGGTTGGCTTCAGGTTTTTGAGCTGATCTTTCACATGCTGTGGCTGACAATTAGATGCCTTTCCAGCTGTCAAAACGTGACCTTATTCCCTGCCCATTCTGGACCTGACTAAATGACCACTGAGATGCTGAAACTTCATCTAATTTCTGACTTTCTGCTGTAAATGAACTGTAACTGAGATTTAGTAATTGGGGATAGAGGTGCTTTTCCCTCAAGAGGGAAGCAAAATGTGCTTGCCATACAAAGACTATCATTTGAGTAAATAAATAAAAATACTGAAGAAGAAAATTCTAGATTGGAGAAAAAACTGAGACCATCAACTCAGAAATTAAACCTGTTTTTTGCTTCTTGTACTTTTTGTCTGTTTGCTGGTTTGTTTTAACAGTGTTCTAATTTGTTAAAATAAAAGCTGGATGTAAAGTTCCTACTGGCACATATTCTGTCTGTTCACACTGAGAACATGAAGTAATTTTAAAAAGATACCTTTTTTGTTGCTCTTAATGCATTGCCACATGAGAGGACTGGTCCACAATTTTGCCCCCTCAAGAGCCAGAGGTCCCTATTAATTTGTGCAGAGCATAACTTTCAATTTGTCTTCTTCATTTTCAGAGAGCTGCAAGGGAAAAGAAAGGAATATCAACTTCTCCACTTCATGAAACATAGTCTTCATGAATGCATCTTTCTTATGTTGTGCTACAGCCTTTCCTCTGTTTACCAAATTCATAATGACTGGCAGATGCAAACAACTTTGTGCTTCAGTGTAATTACCAAAAAAAGCTCTACTACTGTTTATTATGAAAATATTGTGCGACTTAGTAAAAGGATGCACTTACCAGGAGCTTAAGTTTGTAGATGGAGAAACGTCTTTGATCCCTGTTACATGGGCCAGGTGGATCAGACTGCCTAATCTTTGGGGCATCCAAGGACATCACATGCAGCAGCCACTGGCAGTGAAGGGTGGGAGATGGTTCCATGTCTGGTTGCTTTCTTTGTGAAGCTAGCTTGAAAATGAAGAGATTTCTTTTGCTTTTTTTTTTTTTTTTTTAATCACCATCTTGCAAAAAGCACAGATGCAACTATTGGCAGGATTTCCCTTTCAGGGTATTATTATTAAAGAGTGGATTTTAGAAGTCTTTTATTTTCTTTCTGATCTCCTGTCTTTTAGGCTTACTTAAATCCTAATTCAGTCAACTTCCAGAAGTAGACAGCAGAAATGAAAAGAAGAGCAATACTGCCTCTCATTTACTAGAATTTTTCTATTCTGTTATTTATGTTCATCCTCTAGGTTTCTCCATGAAGAATCACGAGTGTTTCAGCTAAAAACAGGTTTTTTTAAAAACAGATGCTTAAGTGACATGTTTCCCTTGAGTATGACATTTGAATGTTAGCACCAATTAACCACACAGAAAAATTTTCCCCTCGTCATTTCATAGCTCCGTGTTGACCAAATTGGCCACATAAAATGTCTTCAGTACAGATGTACTGGGGGAAGAGACGTCGGAGAAAGAAAGTAATCACATAAATACAATGCACAGAAAACATCCGTCGCTGTACAGAGCGGGTCATTGTCACCAGGTTTCTAGAGAATCATTCACTTGCTACCTGCATGGCACAGCATTACAATTACAATTACACTATCAGATCCAGCACGGAGAGGAACTTATTCCATTAGAAACGCTTACCTTCCCCTGGTTCCTACCACACAGCACCTCTGCCGCCCTCACCAGCACAATGCCTGTGCCCATGCAGAGACAGAGACAGCAACCTGTGCCCATTTCATTTCTTTTCAATTATAGCATTGGCCCTCCCTGTGAACTTCGCCCAGAAAGGTCTGTGTATTCAAGTGATTCAGAGCTAAAGCCAGGGAAGTTTTAATTCATAGTAGGGCTACAAGTAAAACAAATCAAACAGAGCAGAGACCAGGTGGAAGTGATCATCCTGACAGAGAGGTAAGCAAACAACCTTTAGCTGTAAAGAAGCTGACTTTTACAAACACAATGAGCTGGCTATTCCGTCTCACAAGGTGATAGCTTAAGGATGGCAGAGCATTCATCTTGGTCAAAATAATGCCTGCTGGCACAGGAAGGCCAGGATGTAGCTGTGTTACAGGGAACCCCACCAGCACAACAGAGACGGCCTTTGCATTGTCCCTTTTGTCTCAGTGCATGGTCAGTGCTCCAGAACCACACTGAAAACAGTGGCGTACAATTGTAGATGACTTGGAATTTCATTTCCCAACACTTAAAAACAATGATTAATTTCCTTGAGGATGATACGGTTGTTTGGGATATTTATAAGCACAGTTTTACTTGGATTTTGTGAAAATGTGGCCAAATACCACTATGCCCACCTTCTTGTACATCTTAGGAGCTTGCCTCTGCTGGACTGTCTGTCACTCCTTATGTTACACTGTAAGCTCCTGTAGCTATAGCCATGGAAAAATGCTGTCACAGGCATTTGGGTGATCAGTATCCTTCTCTAATTTGATTTAGGCTCTTAATAGATTAAGAATCAGAGCAAGCTGATGATACAAGGGCCCTAGAATCACAGAGATGCCAGTGAAAATTTAACAAAACAAGCACAAGTAAGACACTTTCACATTTTATCTTGCTTGGAAAAATGTGGAGTAGTGGACTGAAATCAGTGAAGTTGAGTTAATTAACCTAATGTAAAGGTGATGATTTGAAACTGCCATTTCAGAACCGAGGCAGAATGGAAAACCCATGCTGTTCCCTTGGCAGCTTGGTCACTAACACACACTGAAAGCAAGTGGGTACATATATCCCCGTTCCCTCAAACAGGAAACTATTTGTCAGCTACTGCTTAGCTCAGTGATGTATAAAATGCTTTTATATTTTTCCACGGGAATTGGAAAAAGAAATCTTTGCTGGGTCCCCTTTCCTTCAGCACTACAACAACCCTCTAACATGCTGCTCTCTAGTATACAAGAAGAAATCAAAGTGCACATAAAAAGCTCCCCTGGTTGGCATGTCGACACAGTCTTGGGAAGCAGGAAACAAATCTTTTTTGAGGGATTTGCCAGAAGCAGGACTGAAATACTGGGTTGGGAAAGTTAATGTTACCCAATGGATGGACAAAATATCTGGCTAGGGAATGACCCTGGGAGGATGTATGATGGAGAGGAGAAAAAAACAGACACTATGAATCAGAAAGGCCCAGTGGTTCTCCCATTTTCCACCAGTGTGGCAGGGAGCAGGTCCAGTAACCACAGAGCTGGTTAGGGAATTTCAGAGGAAGCATAATCCAGTGTCTTGTTTGTTTGCATTTCATTAACAACCTTGGGTCCAGCCCTTTCAGGTCAGACTCCAAAACACATGTAGAAGTGGTGAGAAGCTTTTTAAACATTTTGTGGGATGACCTAGGTATGGGTGCAGATGTGTGAACACCTGAACAAATCTGGCATCTGCTTTGCCTGAACGTCAGGTCTTTGTCTAATATGAATACAGGCTGGGCAATGAGAGGGTGGAGAGCAGCCCTGAGGAGCAGGACCTGGGGGTGCTGGTGGATGAGAAGCTCAACATGAGCCAGTAATGTGCGCTTGCAGCCCAGAAAGCCAGCTGTATCCTGGGCTCCATCAAAAACAGGGTGGCCAGCAGGGCAAGGGAGGGGATTGTCCCCCTCTCCTCTGCTCTCGTAAGGACCAACCTCCTGTGCCCAGGTCTGGGACCCCCAGCAGAAAAAAAAAAAAAAAAAAAAAAAAAAAGATGTGGATCTGTTAGATCTGTTAGACTAAGTCCAGAGGAGGGCCACGAGGATGATCAGAGGGCTGAAGTATCTCTCCTGTGAAGACAGATCGAGGGAGTTTGGGTTGTTCAGCCTGGAGAAGAGAAGGCTCTGGGCAGACCTCACAGCGGCCTGCCAGCACCTAAAGGGGCCTACAGAAAAGCTGGGGAGGGACTCATTACTCATTGTCAGGGGGTTCAGTGGTAGGACAAGGGGTAGTGGGTTTAAACTAAAAGAGGGGAGATTTAGATTAGACATAAGGAGGAAATTCTTCACTCAGAGGGTGGTGAGGCACTGGCACAGGCCACCCAGAGAAGCTGTGGGTGCCCCATCCCTGGAGGCGTTCAAGGCCAGGCTGAATGGGGCTTTGGCCAACCTGGTCTGGTGGGAGGTGTCCCTGCCCATGGCAGGGGGGTGGAACTGGATGATCTTCAAGGTCCCTTCCAACCCAAACCTTTCCGTGACTCTATGACTATCTGTAAAATCAGGTCAATAGCAACACCTTGCAAGAGACTTAGAATGCTATTTTTTTTAGTCCAAAATGGTTTAAAATGGATCTGTCATATCAAAAGCAATGAATGGCATGGGAAAGAGAAGGGAAATAGGTCAGCACATACCCTGCCAATACGGATTCACAAGCTCTTTTTTCTTAGGAAAATAAGCAAAAATTTGTTTTGTGCTTAATTCACTGCTTCATCTGGTCTAAAAATGGAAAAATACTTCTGCATTCAGAATTGAAATTTCTTTCATTTGGGGGCTGGGGGTATAATTTTTGAAAATATATATAGCTACATTCTACAGGAAAGACAAATGCTAGATTTAGAAAACATCCTTTTTTTGTGTGTGTGTGATGTTTCCTTCATTTTCAGCCAGAAATTCTTGCCAAATATGAATTGTATTTATAAATAATTTTGGTTATTTTTGATATATTTAAAGAGAAAAAAAAAAGAAAAGAGAAATCACTCTTGAAAAATGTCATCTGGATCTAACAAGGATTCCTGAAATCCCCCTATGTAGTTTTAGTTTAAATAAGATCTATTCCGATTCAGTTTGACCAATCGGCTTTCTGATCTGCTACATTTTAGAGTATTAACAGATGTAAACCCCTAACAGAAGCGGAAATATGAACTATTTACAGGCTCTCTACGTTTGTGCAGGCACACTTGCGAAAAGCACGTAGAGGTCTACAGGTCCTATAGATGCTTTGACCTGAAATCATGAGTATGAAACAGCCATTGCCACAGTCCACGACTGACCAGCCACTGAAAGATTGTTGTGGACTGCTGGACTGTCAGTGATGGATAAATTGCTTTCTTCATATGCTTTGCCCACAGTTTTGCTAACATATCAGGGCTTGTGCAAGACTTTCCGTTTCGGTGAAGGCTTTCAGGGAAGAAAGCAGCAATATTTTAAACCTGTCAGGATCGAGATCAGTTATAAGCGCAGGCAGGTGCCTGCAGAATCACATGCAAGACATTTGGGTCCTTATGGTACTCGCTGGAATTCCAGATGATGCACTGTACAAAATCAATGACCTGATGATGACTGCAGGAAATAAAATAAATAAATAAATAAATAAATAAAAACCACAAAAATGAGCCAAATTAAATGCAAAAAGAAAAAAAAAAAACATAGGTATGATGGGCAAATAAAGAAATAAAAAAAAATGAAAGAAAAAACAGGGAAAAAATGAAAAGAAAGGGATTTTGGTATTATGAGTGACAAGGAATTTAGTCCTGATTCTACTGAAGAATCCTACATAAACAGTTTTATCAACATATCAGATCCACTTCCCTTTTGCCACCATGTGCATATCTCCATTTATAGGTGAGAGAAACTGAAAAGACATAGACAAGTACAATATCATGACTCAGGAGCAATGTTCCTGTTACCTGATACACCATCTGATTCCTTCGGATGGTGCAGAACAATACAGCACTTTTTGGATCACAGATGTATTTGATAATGTCACAGTCTGTGATTGCCTTTTTTACATAAACCAATATAACCAGAATAAAGAGGCAGTCTTTCAGGCAATACCCACCCTGACCCCCCCAAAAGACTTGCCTGATCTTGCTCTCTTCTATAAACCCTGCCTCACCTTCATCCTTAGAGCATCACTGTAATAACACTGTCTTTATTGATATTTAAAATGCCCACTGAGTCACCACACTGAAACTTGGAAAGGTACATATATATATATATATATATATATATATGTATGTATGTACATATGAGATTTTTTATAACTGACAATATTTTTGCCAAATGCTCAATGACACTTCTTTAAGCTAATGTATCACTGAACCTTTCTGCTTTCTGTTTGCTATCTAACAACGCACAGTTTCTGCTTCGTTAAGGGAAAAGACATACGCATTTACATTATCTGTTGTGTTATAATGGCCAAACGTCAGTAAAAAATTGCACGGTAACGCAAATCTCTATGGAACCAATTGTTCTTTCTAACCACTCTGAATATTGCCCTTATCTTTATGAGCAAGAAGTCTACCTGTGAACAGTGCTGCAGTTTCCACACTGGGAGTTTCACAGGCTTATTCAGAGAAATTCATAACTTCAGTTTGCCCAGACCTTTTTTCCTGAGAGAGAATCACAGAACCATGGAGTAGGTTGGGAGGGATCTCAGGAGACCATCTACTCCAACCTGCCCTCTCAAGCAGGGTTAACAAGAGCAAGTAGCCCAGGGCTGTATCCAGCCAGGTTTTCAATGTCTCCAAGGACCAAGGCTCCACTGCCTCTCTGGGCAGCTGGTGCTGGTGTTCAACCACCCACACGATGACTTGAGGCTGACACAAAGTCTGCTTAATCGGTGACTTTCACGGCTGACCAGAGAAGCAAGCAAAGGCAAGAAAGCACATATAATATGTATGACTTAAATTACGGCATTTGCAATTTAGTACAATACAATCTTACCTAGTGAGGCCCCAGAAATTGCTGAGAAACCAGAGAATACATTCAAGCATAATTAACCTACTGTTATAATTTGACCTTACGATTCAGAGCAATACTCATTTGATGGTTTCAATACAATAAAAAGTTAATGGAAGATTTTTTTTTAAAGCATAAATCTGTTTCCCTGCTTACTTGTATAAGCTAAGTGAGAACTACAAGCTGCATCCTCCAACCATGCTCTTCAGAATCCCAAAGGCTAACAACACCACCAATGACTCCGAATATTCCAGCACAGCCGGAAAGAACAAGCTGCTGGGTTGTGTTCCTTTAATACCTGATCAAAAGAAGGACAAGAATTTGCTGTTTCCCAAGAGACACGCTAGAATCCTCTCATTAGGTTAATAGCATCACTTAGAAAAAAAATCACGACACTAGTATACATTCATCATCTTAGGATCAAGCTGACACAAGACACCAAACCATTTAGAGAGGAGTCCAGCCCTGTCAAAAGAAGCTATAACTACTCCACTCAAGCTGTTTAAATGCCTCTTGCTGGAAGAGTTTTGTTCTTTGCTTCGGAGGACAGCTACATCATCCTGCGTGTGCCCAGATACAGCCTTGCAGCAGTCCTGGCACAGTGAGGAGCCACCACCACCCCTTCTGAATAGCAAGGGGCAGTGGGACCCAGCACCTGTGCCACGACATGCCTAACACTACTTGATATACAGTGCTATTGCTAATAAGCAAGGAAAATCAATTTCTTATTGTTTGGGTTTATAGAATATACTCCAAACTAAAAATATTTAGGCACATGCTCCCATATGCGAATTCCCTAGTCGTGTACTGGATAAGGAGAGCTGACTGAGGAAAATGGTGCTTTTTTATGCACCAGATGTGCAGTATGTTGCAAAATAGGTAAGCAGGAAGGCGTTTTATGGAGAAGCATAGGCATGCAGTTTATTCACCGTGTACAAAGTGTGGAAAGTTCTTCAGCAGATTATAACGCTGCAAAGGCACTGAAACAATTTGAAACGTGCCACTGAACAGAGGGATTTGATCTATTCTCTGTGTCGTGTAGTGACTTGCGATCTGAAGAAAGGTGAAAAGAGCAATCTTTCTACTAAATTCCTTTTGAACATAAACTTCATTGCGTGCACCTAGCTGAAATATAACTTAGGTTAATGGTGCCACCTGGTGACAAGTCTTACCCGTTGTTTCCATACCTTGTCGAGCAAGAAAAAGGAAATTCATATGCTATAAATCTTCTCCTCATAAGTAACCCCCCCTAACAATGCATCAGCTGCAATAAATACTTGTCCTGAAGAGCACAGGGTACTGTACACAGAGGATGAAAGAAAGAAAGATAAACAATAGGGAAGAAAATATTTCTGCACGGGTTTTTTTCATTTTAGACACTATCACACATTTGGGGTTATTAGCTCGCGAAGAGAATGCATTTAATATTACATGAAGGAAAAAGGGAGAAATGACACAGCTTTATCTGAATCGGCTGAGGATGGGGGAGCAGGGGACTTCATCTCGCTCGAAAACTTCTCGTTGGCTGCAGCAGTGTGTGAGACTCTAGCACCACCTGGGAGGATTTTACTAGCCCACAACTCCAGTCTCTGAACAAAAAAAATTAGGTTTTGAGCCACATGCTTGAGTATTTTCTCTTTGCTCCTTACTTGTCAGTAATAATTTACATGAGAAATTAGTTCTGAAGCCATAAATTGCTCCCTGGATCTCTCTCCATGTTGCAATACTGCTGAATACAATGGCACAAAATTTAATGGGAGGCCCCTTGCAGGAGGCAGACTCTTGAGCCATCTCCCCAAGGAAAATCAGGATTTCCACTGCAAGTAGCAGTAGGTGCTGGGGGAAGCACCTGGGGCAAGGAGGAGGCAAGTGTGGCACAACAGGGCTGGAAACCTTGCTCGGCCAAAGGAACGAGCACAGCAAAGACCCAGAGCCTGTGTGGTATCTGCTGGGAGCTGTGTAACCAACCGTAACACATTACAGTCTGTCTGTCATATGGGTAAAACAGTGAAAATTTTATATATGGATAGCTTTAAAAAGGTAATAGTTAAAAAGAAGGGTAGAGGAAAGTAATAGAAATTGAGAGGGGAGCTTGTATTTTGCAGAAGATGCTTGGGCACTAAGTGGAGAAAGACATAACATCATGCCCCAGAAATTAAAATTATCATCACCGCACAGTAAAATAGCCAGGCTTTGTGTTACGGATCAGACTGATGATTCCTCTGCAGCTCTGCTCATATGCAAAATTCAAGCTCCTAACAGTCACTGCACAACCACCAGCTGCACTGCATTACAGTATAGGTTGCAGGTGAAGCCAGTCTTTTAGGAGTCTTGCTGCAGCTCTATTCCTGCACATATTATCCTGTCTAAGACCTACAACTGCAAACCTGCACCATTTCGGCAGCTTAAATGGTGACTTGTCCCTTATTTAAAAAAAAAAAAAAAAAAAGCATTTAATAACAAAAAGCTTATTTAAAGGCAGTGTGCTTGCTTTACGGTTTTCCGTGCGGGCCCAAAATGTCAGGTAGACCGAAAGTGATTTATGCTAGCCAGGCAATGAAGAGTTAAGCTATATTCTAATGCAAGGTTAGCAATTTAATGTAGTTAATGTAAAATGTATGCTAAGTTTAACATACGTTTAAATGAAAGATGATTCCCATTGGTCACTGAAATGAGAAAGGAGAGGTGAGGAACTGGACCCCAGCAATTGTGTGAGCATGTGTTTTAACCTCTGGACTTCTTGTTTTTCCAAAATCTGTATTCTGCTAAATTCAGCATTTTGTAAGGACACATGAAAACACTGGACAACTTTAACCATATTAACAATATTTTGTGTTCCTGAATAGAGGAAAACTACACCTCCCCTTCACTCTTAAGACCCTTTTCAGACTGGGATTCCCCTTCTATGAAATCTAAGCACAGACCTCTTTGATTTAACAAAATAGGAATATCTCAGCTGAATTATGGACATTCTTGTCTTGGAAGCCTACTTCATATAATACAGTCACGTGCTGCATATGCAAATTATGCAAGTATCCATATGCTTAATTTATATGACTATTTAACTAAACTGGCATAATAAATATGTCTAGTTAGATACTTGCCATAAGTGTGCAGCTGTCTGGAAGGAGGTACAAAATCACCATCAGTGAAATCCAAACTGCAGCTGTCATTAATCAAAGCTTTGCCCTTGAACATTCATCACTGTGATACTGCTGTGGCAAAGTGGACTTTTACTGCCGTTTAGGACGGGAAGCTTTTAATTCCTTAAAATAGTTGAAGTCCTCTGAGGGTGCAGATGCTATGAAAGAGCCAGAGTTTTCATGTTTGTTCTCAACAAAGCAAATAAGCAGGGGAAAGATCATCAAAATGTTATAGAACACCAGAATTATCTGTAAAATGCTGCATATTGAAATGTTGAACTTTTGCACAGTATGCTGGAAATCCCTATTGAAAATATTTGTGTTTAAAAGAAATAATTGACGCATCTTGGATCAATGAACCGGGGATAATGCAATCAGGAAATATGTGATTTTTAGACCAAATAAAAATGTTTACAGTATTGATGAGGAGGTACAGAAGGAGTTTTAGTGAACACCAGGTTCTAGTTCTAAAGCTCTGCCATTCACTGTCTCCTTTTCTCTGAAAAGAGCGGTGGCCATCAGAACTATTCACCCATCAGACTAAGAGTGAAAGAAAAGGTTTGCCTGAGCTCAGTGAAGGAAACCAGAGCAATCCAGAGGGCCTTCAGATGGTGAATGTGGCCAAATTCACAACAAGGCTTCGCTCTAGTCAGACTGTGAGCTATCTTTCTTCTCACCGCCATCCATTCTTTTTAAAAGATGAATTACATCTTTCCAAATATTTTGGATTTCCTGTAGTAGTTGAGAATATTCTTAACTTCTTCCACATGCATTGCCTAGGAGTTAGCCAGGGATTTTTCACAAATGATGCGATATAAGTCCACAGGGGCTAGCAGGCCAGCAGATCCACTAGCATCAAATTTAGTCCCTCAAAAAAAAAAAAAAAAAAAAAAAAAAGGTGAATGTTAACAGGAATATGATTCAGGTTGGTTGAATAACTGCAAATTTGAATAGTATCAATGGGGACAATTTGCAGCTTCTGAATAAATGAATAAAGGTGTATTCAAACAACACATACCCAATGAGATCTCTTCCAAAACCCTCAACCCACAAGCTATGCCATGAAAATGAAACTTGCTTGGGAGCACCTTCTAGTGCTGAGCTTGGATTTGTACTTTATAACACCCTGAACCTCCAGAACTGAGCAGCAACAGCCGCTGATTTATGGGGATGATCGCCGACTGCGAATTGTTTGGGAGACTGCAGGTTAGATGGGCCAAAATCTTGTCAGAAACCACTCGAGCAATTTTACAGCGTAGATGATTGAGTCCCTCTGTGTGGAAACATTCCTGTTCCCATTTTAATATACCAATAAAGACATTTCCAAATAGATTTCAGCTGTCCGTATGTTCTCTGAGAGTGTTTTATTGGATGGTGAGTGTGCACATGGGCAGTTATTTAACTTGTTAATTCATACTCCTGCTTGCCTTGCAGTGACTTTGTCATGCAACCATACTCAAAGCAAACTACTGAGAATTTGCTGACCGCAGCTTCTCCTGCATTTGTGAGCCATCTGTTCAGTCCTAGCACTTGTGTATATTGCTTGTACATGAGATCTGCACCACTTTATTGGATTCTGTCCTATGAGAACATTATTTGGTCCAAAAAGACATGGTATTCTTCATCACCCTCAGTTGTGCAGTCACCCACCAAAGGTTTTGGATTCACTTACAGTGCCATTAAGAGCCTTTAAATGCATAACCCACAACTTGTACGAACCTACAGCAATCTCTTAAAGTTTTCACTGCACTATGAAGTACTTCAAAGCAAAATGCTGTGTTTTAGCCAAGAATTATTCTAAACCTATTGTTTAGTGAAGGCTTCCCCAAAACCTTGTTCTTTGCCCCAAACCTGTTGAATAGTTTCTGGTTTGGGAAAAAGCATAACAGTTTGTGACACAGTTGTATTTTGATAGTAGAGGTACTGATTACAATGCATGATGAGCAAGGGGTCTGAGATAGATGACTACCATATCTCTCATGTCCAGTGATTTTCAAGGGAAAGCAATGAAGAGAAATCACATTTTCCAAGGCTCTTTTGCAGCAAAAGGAAGAGGTCTTGCATAGCAACCACCTCAAGCTATAACATTTTCCTTTTCATCATGACTAATTTTGTACTACTGTTTCTCAAACAGATGATGAGAACTGGCACAGAAGAAGCTGGAGGAAGCTGACAATTTGAATGAATGACAATCCTAAAAAATACATTAGAAAATTATGAAGAAAAGATTTCTATGCAGAAACATCCGTATCTTCCATCCTTTGGCAGGGCATAGCATGTGTTTGCCTTCCATGATGATACAAGTCCTGTTTCAAAGAAAGGTTCTTCCAGAAACTTTCACATTATATTTACTCAAGTGCAAAGCCTGAAGAATATGGATTATGACTGAAAAGTCTTGCAGTTCTTGTATTTATTTAAAAGTGGTGCTGGTTGAGAGCACTTTCCCAGCACAGGTTCTCTCCTCACCTGGTGTGACCATACAACACAACTTGTATTGCAAGTTATTTCTAAGTCCATTTGAATTTGTAATCCCTTTTGAAAATGTGTTTATTCCTTTGAGAGGTGAGTATACATATCCTAATATTCCTGTGTCTTCATCTTGAATCCTTTACTTACCACCCACACAGTTTGTCAAAAGTTCAGGAGTGGCCCTTTTGTGTCCCCAGATGCTCTCCACAGCTTTAGGGTTGTCTTGATTTAATGCTAATTCCTCACTTAAATACCAAATGTACCTGACATCATAAGTCTCATCATCGCTGCACGATTATTAATTACATCATGCCCCACACCCACATCCCTATTTCTGCAGAGCACCATGCCTCCACACCACCTGAAAGTCAGTATACAAAGCTACAGTCACGAATACTAATCTGGTTTTCTAAAAAAGGCCACCAGAGTTCACTTCTTGGACCTCTCTTGAGTGAAGTAAAGCCAACCTGCAAGAGAACAAGGTACAAAGAGAGAAATCCAGCAGTTCTCCAGCTGTATGGCTTTATTACAAGGACCTTCACCACAATTTATCCTAAAGCTACAGCAGGGAAGCCCAGGTGCTGGATGCCAATGCTGAAGGCACCCCCACAGCACTCTGGTACTTCGGCAGACTGCTGTCCTGCTGGGTGTCATGGTCTAACCCTGCAGGAGGCTCAGCTGCCCACTCACTCTCCCCAGGTGGGATGGTAAAAGTGCGAGAACTTGTGATTTGAGATAAATACAGCTTACTAGGTAAAGAAAAGCCATGTGTGCAAGCAAAGCAGAAGAAGGAATTCATTCGCTGCTTCCCATCAGCAGGAAGGTGCTCAGCCACTCCCAGGGCTCATCACGCCTAACAACTCCTTGGGAAGACAAACACCATCAGTCCAAACAGTCCCTCCCTTCCTCCTTCTTTCCCCCAGCCTTTATTGTTCAGCATGACACCACACTGTATGGGACATCCCTGTGGCCAGTCTGGGTCAGCTCCTGGCTGTGTCCCCTCCCAGCTCCTTGTGCACCCCCAGGGACCTCACTGGTGGGGCAGCACCAGAAGCTGAAAGTCCTTGGCTCTGTGTGAGCCCTGCTCTGTGACAGCCATAACATCAGTGTGATATCAGCATTATTCTCATCATAAATCCAAAACACAGCATCACATGAAAATCAACAAAGAAAATCAACTCTATTCCAGCCAAAACTATGACACTGAGCCTGGAGAACAATATGTGAAAGAAGAAGAGTTCCCCAAAAAAGGCTTAATTCCCATCCTTCTGCCTCATCTGCAAAGGCCACAGGTGAAAATGTAGTGAAGAAGATACTTAACTTAAAATCTCTCTCTTTTTTTTTTTCTTTTTCTTTTTAATTTTCTAGCTGTTTCTATTTTCTCCTTCAGCCAAAATTCTAAAAGGAAGAAGCAGTCTTGAAAGAAAAGGTCAAGAGTGATAAAACAGAAATGCACTCCAACAGGAAATTGGTGCTTGACAATAAGTCCCAAGCCAAAAAGACTTACAGAGTAAACAAAACACATAGCAAAGCTAAACAGACAGCACCTGTCCCTTACCTTCCTCAGAGCCCTGACAGTGACTTTATCTCATTAAAGTACTGGCTGTTCTTATCCAATATTTACAGTCCTGTTTTTAGGTTAATCTAGCAATTGTTATAGTGCCAGATGAGTAGTCAATAAAAAGATGCATATATTTTAATTTGGATGGATTATCAACTGGGATTCTTATGTTATTACCAAGATACCCCACTTAATCCCCAGGACCACTAACAAAGCTTCTCAGAGAACTTGTCCTTTTTACTGATACGCAAACTTTGCAACACACACACAGGGCAGGTTTTCTTGGCTTGGTGTTAGGTATGTCTTTGGCTCAGACTCTTTAAGCAAAGAATATTGAAATTTGTATAAAAATATGCAAAGATGCAAAACACTGAACTGAATAAAAATCAGTGGGCCCTCACTGGTGGTCAGGATAATAGCAAGTTTTGTAGACTTTTAATAGTATATCAGTTTTGAATTTTGCATTTCTATTAAAATATTGATACTCATTGCATCAGAGCCCATGAAGCCGTTTTATTCAGTCATAATCACTCAGATTTCATATTATGTGCAAGTGCCACCCAAGCAAGACTGGCATTAAAAAGGCTCCAAGGTGGCAGCTCCACTCATAGGCGGATGTACATTTATCCAGACTGTAAGAAAATAATTGCCAGTAATCCACAGATTTGTAAAAATAACAACTCATCATGAACAATATAAAAGCACAGAGCTACATATTTATTGATTTATACACCGATAAGAGCTCATCCTCCCCTCCTACTTTCACATCTTCCAATTTCTAATTGCTTTCCTCCATTTTCTGCCCTACTCTTGCTCTAGATGGATATCCTATCCCATCTACCACAATAACAGGAAAACAAAACTCCACAAGAACCTTGACTGTCTCTAAATTCTCTGCAAGCGAATAAATTCAGACAATGCTTTCCATTATAACTTGAGCCTGACAGCCTAAAACTGGATGATCTCGTGGTATGATGTAAGCTTTGGATCCCTCAGCTGAGCTCTCCCT
This sequence comes from Cygnus olor, assembly GCF_009769625.2. Classification (NCBI taxonomy): domain Eukaryota; kingdom Metazoa; phylum Chordata; class Aves; order Anseriformes; family Anatidae; genus Cygnus; species Cygnus olor. Next base: position 202,936,229 of record NC_049169.1, read on the forward strand.
TCAGTCACAAGTGCCTATGAGGTCTCGGGTCAGCCACCAAAGCCTTTGTTCCGATCAGCTGGGCTTTGCAGTCTGCTAACAGAAAGTCCCAGGAGAGCCAAGGAGAGCAGGGCACAACAAAAGGATGGGACTCCTTGGGGGCTTCTGTGGTACGCAGACATGGATGTTATGTGTCTCACTCTTACTAAACGCACATATTGGTATGCTGCTGAGGTGACAAATAGTGAAGCTCAGCCAGATGCTGGATTAGGGAGCACTGTACACAAAGACACCTAAAGCTTCTTTTTGATGAATTGGGTAGGTTTATTTTTCCCCAGGGAGGTTGTGGAGTCTCCTTCTCTGGAGATATTCAAGGCCCGTCTGGACGCCTACCTGGGCAACCTGCTCTAGGAAACCTGCTTTGGCAGGGGGGGTTGGAACCGATGATCTCTTGAGGTCCCTTCCAACCCCAACAATTCTGTGTGATCTCCCTATTCCAGAGGAGGACTGTGAAGTTGTAGTTTTCAAGATAAAGAGGCAGTCCTCTGAAGATCATCTACATCTTTAAGATTGGTTGTCTTTGTTACAAACAGGCAACAACTCATGAAAGATAACATTGACCTCATATAACGCATTGTAAAATGTATATTTTACAATGCTTTATATTCTCTGTGTTATGGGGAAAAATGAACAGTCTAAGAAGGCTTTCTAATTCCTCATCTAATGACACTCTATCCAGAAAAGCAGCTGGAGTTCCTGTTCATAAGCACCTTGCTATAATTACATGATAAGCAAAGAATTAGGCTTTCTAATAGTAATAAACTACCAAGCCAAAAATGTAATAAAATCTAACAGGGTCTCTGTGTATTGCATTGTGTTAATCCCACTTTTTTATTACCATCTATTGCAAAATACAATGCATGCAGCTAATGAAGGGAAGAGTGTTTTTCTCGGGTTAAGCACAGCACCTACATTTCTGCAGTTATTATGTTTTTGGAATGTCTGTCCTGGTTATTCAAAGATGACAAGAGAAATCAAGTCAGCATTATAGCAAGTTTTGTGTGATCACTCTCAAGTGCATTTAGTAGCTGGTCAAAATGGCCAGGCAAAAAGGCTCTAAACAAACAGTGCTTTGCACAACCACAGTGCTTCTTATCCAAGGACTTCAGTGCATTTGATAAATATTAATTACCTCCCATACTGCTGCTTTGAAGTAGGCAAGGGATATATTTAAGTATCACTTCATTTGCTACTGAGATGCATTCCCGCTTTCTGTTCTTGAGTGGGATGCAGCAGCTGTTTAACAACACACATGAATATTAAACAAGAGTTTTAGAGAAGAAGTAAGGAATCCTTAATCCAAAAGAAACCCCAGAGGGATTTACATAGGTAGAAAGTAAATACTTAAAGCATTGGTCCCCAAACTCTGCGGGTGACTTTGTTCTCCTTCAGCCACCTCCATTTGAAATGTAAATTTGCTGTGGATGTTACTAAGACAGGAGGATCTTGCAGGCAGCCTGTCACCTCTGAGCTGCAGAGAGGAACACCGGCACAAAATCCAGGCCAACTTGGTAGAATCCTGTTTTTATTCTGACAAAATGAGCCAGGAGACTTAAGTGACTGTAGTGGGTTTACGTGGCAGAGTTTTGGTAGCGAGAGGCTGCAGGGATGGCTTCTGTGAGAAGAATCCAGCAGCTGCCCCATGCCACGTAAGGAAGGGCCAGCTCCAGATGGCTCCAAAGGGACCCGCCGCTGGCCATTGCTGAGCCAATAAGTAATGTTGTTTGCAACTCTGCGAGATCAGATTTAAGAAGGGGGGAAAAAAACTGCTGCATAACAGCAGCTGGGAGAGTGAGGAGTGAGAAACAGCCTTGCAGACACCAAGATCAGCATAGAAGGAGGGCAGGAGGTGCTCCAGGCACGCAGCACAAGTTCCCCTGTGGCCCGTGGAGCTGGCCCTGGTGGAGCAGGCTGTCCCCCTGCAGTCCATGGCTCCCACATGGAGCAGATCTCCATGCTGCAGCCTGTGGAGGAGCCCCCGGTGGAGCAGGTGGATGTGGCCTGGAGGAGGCTGTGGCCCATGGAGAGCCCCCGCAGAAGCAGGCCCCGGGCCGGAGCTGCAGCCCATGGAGAGGAGCCGACGCAGGAGCAGGGGATCTGGGGGGAGCTGCCACCCGTGGGGGACCCGTGCTGGAGCAGTTTGCTCCTGGGAGGTGGATGGACCCCGTGGTACGGAGCCGTGTGGGAGCAGTTCTTGAAGAGCTGCAGCCTGTGGGCAGCCCCCGCAGGCTCAGTTCAGGAAGGACGGCATCCCCTGGGAGGAACCCCACGTGGAGCAGTGGCAGAGAGTGACCGTGAAGGAGCGGCGGAGACAAAGTGCCATGGACTGACTGCAGCCCCCATTCCCCATTCCCCTGTGCCGCTCAGGAGAGGAGGTGGAAGAGGGTGGATGGGGGAAAGTGGTTTTAGTTTGTTTTCCTTGTGTCTAGAGACACATAGGGGAGCAGATCTTGAAGCCCCCGCAGGATCAGTTCAGGAAGGACGGCACTGTTAGTAAGAGGTAATAAATTTCTCTGTCTATGTATGCTGAGTCTGTTTTGCCTGTCATGATAATTGTTGAGTGATGTTCCTGCCCTTATCTCAACCTTTGATCCCTTTTTATCATATTTTCTTCCCCTTTCCCTTTGAGGAGGGGGAGTAAGAGAGCAGCTGTGGTGGAGCTCAGCTGCCCACCTTAGTAAAACCACCACAATGATCACAGCAAAATAAGATTTTGGGTTTATATTGCTGAAAGAGCATATGAATGTCTGGCTAGTGTTCAGAGGATTCACTAATCAAGCCCTCAGAATCCTTCCTCCCACCCGAACACTAACTGATGAGACCTTGTTTTCAACACATCCCACCCAGGATGGGGCACTGTACCCAGGAGCAATGCTCGCCGTCTAGCTCCGGCTTTCTGCCCCATTTCTCTTGGTGGCTACATCAAAGGTGGACAGGCTGTAAATGGCAGACCTCTCCTGCCACTGCCACAGCTCAGGGGAAAACCATGCTCTGTATACCTCGGCCTCATGACCTGGGCTATGGGGAAAGCTCTTTCCAGTCTGACAGTGCATCATCTGCTTCAGAGCCAGCTGTCTCAGCATGAAGCGGAAGCAAGACCTTGCTTTGACAGATGTAAACTATTAGAGAAGATTCAGATTAGTAACAGGGCAAAATCTGCTGAGCAGCCACTCAAAAACTGTGGTAGGGACGTTGCTGTCTGTGCAGCAGAAACCTATTAGAGCAGTCAGCTTTCCTTTATCATGAAACATCACCAATCATTCATGGTAAAAAGAAAGGGCATTCAAACAAGATAAGCACCACTTTGGTACCTAAGTTTACCAACAAATTTCTTTATACTTTCAACGCTCTCTGTTGGAATGGGTGAAGAAATGTAATAGGTATTTTGCTGAAGATACCTCCAGAGAATCATCCCAGTAAATATGTCCTTTAGACACACTTTGTCTACTTCACATACAATTTCTCCATGCTTTTTCTAAGCTATATTTGAGGATTTTAACCAGCTGACCCATTCCAACAGGCTATCCAAATTATTTGCTTAGTTTTGCATCAAATCTACATCAGAGCTTTCAAATGTAGTATCCGGATTATATTAACAGCTTAACTTGTACTTAGTTATTAACCAGAAATAATTCTGTCAGGCAAGCCAAACATTCATCTTAATTGAAAACATCACATCTTTATTTTTCCATCAAATTAATAAATGAGGTCACCAGATGATCATTGGGTTGGGCTTCTCAGGTCTAATGTTCCTTGTGTGCTTCACCACAAAGCTAAAAATCCTTAACTTTGCCAGCACATCATATGAATCCTTTGTCCAGCACTGGCATTTTCACATGACTATAATGCCTCCAAAAAAAAAATGAATTGCACAAACACAGAATCCTTTTCTGAATCAAGTATCTTGTATTCGCAGCCTGTGACAGCAGAACTGGGACCACACATTATCAGAGATGCACTATGGAGAAATGGTAGAGGGGCTTTCCACTTGACATGCACTAATGAATCGGTTATCCCAAAAAGAATTTATTTCTTAGAAAGGACATGTGTCTGTTACTAAACAATTCTGTAGCCAGGTAGTCAACCTGCTAGGTGGAACACTATGGTAAAGTCATCATTTCCAGAGTCAAAACTCTGAGCACAAAACCATTCTACATCCCCACCTTGCATTGAAAAGATTTGTATTTTGTTTAAATATACTGCACAACACTGTAGTCTGGGTACGTGCTAGTCCTTTGGCTACGGTTGGTTTTGGTGCATTTATACCACCTGGTACATCAGAGTCTGATCCATAGCTAGGGAGTGTACACACGACTGCAGTAGGGATCTTAAATGGCCTTACTCGTTTCTCTGTTAGCAAACCCTCCTTCCTGGGCATATTTATGTTTAGCTAAAAGGAAGCAGGTCTATTAATTCAGCAGTAAAGGTTTGCTTGCCTTTATCAGTATTTGTTCTTCTGTACGTTTCCCATTGCCTTGGAATTAATGAGATCAGTAATGAGAGGGTGTTGATACCTGGATAGCTACTGAATAGCCCAAACAGATGTTGCTAAAAGATGCTGCGCTCCTGCTTGTTTTGGCATCATGGCTAGCTGAAACTGTTTTGAGTGACTCCGAAAGATAGTGTCCAATGGCTGGAAGAGCATTAAAAATCTTGAACTGAAGTTCAAATCACTGGGAGCTCACAGGTATTCATGGGTTAAACTTTGGGGAGTAAAAGAAAAGCACACCCCCAAGACCCCTTACACCAGACAGCAATGTTTTCTCCGATCTCACAAGAGCCCTGGTGATACTCAGAAGTCTTTATACCCTTCTGCTAAGTAATCTGTAACATTTTCAGTAGAAAACAATGCTTACTGTGGACAAAATAAAATAATACTTATAGATATGTATATTTGAAATCAGTGTTACCACAAGATGTCACTCTAAACTTTAGAGAAAGGTTTGGACTACTTTTTAAAAGAGAAAATTTGCCTTTTTCCAAGTGTATTTATTTCCTTAAAACACAAATTAATTGCTTATAAGAAAAAAATATAACTAAACAGGCATGAGAAACACAGTCTACCAAGCCAAAACTGATAGGTAAGTAAATGCTCTGAAGGCAGGTTAGGTATGAAATGATGAAGAGAATACAAACAGATAAATCTTGTGGATTTGGACAGAGATTAAAGAGGAAAAAGAATGAAGTTACAGTTCAATATATCAGTTCAACATTGGAGAATAAAAGTAATTCAGGAAAAAGCAATTCTGTGTCATCATTATCTACACATGATGGAATTTTTTCAGATTCTAGGAAATCACCATGTAAAGTTAACTTGAAAACACTGATAAGGTTGTAAAGGTAACTCTCCAAGGTAAGAAAGAGTCACAAATAAAATGTAAGTACATGATCACATCCTGTTTTTCTCTTTGTTCTCACACTTGGCTATATATTCAGTATATGAATGGGCCTGCGCTGGGGATACTGTCTGAGCACCATTTATCATAGGGGCTGGAAGGCTGAGAAGGATAAGAAGATTCCTTGAAGGTTTTTTTGCTTAAGAACATTAAATGCCACCCTGGGGAATTAGATCCTACTGATTAGATCTGACTCTTAGGAGAGTCTCAGTGATGATCAGGAGGTCACATCCGCTGTATTTTTCCATAATGATCAACCATCAGATGATCCTCACCTTTAAAGTGCCCAGACTGAGACACTGGGACAGTCTTGCTGGAACAATGACAATCCCTATTGAAGACGGAGTTGGGGTCAGATACATGACGAGCTGCATAAACTCTTAGGTGGTGATAGGTCAGATCACAAACATCTCCACAGGCCTCTAAAATAAACAGATATTTTTCCTTCTATTTCTCAGGATTTCAGTACCACGTCCATAGCACAGAAATACCATAACCTCATCACAGTAACTAATGATGGGCTAGCAATGGAATAAATGCTGGCTCACGAGCCGAGCACTACCTCTTCTGCACACTGAACAGAGCAGAATTTTTGAAGGAAAAGAGTCTGAGGTGAAAATGATGAGAAATATCACACTGTACATATGGGAACTGAACTAAGTTCACAGACACTACCTTAGTTACAGTGCTGCCCAACCTGTGACTACAGCCCTAATTCAGTTATTTTCACACTGTTTTTACATACCACATCATTCCTGTGTAGCATAACATAATAATTAGTATTATAATAATTATATTCCATTTCTAATGCCTGAGATTTTATGCAATAAAATATGCTTTAATCAACTACGTCAGCAGAAATTCAAAACCACACACCTATGATGACAAAACAGAGGCAGGAAAGAACTATTCAGACTTCTTTGAGCAGATTTCAGAGTCGTCTTGGAGGCAGATCAGGCTGACAGCCCAAACACAGCCTTGAAATTCCCAAAAGTCACAGGGGTGGCACCAAGCAACAAACTGGGCTCATTTGCAACACCTTTGAAAGCTGTGATGTGTACAACCCTCAAAGGCTGAAATGTTTCTGTGGTTTCAAAATTACCATTCTGCTTCTTTAAGAAGTTACATTCACTAAAGGAGAATCACATCACAGACTAACCTAAAATGACTTCACAGACCAAAACATTAGAGAGGGAGAACGGCTCTGCTGACAAAAATAAACATTAGGATTGCTGATGGAACTGTCTGCTCCAGATTATTTTCTTCCATTTTATTAGTAGATGTACAAACTACAATAGCAAGATATAAATCCAGTCTTTATTTAACACAAACTAAAAAACAATAATGATAATCTCATTGTCCCTTTATATTCCCTCAGCTTGTAAAAGAAGACATTGTTCAAAATAAAACCAGATTATCTAAATGCATCTCTAAATAATTTGTCTCTAGTTCTCATCACAAACCAATAATAAAAGGCTATCCCTATTTAATGCAAAGAAAAAGACAAGCTTCATGCTGGGACAGCAGCCATACAACGACAGCTGCTGCAACTGCATTTTATTAATTCCAATTATACACAGAATCCATATGGCCAAGACACTCAAAAAAAAATAAATAAATAAATAAATAAACACTACAGGAACAAAAATAGCTTTTATTCTTTGCTAGATATTGAAAACTAACAAGCTCAATAATTACCACATTGCTCATATTAAAGACTCATCTTAAAAATGGTTTATTTTGAATGCACGGCTTTTGCATTTCAAATGAGGAAAGTCCACAAAGCTCCCAAATTCCTCGTCTGAGGTGGAAATGCTATCACTCATTGGCTAAAAGGCAGCAAAACATGAGCAGAGGGTTGCATTAGGATTACAAGTGATTATGCATTACCTAGGTTGTAACAGTGCTGTAATCGGTTTCTTCTTGTACGCAGATAGGCTGAGAGTCAAAAGACAGAGCTGGGCTGAGATGCTGAATTTTTCAGAGTTCATCAGCATTCATACCCAGAGGTTTTGTTCAATTCATTAAGGAAAAAGTCAACAGCAAGGATGAGATCCCAGTGAAAATTCCCACAAATTTAAGATGTTGTACTTCTGAGTTCAGGTCTTTTCTGGTAATTCACGACCGTTTAGTAATTAAAGTCTTTCAAGCAAAAAACTGACTTGGGGTACCCACACAAGATTCCCAACTCTTCCCACACGCATCTTCACACAAAGAAAATAACCAAACAGCTTTAATATTAAGAACTTGTCATGGGAGCTTCTCCCAGGGCTCCCCATGTCTCCAGGCTGGCTAGCCAGACCAGTGCCCTGGCTCTGCTTGTTCCTTGTACGATGCCACTGCAACACCCAGCAGGTCCCACAGGCAAAAACAATTCTGAGATTTGTGCAAATGCAGAAATATTTACAGAAGGCTAAAACAGCTCAAGTTGGAAGGGACCTTCAAAGATGACAGAATCACAGAATATCCCAAGTTGGAAGGGACCCACAAGGACCATCGAGTCCAACTCCTAATAGAGGGCATCACCTAGCCCTGCAGAGCCTGATAATATTCAAAGACCTTAACAGCTATAACAGACTAGCCAATTTATTTCAGGGGTATCCAAGCGATCAACATGTCCAAGTTGGTGTGGGCCAAGGGAGCCTCGAAGAAAGTACCGAGCACCCTGTTCAATCACATCAGCTCCCTCTTCACAGACATAGCTCAGAGACTCAATAACATTTCAGACCTCAGGTAAAACTCCAGTCTCTGGATATTTCAGTCTGATTTCCTTATAGTAACGTGACGTCTGTCTGTCTTTTCCTTCATGCGCATCTGTCTGCTAGCTCTCACCAACTTTGAATGCTCTGCCCAATGTCAGTGCAGCTCGGCAGAAGTGAAGAAGCCCCAGCTCCCCCAAAGGCTCTGCAGGTACCATGGGCTGGGGAGAGCCAGAAGAGCTGGAGACAAATAAAGATATTTCAGGGGAAATTTCACTGCTATGGGATGAAAAATAGCAGTGGGACAAAATGCATAGGAAAGCAGGTACAATAGATCTACCGTTTTTTGGAATAAACAATTTACCATTTTTTGGAATAAACAATTTACTCTATGCGACCTGACTTTCGCTGGGAAGATGCGAGGGTTAGCCCCACCAGCTGGCTGAGGTCCAGCTCCCAGCTCGTCAAAAAAGATCAGACAGCTTCAAATTATCCCAAAGATCTAGCACTGCTACCTCTAGTTCTTTTGAGAGAAAGCACAAATTTGCTTACTAAGAGAATTGGACTTGACGAATAAAAGCAGCTGCAGCTGTCTTCAGGCAAAACAAAAGCTGCCCTTGAATTTAAATTTCAGTTCTGCTGTAATTTATGCTGCAACAAAGAAAGATGCCGGTTTGGGAAAGTAGGACTCTGTGAGGAGTAATAACAGGCTTCCCCATTGTCAGACATGTCATTCGAGCGCTTCTCAAATGTGACAGAGCACTGAAGGGTTTTTGCACATATTTTTTGCTTTTTGACATTTGTAACAGTCTGAAAGGGTTTCAATATTTTCAGATATTGGCTACAGAAGAATCTTCATTTCTATGTGGCTATAGAAGAATCTTTATTTCTCGACCAGGAAAGGTCTGAACATAAATCTCTGGAAGGATCTCTCTAATGGCACGATCTGAGGCAGACAAAGTCAATGAGACTTTTTCTGTTGACTTTGTGAATGCTGGATTCAGGCCCTCGGAAAAAGAATTGCCTAATGTCCCTGGGCCAGATGCGGGCTCGGCTGTACTGGATTAACTCCTCTGGAATTCAGTGTTATTACACGAGGCAAAATAGCTTGACATGACCAGAAACCAGCTCACTGAGATTAAGTCTCAAGAACAATAACATGAGATCAGTGACCTTACGTTCAAGAGCAGTGTAAGTAGTTAAACACGCTGAACACATAAGTGGGGTAAAAACACCTACTGAGAGCAAGCCTGGCAAGTAGGAATAGATAACACTCAGTTATTCTTTCCTATTGAAAAGTCTCCCAGTACAGCAATTCATTTAATACCTTTTATATCCCTGAAGAACTGACACGGCAGTAAGTGCTGAGATGGTTCTTTCTGCAGAATGAGAACGGTTGGTACAAGCAAGGGGTTTACAAAGCTGATTTTCCTCATTTTGATACCCTCAACTCAGTTGTATCGGCAGGCTCGTGCAATTTGGTGTTGCCTTGTTTTCCATTGTCCCATGAATGTCAGATCTCACACTGAAGGGAAAAATACAATTTCTGGTCTCGGTGGTTGTCGGAAAAGGCCTGAAAGTGACTGCAGTGTTTCTTAAAGACAGATCATAGAAGCAAATGGTAACAACAATTTTATCAACTATTTATGTTCCTTTTATGCAAATCTCATAGAGCTTTTAACACAGGAGACCAGCGCTACCACGTATGACCAGCACTGGATTTTTGAGGTGTTGCATTATCCCAACTTCTCCCCGGCTTCTATTATCTTTCCTTCTTTTTTTACTTCTTCAGCCCACATGGCATGTCTCCTGCTCTTCTCGTAATTTATCTTCCTGCTCACACATCTCTTCCCCCATCCTGACCCATCTCCTTCCCTCTAGTCTCACATTTCCTTCTGTCACTATTTAAACAGTTTCTCCTAAAACTGGACGTGCCTAAACAAATTCCTTATTGTTCCATTCTTCCTCTCTCTATATGGCCAACAGTATAGTTATTCTTCTCAGCACGAAAGCCAAAAAATGGGGGGAATTCTTTAATCATTACTCTTTAACTGACATGCATGGCTACATCTACTGAAATCATCCTCATTTTTCATTCTTAGCAATTTTCCTTTTATGTCAGGGGCATGTTTCAACATCCCAACCTTACTTCTATGACAGGTTCCTCTCTGGATTCATTCATATCTAAACTATCATGAAGTTTAAACATTTTCCATTGAAAGACTTTTAATTGTCACTGGCTTTTAATTGTCACTGACTCCTTGTAGACATACCCTCACATAAGCATTATAATTACAGCTCCACAGTTCCACACACTCAAAAGTGTCTTTAAGTCTTCAGTGGAACATTTCTGCAGAAAGGTCCTTGCTTGAGGCTCCCTCTCCATTGTTCTGTCCAGAATTTTGATCATATTTTACATGGGTTTCAGACAAAAGAGACCTAATGGATCCCTCCTATCTGCATGTGCACATCTGTATCCGTACACATCTTCCTGACATTGCCAAAGTTTTGTAATACTGAGCACGAAAAGAAGTATTTTTATCAAGAGAAGAAGTTTCCCTGGTGAGTTACACTTGTCAGGTAACGCACAGAGAAGAGAGCTCAAGGAAATGCCCTACGTGCAGGGGGAGTTTCAGCCAGAGCCCACAAATTCTTAGCCACCAAAGTCAATCAAACTAGGACAAAGCCATAAGAAACCAAGCTCCTGACCTGCTTCATGCTCCCTGTACTAAATGTTTCCATTTGTCAATGGCAATTGTCTTTTTTAATTGATATATATTTTACTGGTTTTAAAACACCAGAAAATAATTAAAGCAGTGGGGACTTGCTTAGGCTCTCCTAAAGCAGTAAATGGCTATATCCAGGTCTTTATATACCCTATCTGTCCTGTAACACAGAGGATCACAAGACACAGATTCTCGGAAGTTTGGATACCAATCCAACAGTGTTGAGTTACACTGCCACTTAATTTACACAAACCTTTTATAGAAAAATAATATGTTAACATAGAAGAAAAACCTGACTTCCTTTATGACCTGGTTTAAAAGACACGGTGGCTCTTTTAAAATGGATTGTTATAACAGGGCTTATTTAAAAGTGAACTGAATGAGGTAAGGAGTCTAAAAACCCCTCTTACTAAAACCATAAAATTATATCCTAAATCTCTAAACACAGGCTGTGTCACAAATGACCAGTGAATTATGTAATCCTTACAGTAGTGTTTACTACAGCAACTTTTAAGGAGGGCGGTTTTATAACATCCACATTATTCTGCAGAAATGGTACAATGCTATTAAAAAAAAAAAAAGAAAAAAAAAAACATGATGCAGATTGTAGTTGAAAATTTGCCAATTTAAAATTCAGGCAAAGTTATGCAAGCATGAGAAAAAAAGATAAGACATGGTTTAAAAGACCTCAGGATATACGTCATCCTCTACAGATTGGGTTTATCTGAATTTTAGAAAAACCTATAGAGATTAGTTTTTACCTAATACTGCATAAGATGATTACAGCTATTTGTGGCACTTTAATTCCTGCTAGAAACAAAATGATGTTTTATAGAGATGCATCTACCAAAAAAATAAATAAATAAACAACCCTCTGACATAAACCTCTTTCATCCATTCTCATTCCACAGAACAGCTTTCTAAGCTGTAAAACGATGCACTTTTCTTAATGAAATGAAGACTAGGCAAATATATAGCAGAGGTTTTTAGAACTAGATTGTACTAAACTGTGTTCTTCATAAAGAACTGAATGGAAAAAAAGATGTTTAGTAGTTTTGAAATTTGAAAACTATTATTATTCTCTTTTATAGTTCTCCTTTTTTATCTCTACACAATGACTCCAAGATGTCCCATTCTGAGATAATCCTAACAAATGAAACGCTCAGATTTCTGCAGGTTTCATTTTCTTTTCCTTGTAGGGTTACTTCTGAAAAAATAAATACATCAGAACAACATGTGCTACAATTTGAGAGCTTCCCATTAATTTAATGTTGTGCAGCTATGGATGCCCCTACAAAAAGCAAAAAATCCTCTCGAACTCATAATAACAACCAAACTGTAACTCCCCCTCTCGCCATGCATAGAAGGATTGGTACAATCTTTTTGGTGAAAATAATTTGGAATTGACTTAAGAGTAATGTCAATATCTAAATAGGAGCTCTTCCCTTTCCACACTCCTTCTGAAGAGCTTTTCTTCCTCCCTCCTCTCAGAAACTGAGGGCTGGATTTTCAAAGAATTGTGTTTGGGCCACTTGAGTATAATGGGACTCTAGAGACTACAGCTCCACATGTCGCTTTGAAAATGTGCCTCTTGGCAACCAACTCAGCTGTAACCGAACACAGCAACTCTAGCAAGAAGTCTAGCAACAAGAACAGCCTGAAGGGAAAAAGGAGGTGTTTTTGAACACAAATTAAAATGTAAAAGGACAATGCATCAATAATCCTTTTGTAAATCACTTACAGACATTTTACTTCCATATCTGTAGTCACTTCATCCATGTGTAGACTGTGCTTATGAAAAATATCAGGTCCTCATTTTTCTCATGTTACTCCTAAATTCAGTAGTCAATATTTATGAAACACAACGAGGATAAGAAAAAACCAAGAGTCCAAGTTCAAACATGGCCGATTGAATCAAACCACACAAGCACAAATTTGTGAACAAAAGGAACTAGACAACACTTAAACTTTGGTGCTCAGATTTGAACAGTACCTCTTATTACATTTATTGCTCTTTATTGGTTCTTTAATACTCAATGTAAAGACATCCTATAGATTTTTGAAGCATTTTGGAAGCTAACTAGAGTTGAACACAGATGTAAAGGACAGTGATGGATACAATAGCTGAATTTATTCATAAAGGACTCAAATTCTATTGAAGCTGTAGGATATACAACAACTGAATTTGGTACTTAAAATAATATTAACTTTACACCTGGTAGGAATGAAAACGTATGCATCCAGGTTAACAATTCTGTTCAGAAACCACATTTTGTGTTAGCAGTTACATCCTAAATACTCAAAAGGTTGATCAGTTCTCAATAAAAACAGATGTTTGACAGTTGTAGATGAGATCAAGTTTTGGAAAGTGTTGAAAACTCAGACTCTGAAAAGTACATCTAAGTAGGCACTCAAAAGTGGACACTTTCAAGATTTAGACATTCTGTAAATACAAAAAACAAAGGTACTTTAGCAGTACAGAACTTAAAATGAGATGGAGAGTTCTGCCTTCAGCGTTTCTTTGGATGGTCTGATTGATAGGTAAATGGAAGAAACTGTGCTGGGAAGCTAAAACAGATGTCATGGAAGTGGAGTTTTTTGAAATAATGATTATGCAAGAACCTCACTATTGATTGTGTAATAACATCATCTTCCACAGTTACAATATTGATGAGAGGTCACTGTTTTGTATTATTCCAGAATCTAGACCAACCAAATAGCAAACCAAATGTAATAATGCGAGAATTTGAACATGCCTGGCAATTCCCAAATCTCTTTTATATAATGAAGAATTTGAGGACAAGGAAAAGACACCCAAAGTCCTACAAATTAAAATACTATCTAACGTCACACCATTGTATTCCTCAATCTGTAACTGTGGCAATCAAATGATTTGCTTTGTTCTTTGGACTCAACCTTAATGTAGCTATAATCACCTTCTCATTTCTGGCATATGTAATACATCAAAAAAATATTGCAGTGTAGCCACACACAAAGCACATATGTTGTTAGAACACTTTGAAAGATTACTTCAAAGTACTGCAGAAGTAGATGTACAGATAACAATGCTTCTGAGACTTGTGTATCTCTTCAATACATACTTTTATATACACAGTTATCTTCATGAAAATAACATAGAAACTTCGCATCTTTTTTTCGTTCTTCAGTTCAGATGTATTTATTACTATTTGGTAAATATTGTTTAGGTACAAACGTAGTAACTTTTTTAAAATAATAAATAACAATTAAAATTATGTAGGCTTTATGAAATAAAGCTAATGACTTTAAAGAAGCCAAGGAAAAATACAAGTAAAATAGTATCGACATTAATTATTTTGCAGGAAATGTTAGAGACAGGTAAATACATTTTTCATAAATGCCACAGAAGTTACTGAAACTCTTCACAGATCTCCCTCATCTTCACAGTAATAGTGTTGTATTTATGTACTTCTACTTTTATGATGTATAACCAAAATTTTTCCCTAACTACTACTGATTGTAGCTCTGCAATGAGCACAATTGTCAATATGGCTTTAAACAACCATAACCAGAGGGAACATGTGGTTCCACTGCCATTGTTTGTGTTAAGAAATGCTCCTTTCAGATTAATTCTCCACAAAATTTACAGATGTTTGTGAAGGAATGAAAAACTAAGGGGCCAAAGCACTGTCAGCAAGAGGGCAGAGAGAGGTAGAGCAAGCGTGGCACACACTTATTTTCACCACATCCCAGGACTGGCAGCACAAGCACTGCGTGGTACTAGGGACAATAGAGATGCTACAGCCACATCAGGAAGTTCATGACGTTGAAAACATTTTATGTATAATAACTCAGAAAAGTTATTTTACATAAAGCTCCAACACATCAAGTGCTCCGTTTTGACAAATGCTGTCATTTACATGGACCTACACGTATGTGGAAGAAAGACTGAGTGATGAACCAGCACTATCTGAACACTGCAACGTCACATGGATGGGACCATTTGGCCAGTCTTACTGTGTGCCTGTGCATTTTTCTTGACTAATTTCTGAGTTTCTTTGGCTGACATCTTCCATAAAACATGATGCAAAAGACACAAAGATTTTAGATGATAAAATCTAGAAAAGATGAAAATCAGCGAAACTTTGGTAATTCACCTGTGTGGAGATTCAGCTTCACCTTCAACTTTGCATAGTTATATCCTACTCTGGTTCAACAATTTCCATTAAACAAAAGGAAAGCGGCAAGGTTTAGGAATAATGATTCAATGCCCTATCTTGCATGAGTTTTTTGTTACACTTTCGTTTACTATAAATAAGCAAATACCTTTGAAATATTAGGACAATGAGTTTCTTCACAGAGAACCAAGAAGGATCATCTCAACATGCTGTTGCATTGTAAATACAAATTAAATAGTGCACAGTAAGAGGAAAGTTACAAGGTCTGACCTAGGTCTGGCCTTCAAAGGCATACAAAGGCATTAAATATTAGTACCTACCTAGAAGTGCCTGAAACAAGCTGCTCTTAAAGATGCCCATTACTTTTCTGATGGCTTTTTTCAGTTGTTGCTCTTCTGGCTTCCTCAGTTTTTTACAATATTCTTCCAGCAGCACTAGAGCTCGGTCAGTATCTAAAAATGAACAAGTACAAAACCAGTTTTTATTCACTCGGGAAAGTATTTAAATGCCCAAAGACTGCCCCCACATTTCTAAAGGCATTTGTTCACACATGTAGGAACATTCACACCAAATGGTGTTGCATTCTCTTGTAAGGTGCATGCCCTGAGCCTTAAAATTCAGGCAATATGGAGAGACTGACCCATCACCAAAACAGGAAGAATACTGCATATCTGAGAACCCTGCAAAAGGAAAATGATCTTTTGAATAACATCTACAACAAGTGTTAAGCTTTCATTTATCCAAAACCAGCTGGAAGCTATGGGTTTTGAACCAAATTACAATTTGCAGAAGCTACAAAATTATAGGCAATAACCATTATGGATATCTGTGCAGGAAAACTGGCCTTAAAATATATTCAGAGAAGACATGAAAGTCTTTGCTTGGCATCTGAAGCACTCAATTCTCTGTTCTCTGAATAGCAAATGTGTATCTGAAAGGCAGGTGTCCAAGAGGGTTCTTTTATTTTTGTTCCCTCGCTACACAGAATTGCTATCTACCTCTTTGCTGAAAATGAGACTTTGATAGCAGACTTGCATTCATGTGTTGGCTCAAATGGAGCAATCCAGCCTTCTGGAAGAGGCCAGGAAAACAGAGCTCTCTTTCTCCTGCTGCTATTGTCTTTGTATAGTCATTTGCTGAGAACATGAGTGACATATAAAATCATATGAAATCCAAATATCATCATTTGATATAAATAAATGTACAAGAAAATGGAGAATCAGACTTAACCTTTCCTTCTCCCATCCTAAGTAGAAATGTCCATATACGTACCTATGACACTGAGATGTCTGCACATGCCTTTGTAATTATATTACCACCAAGTTGCAATAAGATTCCCAAGCAGTAAAAAAAAAATCCAAATTAATAATTATAATGAGACAAGTGGCTCACTCTAAATTTCTTACAGTGGAGTTCAATATAATCTTCTTTATAGGACAGGTGCAGACTCTTCAGCTAGATTAAATGCAACAAATTTCTGTCAAAATGCTTGGAAAGGTAAACCAGACTGCTTTTATCAGTGTTTTTTCTAAATATCTGAAATCAAACTTATTTTTCTCTATATAAAAATTGATTGTCTTTGTTCAACCAAGGATCTTGAACGTGATCTATGCAGTGTGGGCCCTGCGGTGCGACAATTAAAATGACACAGTATGGGAAAAGACACAACTTGCATTCAGCTGATAACATTCTTAAATTATGAAAGGAGAAACATTTAATCAATGGTTGATGTTTAAGAAGATGTAATTTATTTTCACTCTCCTCACATCACGGGGGAAATAAGGGTTAGGTGTTTGCCTGGCTTTAACGTGAAGCACTCAGCGACCTTAGGACCCACTTAAAATGCACAGAGAGAAATCAGCCCATTTAAAGACCAGTTCTGAAGACTGGGGCTAGGTTCCCACTGTGAACCACCCCCAAAAATTGTGTTTTTTTTTCCCACTGACTGTGATAAATGAGGGCGCTCAGTTCTCCCAAGGCTCAAGCAAGCCGTTTTTGCACAACTGGTTTCTCCTCGTCAGTAGGGTGCTGCACCATGAACAGCTCTTGCCAGGCTGGAGCTTTTGGTGTGGAGGAAGCAACACCCACAAAGTTATTCATAAACAAAGCAGCTGCAAGAAGCAGAAAGCAAAAATACTTTTTAACAATCGGTTCCACCAAACCAGACCAACCCACTGCTGTATTCCCAACCAATTGCTGGGGACATGTAACTACCTCTATGCATGAGCTCAGCTTCTTTTGCCTTGAAAACCCCACTTAACATTGTACCTTTCACACAGCTCATAACAGTGCATCTGACCTTCTTGTGATGCCTCTGATTTTGTCTATATACAAGTTCTGGCTCCCCACTACTACATAATTAGTTAATAGCTTAGGATCTTATTCCACTCCTGCTGCCTCAGTCACCTGGGGCACAGTGCTGATGTCCCCTCCCTCATTCACCATTCCTTCCCCAAAGTGTACAGCTCTGATTTAAAACAAACAAACAAACAAAGCTACAAAAAAGTAGCATCCGTCTGGAACGCTGAATAGAGTTTTCATTTTCAACAAAATTATTACTTTGCAATTCATCAGGATGAAAAAAGCCTACTCCTGGTGGACCCCAAAACAGTCCCAAACCCTACGAACCAAGCAACCAGTAACAGAGCACAGCCTTAGTGTTAACTCCAAATCCTGGCTAAATTCCAGCTCAAGGAATTACCTTCCTGCCTAGTTTTCCTTTATAGCTTTCTTAACTCAATAACATGGCACGTCCGAAGAACACCAAGCACGGCCTCCAAGATGACGACCACCTTCAGCTCCCAGTTACACCCGCAGCAGGTGAGGACGGCCAGTACTTTCCTCCTCTTTGGACTGACAGCTGTGGAGCGTAAATCAGAGCTGACTGTCCGCACTGCAGCACACCAGTTAAATAAGAACAATACTCCTTGTCACGCTAATTAAACAAACGTTTCAGAAGCAGAATGCCCACACGTTCTTCTCTTCCAGGTTTTCATGGAGGACCTGATCGCTGTATGTATGGGATGACGATATCCACTGGAGCACACGGGCAATTTTTAGCAGCCAAAATAAGTCTAAGTGTATCATAAATACAACCAAGAAATCTTTATTCCATGGTTCCACAATGTTTCAGTGCTTATACCAAATCCACATTCATTCAAACAAGACCTCAAACCTTTTCAACAGGCATTTACCATTCCAAGTTGTGTTGATCCCAACTAGGTCCTTTGTCTGCTAACAAAATACCACTGAAAAATAAATATTAACGCTTCCTGATGAAATCTGATGGATATAGCTCTGTTTTTTCTTGCTGTTTCTTTGCATATTATATTTTTAAATTAACACATTCATCTGAAATGTTAAGGAAAGCTAAGCATAGCATTGCATGGAGTCCAGTTACACCGACCTTGACTCATACAGTTGAACCTATTGCCTTAGAGAGGCCCCTTGGACAAGAACCACTCAGATGATACCATCCTGCAGAAACTCACATATATCCTAGACAGTATGTGCATAACTGTTTTCTTTAAATAAATCATACTCAAAACATCTTAATAAAATAATAAGAAAAAAATCTTTAAGGATACAAGGGGATTTATGGTCCTACAATATCTTGTCCAAGACAGTATTGAATTAAGCTAACAATTTTTCAATTTATTATTCCATAATTTTTTTAACCGGTTCACAAATGTTTGAGGTTTATGTTACTGATCAGGAATAAGCAATTGCTACAATGAATCAGAGAGATATGTGACACTGGCAGAAAACTGTAGATCAGTAACTTTGCTTATTGGATTTCTTTGGAAAACTGTTTTCTCCCTCAAAAAAATCTAGTTTTATCACATTAAAATATATATATATATAATTTGTCTTTTACAGAATGAGTATCAATTTAATATAAGCTATTGATTTATATAAAAATCAAAAAAGGAAAATCCTTTCCTTGGAGTTAGATGAGATCATTAGAGATTAATCCACTCTTTATAGTATCCACACTTTATAAACACATTTTCATGGATGTCGATTTTTAAAGCTCCATAAATAGGCAGTCATACTATAGGGCTGAAACATCTGCTGGGCCAATGGTTATACATCTGATGAAAAATAAAAACGGCCAGGAAAGGGCAAGGGCAAGGGCAAGGGCAAGGGCAAGGGCAAGGGCAAGGGCAAGGGAAGAGAATAAATAAAGCATTGGTAATATAAAGCAAGTTACATGTGAATGAAGCATAGCTTCAACATAACTTACAGAGAAAAACAAGTTTTCCAGCAATACTGTCAACAAGAACTGAAGCCATACATACAAACAGGTATGGAGTGAGGTGTACCATACATCTGGAGATGAGCTTCTCACCAATAGAAAATTGTTTCTTAAAGCATTGCCCTTAAAATGTACGCCAATATGAAAGACTAAATGTCATAATTACATAGATTTAAAAGCAAGGAAGGAAATTCTGTAATTAATTTTCTTAATCATTTACTTTGATATTACAATGCAGAAATCAATTCTACCTCAGCTACGTCTCAGGGTCCATATCTGGGATCTGGATGTCACTTACAATACCAACCAGTAACTGAAAGCAGCAGGATTTCCTTGCCCTCCTGGTTTATTTCAGGGTCTTTACCTGCTTCTTGTTATTTGCAATTTCATTTCAGAATCACTGACAGTCCATATAGGCAAGGAGCTACTGAAAAATTTGAGCTTCAGTTTGTTCTCTAAAAGCGTAACAGGTGAGCACTCAGGTTTTGGACAAATTAGTTTGTTCGGGTGACTGAAATCTTAATGGAGTTTAGTACACCAAAACTGAGTTCCAAAACCGTGGGAACCTCTACAACTACAGGAAACAGTTTTCCTAAATATCTCCCGGATGTTATTCAAACCATTTATCCTTTCGATGAACTAAATAGACTGGGTCTGAAGACAGTTTAGGAATATCTATGATTTTCAATGATTAAATTGGAAAAGATTTGACTAACAAGATCAATTGAAACTATATGGGAAAGATAAAACTGATTCGAAACCAGTCACTGAGCTCCGTCCTCAGAATGGCTCAAACCAGAGAATGCTGAATGGTGAGGACACAAACCAAGAAACAGATGACTGGAGCACCATGTAATTCGGGCAGATGCAATTTATTTGTTATGTGCCTGTTTTCAAGACCTGATAGCTCCAGTAAAGCCACATAAGGTAACACTATATGCACCAGAGTACATAACTGGCCAACACCAACCTAATTATTTTAGAAACCTGCTGTGCTTGAACACCTGCAAGCCTCCCAAGAACTGCTGCTACCATCTGTGAAGGTTTGCTACAGCCACCAAACTCCTGCTACGAAAGAAGGCAGTTTAGAAAATGGAGAGGGAAAAATAAAGCAAATACGATGTCAAACTTAGCAGCAACTGGAAACTTCTGCCTCGCACATGCAAGAAATCACAGTCAGCTGGTTAACGGCAACCTTCACCAGCCCAAGGTAGTTTCAAGTGACCACTGACTCTCAGGGAACAACAGATTTGCTCAGAAGACAGTTTGTTGGCAAATTTAAGATCGTATTTGCTTATATTTCCTCCCATTGGCATCAGAATCAGTGAACTACAAAACTTTAGGGGTACAATGACGTGGGAAAATGTTGACTTTTCCCTTTCCAAAAAGGGATTGTTATTATTTCTGACTAGCAAAGTCTTTGGCATGGGTGAATTTTAAAGAAAAATATGCCAACGCATTTCAAGAGACTCTTTCCAGCATTTGGAGAACCAGAATTTGGAAAATGTAGGGCACCAAAGCCAGAAAAAGTATGAAGAATAGGGGAGGAAAAAAGCAGCAGCCAAAATAGATGTGAGAAATGTAATCAGAGCACCGGGAAAGAGAGCAAGGAAGTTTTTTTCAGTGAACTTCGATAACTTTAAAAAAAAAAAAGGATCTCCAAAATTACTTGGACTTTGGGGTTCAAACCTTACTTTAGATGACCACTGGTGGAACAGCCAGAGGTCTGAGCAAACACTGTTCCCTGCCCCTGTTATTTTAGGATCTCTTGATTTGATCCTGGGCTCTGGAAAACTCCAAATTTTGAAACGAGTTGTTGTAGATCAAAGGGAGGGGTCTGATCCAAGCCTAAGCCACCAACAACTCATTCACCTTTCTTAATCTTCACACAAGACAGCAAACACAGAGGAACAAATCCTGTTAGCACGCAGTGCTCTTGCATACAGAAGACCTGGGCTTCACAACTCCTACATGAGACTGCCCTGAAAAATCTGAAGTTTCTAAACTGGAGGTAAAAGCCAGTTAAATTTTTGAAAGAAGCATAGGAAATGGTATACTGAGACAGCTGAGAGAGAGACAAAATTGCAGGTTACAATGCTTCGAAAGCCTTGAGAATTACTAAAAGATGCCAATCATTTATATATATTTATTTATATTATATATATTTATATATACATAAATGAGGTGCAAAAGAGGGGCAGCAGAGGGCCAGCAGACAGGGAAAGTGTGGCCCTGTACAAACCAGAAATCTCTCAGCACCTCTGGCCCTTCATGTAGGGCTTTAATAAGCCCTCAGGGAAAGGCCCCGCATGGGTTACACAACCTCGAGGAAATGTAAGGCCTTATGGATGTGACAAATAATATGTAGGGGTGATGAGCACTCACAACAAACAAGCAGAAGGGTTAAAAATGACTGTTCCTGGGAGCGCGTATAACAAGTGAGCCCACCCTCTGTCCTGGTAGGAAAACCAAGTGGACAGAAACAGGAGGGTTAACCATTTAAGTCAAAGTGATTACCCCACAGGCTTATTTCTAGGCTCTGGGTAGCCAGGGGAGGCTGCCACAGGGCCTACGGAGATTAAACTTGAGTCGGTGACTCTTTCAAAGAATGAAATTTAAAGTTAAGGTTTCACCGAGTCACCCCACTAAGAAACCTCGTGCTCTCCATTAACTGCAAAAGGAAGCGTTGCCTCCTGAATCAACCGTAGCCTTTGTGAATTCCCCACACGGGCTGCCTTCCTGCAAAACAGATTTAGGAGCAGTTCAGTTGTGAAGGACTTGTTCAGACCTTGATGCTGTTAGCAGACCAGAAACGGGGCAGATATTCTGTGAGAAGAACTGCTATGCAAGTACAACCACAAGTTTTACAGGACAGGGCAACGCTGTGTGCTCAGTTCCAACCCCTAGGACTTTTGTACATGGTTTACATTTCCAAAGCCTCTTATTCCCTCTTCTGGAATTATATTTATCATAAAGCAGTCTCCAAAGCCTGAGTGAGAACCTGTGAATGCCACAGAGCAGACTGGTGGATGAAGCCAGACAGAAGTACTGTCAGCTTTACAACACGCACACACAAATGGCCAGGGAAGCAATGATAAGAACACTTGGGTTCCTTTTTTTGGCATGTTTGTTAGGAATCAGATGTTTTGTCCAATTTACTATACAGAAAACTGGGTCTTTATGAAAAAAATCCGTTTTCCATGATAATTAGCTGCAATGTCAGTTTGTTGTCAGAGTGTCTTCACACTTGGTTTTACAACACGTAACCGTACATCTGTTCTGTTAAAACGCTACCTTTACTTTGCTTTCTTTGAGTTTTAAATATACTCCTTAAAACTTGACTAAATGTACTTACCCAAGGAACAAGATAACTATATAAAGACCAGTTAGTGCCTGGCTCAGCATAAAACCATGGGAAACTTTTCTCCAGCGTTCAGCAGAAAGCATCCTGCAACCAAAGCTGCGTTCCTGGTGCCCCCCAGCCCAGCTGGGCTGGTGGGGATATCGGACCCCTGCAATCCCACGGGTACCCTTCCTCTACTCACCTCTTCCTGTAAATACTATTAACTCTCAAAAACAAATAACAAAAAATCACTCAATATTTAGTGTATGATCTGTTCATCTTATGTATCACTTTACTGTAATAAGATCCCCTTGCTCCTTATCAGTGGCTCATTGTGGGACCTTTTTTTCTTCCCACTAGATCACTTCTTTTCAGGGATCACAGAAGGGTTTAGCAACTGCTGGTATCAGCTACTAATCCCACAGGGGCCAATCCTTTTTCCTAGAGAGCTCTTTTTTTCCCAGCCACATTGAAGGTAAAGCGAGGACTGTTTGTTAGTGATCTTTTCTCACATTTCTTGTCCTGGCTTCATGGATTGTTTGGGTTTCAGATACACAAGCAGATTCTGAGGCCCTGAAGCTCCTTCTAGAATCAGAGAAACCCTGCAAGTGTAATTAGCTTCACCTGAACTTCTTGTTTCTGCCTTTCAAGTGTCACAACGTTAAAATCTAGGTGTAAAAATCAGCAATGCAAATAGGAAGACAGAATGAAAATGAAGCCACTCGCCCCCAAAATGATGTAGCACCAAATGAAAACCTCTTGTTTATGCAGCGGAATAAGGGCATCTTGACAGAGCTTAGCAGTCACAAAAATATGAAAGAGCCCTGCTTTGAAGAACAGCTGTGTCATACACAAAAATCTAGCTGTACAAATGTAGCTGTATGCCGTACACAAGGCTAGTGGAACTTGGTGGATAATTGTAAGAGTAAAAAACAGGAGTTATACACTTATTACAGCTGTTGTATAAGTTTTTGCTTTAAAAGATTCAAATTTAAAAATAACATAAATGTGAAAATTGGAACAAGGCAGGCAGCTAACAAAAAGGCATCTGTTCTGGAATAAATCACTTCCAAACTCATACAAAACGAGCACTGTTTCGCATGAAAGAAAACAATGTGGAATTACGAAAATTCAGATCTAATCCAGTAACACTGACATCTTTCTGGAGATGCAATAAATAAATAAATAAATAAATAAATAAAAGAAATGGAATGAGATCCAGTCTTCTTTATTTATTACCAAAACACACATTATGATCTTACATTTTCCCAGAACCTCTTTGGATTTTTTCATTTAAGAACCTTTGTATTAGACTGGAGTCTCTCAGTTGATAAAACAAAAAAAAAAAAAAAAAAGAATTCTACATTTTGGATGTTAAACAATTGAATCTATACACCTGCAAAGTTTGGTTTGAGGTTTATTTGTGGTGGCTTTACTTTATTAAAAGCACAGCTCAGCAGGCATTCATCCCCAAGATGGTGTTGCTGGAGAGCACAACACCTAGGACTGAACTGGAAGGTGACGAATTACTGCTCTGCAGGGTAGCGACATATGCCATACAGCTAGGAGAGAGAGGAATGTGAAGCACAAAACGCTGGTTTGTTTGTAGAACCCAAATTGTCCATATTCTCTCCTCCCCAGAAGGAAGGAGAGAATGACTCACCTTCACTCACCTTTCTGACAAATGTGTTTTGAAGGAAGCATTTACCTCTTCTTCCCCAAAGTGAAGACAGACTTAAGGACTAAACTATCTTGGTGAAGAAAGTTTGATGCCAACAAAAGCTCCTCTGAAAAGCAGCCATTAAAAAGCAAACAGTTCCTTCACATATTTTGTGTGTTGGTTACTTCTGTCATCACCCATCAGGCCAAGGGAGCCCCACTGGCTATTTCTGGGATGAATAAGGCAAGAGAAAACGTGATCTTTATTTTTATAAACATACTGTTTGGCACAAAATCCTCAGTAAATACAAGATACCATAGTGAAACAGACCATAAATACTTGTAAGAAGCAAGAACCTGATATGGCCCGATCAAAATAAGCAAAACTGAGTAAGGCAGTTAATTCTCAAAATGAGAATTTCACCAATTTTCAGCAAAATGCTGAAGCAGGGGCTGCAAAATCACCTTTTAGCACCCTGGGCTACCAGTTACAAATTCAGCTTTTTCTCTGTGGTCACCCTCTGACATCTAACTTGGCCATCTGGAACAAAATCAGAAGGAAGGAAGGGAGGCTGAGAAGGGAAAAAAAAATGCTTATCATGCAAGATTCCGTTACTTCCACTGAGTGCAATATGTGTTTAACAGGAATGGGAGGAGAGGATGCACAGCTGCCTCTTGTCTCTATCAACAGCATGGCTGATTCCAGTTCTAGCGACTAACAGTACAACAATTTGTAACACTTTTTCCTGACAAAAATAACAAATAGTGTTAATTTATAGCACTAACGGAACACACAACATCAGGTCTCATAAAGATCTCAGGCAAGGGGATGTTTTTTCCCCCTACACGTTAAAGGAGAGGCTGAGATATCACCCACCTGAGCCCAGTGAGAGTGGCTACCCTGTGTTCCCGAAGCCGATGGGGAGACAGGAGGACAAGTGCCAAGAAGAAAATTTAGACCTCAGGTGGGTCAAAATGCCCTCTCTGGAGGTAAGTCTCTCTGCTGACTAAAGCAGCCCCCTGGGCTAACAAGGTGTGCATCCCGTGGACGTGAGGCAACTAAAATGGGCAGGATCTGTTGTAAGAAAATCTGACAAATAGCAGAATGACGGTAGAATGCAAAAAAGCCCATAAAATTCACTACTTCCAATCCAGAGGCATCTTAACTTTGCAGCCTGCGCTTATACAACAAAGACTTGTTCTATATTGTGTCTGCTCCTACAGTCCTCTTGTGTGCAAAATGTGTCGCTGCTTCTCACAGAGGGAACACCCTGTGGCTGGAAAAAGATTACTGCCAGGGAAGAGGCTACATCCTTCAGTCATAGCTCTGTGGTGGAAGTTGGGAACGTTTAGACAGCGATTTTCTGCCACTCGTTCAATTCTTGGGGAACAAAAATTGTGCTTTTCGTAGTCTGTAAGCCTAGCCTACAAGTTTGCACTGCTGTTGATTCACTGTAAAAACTGTGAGGTAGTTTGACAAAACTTGGAGTGAAAAACGTCGCTTTTTAGCCATGTGCTTATTTGAGAGAATTTATTCACCAACTGAGGTGACAAAAAGCTTGTAATACTTACTAGAATGAAACGGGAAACACAAATCTACTTCAATACCTACTGGATTTCCTGCTTAGTAGGCTGTCAGGAGACTGCAACTACATTCACCAACATTTCTGAGCACCAAAAGTTACAGCCCTAAATTGAAATTTTGTTATTTAAAAAGAAGTTCAGGGCACAAAGAACTGCAGTGCATTAACAGGAGCTAACTTTGTCTGGCTCTCTATAAACTTTGCTTTTAGAATTCCTGCCCAATTGTTTTAGACCCCTTCCTTTCAACAAACCAGCCACATAAAATTTGTATTACCACTGCATAATCTAGCATTTCCTCAAGCATAGCTGTCACATTCTCCTAAAAGGCACAGACCACATGGGATCAGATCAATGTTTTTTAATTCTTCTTGTTGATTGGTTTAATAAAATATGTCCTTGAAAGCGTTTCTTTATATAAGAGGTATGATGAAAAAAAAAATCTATGTAAAACAGAACCAGCGCGCCTTCATAAATTGACTACAAAGCAGAGAGAGTCAAAATATTCCTGGCAGCCCACAGGGTGCATCTGGCTCAAGATATGGTTCCTTTCAGTCTCAGAGCTGGAAAATGGGGTGAGGGCAGTATAAACCCCACTATTTAAGCATCTCCTACCGCCTAGACACAGCCAGAAGTGTAAAGGTGTTGGCAGGGTTAGCACTCGTGCAGCCAGGTATCCAGGTGTGGGGGCTCCTGCCACAGCCATGTGGATGGCAAGCAGGGCTCAGATCTGGAATCTGGTCTCTAGCACAGAGGAGCGTGGATCTAATTAGTTTTTTCTGTCACTGTGAAAGACATGAATGAGTTGCAGCAACATTTCATGCTCTTCAATATTTCGTGCATGAATCCAAAATAAATGCAATTACAAATCTAAATATAGTCCCTTACTGTTAACAGAAATCAAGTGGGGTATCTCTGGGAGGAAAGGAGAGAAGAAATATAAAAATATACGAAAAGCTGACTTCACTTACTAAGATTCTTCTGTATGGTAGTACTACTTCATTTTAAAGTGAAGATTTCCTCAAGAAGTTCCATAAATTTGTTTGGAATAGTTGTACTCAAACACACCCTAGTTTATTTGTGAAAGTAAAGCATAAATTAAGAGAAAATTATTTAATTCTCAAATTTGTGCATACCACATTGTCTCCAAATGGCACTATCCAACAAGGAACTTTGTAGCTAAACTCAAATGCCTAGTTTGATATAAAATTCAGTGTACTTAAAACAAGTGAAAGATGAGCAATCAAAAGCCAAAGAGAACAGCTGTTTGTTTCATCACGTAACAGCAGTAAAAGTACCCACACAGTTCTCATCCCAGATCTAAATGGAGCCCATTCAACACCTGCAGGGTACTTCCCTCTCCCTTTCCAGCCTTGTTTTTTTCCTCTCTTGAGACAGAAAGCAAGTGTGCCAACTCTGTCCATATTCTTGGGAATGTGGAGCCTTATTTCCCTCCCCAAAAAACTGAGAAAAGAAAATCATGTCACTCCAACACATCAGCCAAAGGCCTGGCATACCAACACAAACACGATGAGAACCAGCAGCACGCCTTTTTCTCCACATCCATAAAGAACTGGTGCTCCCTCTAAGTTATATGGTTTTTACTATTAAACTATTTTTCCTGCCTAAGAAGGCCTAGACTTTTAAAAGCAAGATGGCAGACAATGCATTAAGCATTAAGGTGGAGTACGAATTATGTCCAAAGCTACGTGAAATCTGTAGACCAGTGCTGGATGGGAGAGCTCTTTCAAAACTGAATCCTCAAAACACATTCACTGTTCTTTAGCAGGACCCACCACTGGTCCATGCTAAGGAATGCAGAGTTTGGTAACACCTTCCAGGGATAAATACCAGGATATTTAAAAAATAATAGTCTCAGTACCGAGTTTAGGGGAATATTTTGATCAAAATCCAAAAGAGCAACACGTAGAGAAGAGCTGAAATGGAGGGCGATAATCCTGTTCTTACCGATGCTATTGAAACGCACCATTTTGTACGGCGCAGAAGCGAGCGCCCCACCAAGATTTCCACAGATGGCACGGGTAGGGAGGACAGAAGACATGAACTCCCAAACTCCCAAGTACATAAGACCAGAAAGGGAAAACAAATCATTAACAGAAGCATGAAACCAGTTAGAGCCAAAGTGCTGTCACAAACATAAAGCAAACACACGGAAAAAAGAAGAAAAAGAAAACCCACAGGGAAAAAAAACATCAATCTCCTTTGGTCACTGGAATATTATGGATTACTTATAACAAAAGCAGATTTTTTTTTAACTGATAGCGTGTTTCAAGTTGTCAGCAGGCTTTTAATTACATTCAGAAAGTTGGAGTCTATTGCATGGAGTAGACGAATTAAGCCATCCAAAATAATAATAAAGTTGCTGATTCGCTAACATTTGTAAGCCTGCAATTCATATGCTTAAATACATTTTTAGCAGTATCTTCTTAATACCCAAATACATTCACACTGGCAACTTCAGCACACTGACTGATGGGATAATTTAAAGTATTTCAAGGAGGATATTTGGGTCTCTTGAGATTATATTTAAAATTTGGCAAAATAGAAGGAGAAATTAAAGCCTCGACGTACATTAAGACAGAACTAGACTGTCTGGAAACAAACAGGAACTCCACCGATTTTTAAGGCCAGAAGGGACCGCTGTGATTGCCCATCTAACTTCCTGAACAAAGGACCTCGTAGGATTTCACCCCCAAAATCCTGCAAGTATTCTGAACCTGAAACACAGCCAAACATGCTGCACAGAAGCATCCTTAGGGTCATTCACCTAATTCAGAGTTAACAGTTAAAGTCTAAAAAGACTGTCTTAATTTTCCTTCCGTAAACAGGTAAAGCATGCAAGCCTCACAGTGCATTAGGGTATGTGTTAGAGCACAGCAACGTGAATTATTAAGTGTGATGTTCCTCCATACACGATCTGTTTGCTACTACACACAAGTGTAAGTAATTACGTGAATGACAATGATTCATTAAAACATTTCAGGTTTCAAATTTGGTCTCTACACTGTCATCTGTCAAAATACAATCACAAAATCCCATTCGTTGTTTTTGGTTTGAAAGCATTTCTAGCAATCTGTGTGGTTTTATTATTATTATTTACACAGTAAATGGTAACTCATAACCAACACCGAAGGGATATTGCCTACCAGGAAAAGAATGAAAAGTCCCACTGACTGTATCCCCATTTGTGTTGTGAAACATTCACTTTTTGTTCCTTCCCCCACGCTTTGGTATCAGACCCAGGGATGTGTCAAATCCTAGGACATCTGGAGAGATGAGCTGAACATAAAAGGTTCACTTGCCATTTATTCTATGAGCATTTTCTGAAACTTTAAATACGTGCCATGTTTACCAGACATAACCCAAGGTCTACAAGTGTTTTCAGGGTAAGAATTTTCCCCAATATTTCGCAATTCTTGTCTGAACACTGGCAACCACATTTTCCAATGCTG
Organism: Cygnus olor; assembly: GCF_009769625.2. Taxonomy (NCBI): domain Eukaryota; kingdom Metazoa; phylum Chordata; class Aves; order Anseriformes; family Anatidae; genus Cygnus; species Cygnus olor. Next base: position 202,965,560 of record NC_049169.1, read on the forward strand.
CTTCTATACTTGCTGTAATCACAAACTTTACGGCAGAAGGGGCAAAACGTAAGGCTGGTCATCTGTTTTTAAATGCTGCCACACTACAGTCACAGATGTAGTACTTTCACATTGTATTACAGCATGGAAATCAAAGTTAATTAAAGTTGCATTTTAAAAAACACGTTCAAATCACCTTCAAAACACAACTCTTGGAACTTTTATTTAAAATTAACTTTGGAACTTTGCTATTTGTTTACGCTGCTACTGCTGGCTGATGTTTATCCGCTAAAAAGGTAGAGAATAGAAAATAGCCCAAACCCATGATTTTAAAATTCATTAGTGTTTGTAAGACAGGCTTCTCACAGCATTAAATGCCAAGCTCTTGGTGTCTGTTCAAGATCTCTGATGGCTCATCCTTACAAAATAAATATTTAAGGCCAAATTTGACACGACAGATCTTAAAACATGCCATAAAAATACTTTTAACAATTTCTATTGTAAGTGCACCAATTTTTCTCCCATTTTCAGCGCAGAAGAAAAACAATTTCAATCCCCCACTAAAACACTTTTAATTTCAAATTAGAAGCACTAGAAATCAACAATCTAACAACATGGAGATGCAAAATGAGATATGAAGCTTCATTGCCCACCTTTCTTCTTGACTGGCATTCTTCCTCCTACTTCTGAATCTGGTTGCAAGCACTTATTTAGGTATTAACGATGTACTACTGGAGCACTGCGAGGTCAGGATCTGGCTATCTATTGCAAAACACTTCTACAGTTCAGTTAGGAAATGCAGCTTCAATCTTCATTTCTATCAGTACTTGCTGTTTTCTTGTATTGGATTTCCGATGCTTCCCATAAATAAGAAAAAAGGGGAAAAAAAAGAAGCTTTTTGATTTAAGAGATGCTTTCAATTTCTTTAAAATATATTTGAATCTATAAAAATACAAGAGAAAATGCTCCTTGGCAATACAAAACCCTATTACAACTCCTCTTCTGGCAGCAAAGTTTGAAAATTAAAAGATTTTATGCAATACAATTAAGGCACAGTCCACCTCTAGGCAGCTGTCTCAATACTCCACCTGTACATGCTCAAAAACATGTTATTTGCAGGACAAAAACTCCCAAATAATCCAAAGGAGGAGGAAGACAAAAAACAATCCAAAGTGACTCTTTAAACTTCTTTCACTTCTTGAATGAATTTTGCTAGCTCTGTATTGATTACACAGCAGACTGAAAAGGTCCCTTTTTCCTCACCAGACAACAGCCTTCAAGTATCACCCTCTTACCCACCAGAAATCACTGGCCAGTCACTTTCATTTTTATTATCTGCAAGCCACCCAGCCTTACGGTCTTTAATGTCCCTCTGATCCTCCCATGTATTAAAAGAGAGGATTGAAAAGGAGGAAAGCAATCCCTTGACCTGGAATTATTAAAGTGACAGTGCTGCTCACTGGGCACTTTGGCAAAGCAGATTGCTTTCTAGTTGAGTCATTTACTTCATGCCATTTCTTCCCTTGCAAAGCAGCCACCTCGTCAGAGAGGGATAAGGAGAGTTAGGAGAAGAGCTTCACAAATGGTTCATTTTCAGAGATAATGAAGGATTACTGAAATAAAAAGCAAGCCATGAGATCAGTCCAGAGTTTCCCACTCAGAAGTGCAGCTGCTTGGCTTCAACATGAGCTCTCTCACTCTCCCATTTTCTGAAAAACAAAAAGAGAGACACAGTAAAGGGATAGATTTTCCTCATCTAGCTCGTTAGGAAAAAAAATACTATGAAAAAGGTGGACAAGCTCCAAATGCTTCCCTTCCCTGCACGAGGAGCTGTGATGCACATGACAGAGCTTTGCTTTGCATCAGCTTCTTTAGGAGACTGAAACTGAATTGGTGAAGGGGGGGCGGCTCTGTTTTGCTCTTTAATGTTCACAACTGAGATCAGTCTCGCCTTCCCCCCCACACCTCGCTTCCCCAGCCCCAAAAAGGGATTCCCTGGTGCTTTTTGGACGGGGACAGCACAGAGGGGGCTGGCTTGCCCTGAGGAGAACTGGGGTGGGATGCAGAACCGGCGGGCGGGGGGGGGGGGGGGGGGGGGGGGGGAGATAGATGCAGAACTGGAGGAGCCGGGCGAGATTTAAGGAAAAGGACCATTTTCCTCAGGATGAGGACGGAGCTGGGGCGGAGCGAGGAAGCAGCCAGGGGTAGGGACGGACACAAAGGAGGAAAGGGGGGCGGCAAGGCGAGAGGGGGGAAAGGGCAAAGGCAGGGGTCGGCCCGGAGGGGGGGGTGAAGGGTCTGAGGGGAATGGGGCCGGGAGCCCTGAGGGGAACGGGGCCCAGGGCCTGAGGGGAACGGGACCGCGGGCTCTGAGGGGAATGGGGCCGCGGGGCCTGAGGGGAGAGGGTCAGCGGGTTACCCCGAGGGCTGGGCCTCCCCCCATGGAGGGCTCCTCGCTCCGCTAGGGGGAGTCCCCGCGTCTGGGCCGCCGGCTGCAGGCTCCCCGCTCAGCCCCGTCTCCATGGAGGAGCCGCCGCCGCCGCCATCCGCCGCCATCCGCCGCCCCTAGCAACGGGCAGCCGGCCCTCTCCCGCCGCCCGAGCAGCCAATGGGAAGCCGCCGTGCTGCGCAGCTCGGGCGGGACGCCCAATCAAAGGCGTTCTCTGAAACCTCTGAAACAAGATGGCGGCGCCCACAAGGGGGCGGGCTGGAGATGGGAGGAGCCGTGCAGGAAGGGACGGGAGGAGACATGTTGTACGGCGGCTGGGAGCAGCCATGTTGTACGGGCCGGGCGTGGCGGCGGCCATGTTGTAGGCGGCCGGGGACCTGGGGCGGAGCGGCTCGGTGAGAGGGGGGCGGGCGGGCTGCGGACCCGGGACGCCTCAGATCGCGGTGTTGGGACCCTCTTGGGGATTGTGGAGGGAGTTGGGAGGGGAAACTGCGGAGAGGCGCCTCCCAGAGCGAGCTGCCTCGGTATTTCGCCGTTTTTAAGGCTTTTTACCTCAGGAAGGTAGGCGGGGGGGCGAGGCCCAGGTCCGCCGTCGCTGCCTCCCCCCGTGTGTCCTGAGGTGAAACCAGGCACGGGCTTGCAGTCAGGAAAGGAATTAGGGCGAGTTTAGGAAGCAGATTTAAGTTTGGGAAGCTCTCCTCTGTGGTAAGATACGTAGAAAACGCGTTTTAGTCGCTAGATGCAGAGCTTAATCAAAAACTTTAAGGCCTGATCAAAAACGTGTAAGCGTTCTGGCTTGATACAGCTAGCAGTACTAATGCTAAAAGCTATTAGTTGTGGAACGTAAAACCAGAGTATACAGCCTCGTGATGCATTTAATTCTTTATAAAGCATGGATTTTTTTTTTAATTTTCGTTTTGGCAGTGAAGTCAACTTAAAGCTGCCCAAAGCGGTGGTGCTGTTGGCGCCCTTCCTTGTGCCACTGGCACTAGGAATTGCTGTATCAGAGGTGATCAGGCTGGAAGAAAAATGATTGCCCATCATTAAGCGGATCTCCTCCTGCGGGAGTTTAGCAAGTGGTGTATGGCCCCAGGGTTGGAGGTGCTCAGGCAGGAATGTCAGGAGGATGAAGCAATCCATTTTGGTCACAGCAAGTACTTAAGTTGGCTTAGGGCACTTGTAAAACCCCAATTGCAGCATGCTCCTACTAAAGAAAGTAGTTTGGTGAGGTTCATGTAGTCAGAAATGTCAGACTTCTGAAGCTGGATTGTGCCCTCTACATCTGAAAACTCCGCCGTGAAAAATAAGAAGTGAAATAGTGATTGCGTACTGAAAGAGAATCTAAATGTTCATTTGGTACGTACTGGGGGGGTGTAACTGATTACATTTCTTTGCTTGTTCCCTATGATCCAGGACTTCAAGATGACAGGAAGAGAATTTCTTGAACTAGATTCTCCAGCGCAGAGACTATATTTGGAAAGAATAAAGCGGATGGAAATCATACAGAAGTTGCTAAATGAGCTTCCTAAAACAGACCAGTAAGTGTCAGTAAAATAAATGAACTGCAGCAAACATTTAAAGTCTTTTGAAGGCTTTTTTCTTCATTTTTATATTGCAGATCTTCCTTGCAGCTACAAAAATACTGAATTGCAAAGGCGCTAATTTTTGTCCAGAACAGAAAACTTGGTTTGTGTATTTTTTTAATACGTTTAGTTCACTGTTCTTGGTGGTCCTGCTCAGCTGCTTTCTGGCGTGAAGTCCCCAGTGCTTAGGGTTCCAGGATAGCTGATTAGCCCTGACTAGCTCTGAGCTTTAATACAGCCCTGTGCTAGAGCTAACAGATTTTCTAGGAAACAAATGTTGGAGAGCATAAGGCAGATACCCTTGTGGTTCTGCAGGAATCGTCCTGCATCCAGCAGAGCTGGCCTGGGGCCAGAACCGAGCGAGCATCAAGCTGCTAGTTTCTGCATTTCGTTCTGCACGGCTCCCCCATTTCAGGAAGGTGAGACTGAAGCAGCCAGGTGGTGGTGTAAAAGTAAACCAGAGCTGTACACCGGGCTCGTCAGCAGGGGTTCTGCGCGGCTCAAAAATAGTTAAGTGTCTTCTGGGCCTCACAAACATTTTTGTGCTTTGTGGCATGGTATTTCAGTGCAAAACCTTACTGGTCCTGAGCTGGTTTACGTGTGTGTATCTTGCATAAGTTGTGTACGAATAATTTAGAGTAATGGGAAGCTTTTTTTTTTTTTTTTTTAATAGGATGAAATTGCTGTCTAAGCAAACCACAGCTAATAACACAGGGCCTCCCCACACAGGTGAGAAAGGACAACGCCAAGCCTTTATCCTTAACGTTACTGGTGGTATAGCTTTGTGTAGGATCTGCTGTGCTTGCATGCAACTTAACAACACTTCTCCTTCCCTGGAAGGTCTGGGAACTAAGGGGGAGGCAAATACCTCAGTGGTGACATGGTAACATCTTGATAGAAACTGTGGTACCTAGAGGTTATTGGGCCTTGGAAGGAAATAGCCATCATAAAAGAATGGCAGAATGTACCAAAAGCTCATGGTTTTAATGTGAGGGAGCTAGTATTTTAACAAACAAAACCAAAGCCTTCCTTTTTTTTTTTTTTTTTTTTTTTGAGTGTTGCTGTTCCATATATCAGTAAACCAGATGAGATTCGGCTCATCCTGGGTACATCAACGTGCTCCGCTTTGCTTTCTTAAATAGCAAGCTAGATTTTAATCTGTCCTCTGCATGTATGCATATGCACACATGCATTTCACTTTGGCTGTAAGTACAGAATTTTGCAAATAAATATGACGTTTGGCCTAGCGTAAAATTTGACCAGTTAAATATTTTATTTTCTTCAGGTCTTTAGTGGTAAATCCAATTTATGACAAGTTTTAAAACACACTTAACGTAATAACACTGGCACAGCCTCAGAGCCAAAGTGCCTTCCAGTTACTTGCTCTGCCTGGCAGTGGTTGTCGTTCTTGGGATTTTTACATTTGTGGAAACCTAAAGTGAAGCATTGTTTCCATTAATCAACTGACTGCCAGGTGTAATGATAAAAACGCACAACTTCTTTCTGCAAGTCAAATGAAATAAGTCACGGACTGCTCATCAGGCTCGTCAAACTGGCGCACGTTTCCGTTCCCTCTTCTGTTGCTTGCTGTGATGGGATGCATTCCAGTGGGAACTGCTCGTCAGGCTATTAATTGCTGCCTGTCTCTGACCAGACCTCGTTCTAGTCTGTGGTCACCATATTATAGGTTACACCATCTCTGTTGCCATCGTCGTCCCTCGATCTATTCTGTAAGCTTTTCTGTTGAAACTAAATCTGTACTTCCAGTTGCACGGGCTAGAAACAAGGCCGATCACAGGAGCTAGCTGGGATTCTTTCTCAGAAACCATTCTCCTTAGAAACACACTGATTAGGAGAGCAAATGTGTTAAAACTTCCATTAGCTGTAACAGGAAAAATTGTAGAAAAGGCTTCTCAGTGTTTCTGACACTTCACTCAGGACCCCTGTGTAAGCTCAGGCATAGAGCAAAGGACGCTGTGCTGGTTCCTGCTGAAAGTAATTACTCCTCGTTTCACGTCGCAAGACATTTACCATCCCTTCTTACTGCAGAGTACTCAGAAATGAATTGTAGCACATAACTGTAACTATTTTACACTTCTTTTCCTTCTTTTACAGGAACCTTTGCAATCATGGATCATACTTCCTTGCAGGAAATTCAAGCTTATGTGGCTTAACAGCAAATAATTACTTCAGGAAGATCCTAAACGTCAGAAAGGCTGCCATAGTGTCTGCTTTGCCGATGGCTGTTATTCCATTTCTCTCAACAGCAGCAGTTTATGAAGTCTTTGTGCGCGAACCTTTATTTGCAGGTAAAACTTCATTATTTGTTGTTTTCTAAAGGCCTTTGCTTTCTTGAAAACGGTGGCTGCTAAAGAGGAGTTTGAGAAATACATTGGGCAGCAGTGAGTTCTTCAAATTGTGAGTGGGAGAGTATGTATGTATGTATATTTATAAATACACATTTTTTCCTGTTACGCATCACTGATTTTAAGTACTTTTCACTCAGGAGGGCAGGGAGAATTGGTATTTGAACTGCAACAGAGCAGTGTGGTTTCCACAATCTGTATGATTTCATTTGAAGGTCAATTTCAGAGTGATATATTCCCTGTGGGTTGGTGTCTTGGGTTTGCGTGGCAAAGTTTTGGTAGTGGGGGGCTGCAAGGGTGGCCTCTGTGAGCAGAGCCCAGCAGCTGCTCTGTGTCAGATCAGAGCCAGCTCCAGACAGCTCTGAAAGGTACCTGCCACTGGCCAGAGCCAAGCCATGAGCGACGCTGGTTGGGCTTCTGGGAGAGCAGAGTTAAGGAAAGGGAAAAAAAATCCTGCTGTGCTACAGCAGCTGGAAGATAGGGGTGAGAACTGAGGGAGAAGCAGCCCTGCAGCCCCCAAGGTGAGTGCGGAAGGAGGGCAGGAGGTGCTCCAGGCACGCAGCACAAGTTCCCCTGCAGCCCATGGAGAGGCCCCTGGTGGAGCAGGCTGTCCCCCTGCAGCCCATGGGTCCCACATGGAGCAGATCTCCACGCTGCAGCCCGTGGAAGAGCCCCCGGTGGAGCAGGTGGATGTGGCCTGGAGGAGGCTGTGGCCCATGGAGAGCCCCCCGCAGGAGCAGGCCCCGGGCCGCAGCTGCAGCCCATGGAGAGGAGCCCACGCAGGAGCAGGGGATCTGGGGGGAGCTGCCGCCCGTGGGGGACCTGTGCTGGAGCAGTTTGCTCCTGGGAGGTGGATGGACCCTGTGTACGGAGCCGTGTGGGAGCAGTTTTGAAGAGCTGCAGCCTGTGGGCAGCCCCCGCAGGCTCAGTTCAGGAAGGACGGCATCCCGTGGGAGGGACCCCACGCGCTGCGTGTTGACAATGAACTGTTCTGTCTGTCATGCAGGTGAGCTGAACTGTGAAGTCTGCACTGTGGTCAGAGGAGGATTAGTAGGGGCTGTTGTGGGTGGTCTCTATCCTATTATCATGGCTCTCCCTGTGAATGCAAGCCTTGCAGCCAGGTATGTCTCACTAACCTGCAGTGAGGGAAAAATTTTTGTCTGTCACATCCTCAGTTCTCAGTTTAAGTTCTGTGGATTTTCAGTCTTTGCACACCTATCTTTTTGCACGGTTTTCCTACATGGAATTTACATTAATCGGCTAATTACAGGGATAAGTTCATAAGAGCTGTGCTACCAAGATCTACAAAACTGGTCCGTTGTAAAACACTCGAGTTTAGCATGGAACCACGATGTGCCTGGGTTTATTAAGTTGCAGTTGCCACCCTGCTGAGGGGTGGAGATGGCCCACTGGTGCTTGGCTGGGCAGCTGAGAACTGTTCCTGGTGCTGAGCAAGGCCCAGCACCCAAACTCCCTGGTGGGTAATTTTTGTAGTTTGGGGTCAGAGCGCAGCGAGGGGATGGTGAGACCTGGCAAGACCCCAGTGCGTGGTCAGGAGGTTTTCTGGTATTTATCCGCAGAGAGAACGCAGTGCCCAGTGCCACCAGGTGACTTTAACTTAGGAGAGGAGGGAGAGAATGAATATCTACCAAAGTATTTGTAAGGACTTAAATACTGATGTTCAAATTGGATGGAGAAAAAACCTGAAGTTTCTACCACTTTTTTTGTTCTTTAGGTATGCTTCATCTCCCTTGCCAGGGAAAGAGAACTTACTGCGCTTCTGGCTCATGGTTTCTCAGCCTGTCTTTAGAAAGATGAGTTTTGGTGTGCTGATACAGGTTCTGACTGGATTTTATCTCGCCACTAAGCATCATGGAATATACATCAAAATACTGGAGAACATGAAGCCAAGCAGGGATCCTGAAGAGCTACAAGCCTGAAGTGAAAGAACTTTCCGGTTGCCTTGGATAAGTAATAAACAAAGAAAGAAGTTTTTGCTTGCTGTCTTTTTTAATAGAAACAAACAAACAAAAAAAAAAAAAAAGGTCAAGACTGTGCTGATATTCTTCAGCTTCAAACTTAAATGGAAATTAAGTTTTTCATTCTGTCATGCTTGCTAAAGTACACCTTACTAAACAACTCTGTAAGGACAGGTGTTTTTCTTTGGAAATTGAAAAAAATATATTTTATATTGCATGCTTAATGTTTGGCTCTAGAGCGGTGATGCTATGTTTTCTGGAACCGGCATAAATATTACTGAAAAAAGCTTTTTAGTGATAATAATAATGCAACCCACGCTGATTAAAAATTAAAAAAACAGGCTAGATTTTTTTTTCTTGAGATTCCCCAAAGTCTGAATATTTTCCTCCCTGAACTTCAATCCACTAGGAGAGAATTTCTTCAAAAATCACGCTGTTTAGCCTGCTACATGGGTCACACTACAAAGGCACGGGCTGCCCAGAGAAGCTGTGGGTGCCCCATCCCTGGAGGTGTTCGAGGCCAGGCTGGATGGGGCTTCGAGCAACCTGGGCTGGTGGGAGGTGTCGCTGCTCATGGCAGGGGGCTGGAACTGGGTGGGCTTTAAGGTCCCTTCCAACCCAAACCATTCTAATATGAATACCTAACGCAGTAGGAAAATTAGCAATCTTCAGTGTATTCTCCAGTTTGAGAACTAAATCAAGATTCTTTCTACAGGAGCACACATCTCAATCACAGTAAAACCTGTGATTACTGAGCAGCAGCCACATTTTCATAAAATTTTACTGTCCCCAGAGGTGCAAACAGCAATATATATATTAATGAAAATTAAGCACCAAGACTCTTAAGTGGCTTCATTGAAAATTTGTGTGCTGATACAGATGAAGAATAGATTAAATGAGTTTCATCATATTTATCTACTTTTTCCTAACAGACTTGTTACAGCAGGGAAATCATGCGCTGTTTAACGAGGAGCAGTGGCCTCATTTGTACAGGCAAGCAGCAGAATGAGACATCCACAACAGTTGTTACACAAAGTAAGTTTAGTTCTGCTTAACCTCAAGTATTTCTGTGAGGTGTTCTGAATCTGGCCTGCATCTGAGCAGACACCATGGCCTTATCTTAATCACCCCTCACTTTACAGATTCTCAAAGTGCAAATATTTTACTGCACAGTGAATTGTGGTATTTCCAGGAGTTGTATCATCAGTTTTTAACCAACAGAACCACTTAGCTGTGGCAAACAAGCGTAAAGTAGTTTAAGCTATTACTTTGCAGTAGTATTTTTAAGAATGAAATGAGCGGTTCAGTGCTCGTTATTTGAGCATTTAACAAGGTGTGGTTAAAACGTTATAATCAGATCTTCACACTTCAGGTGTGATATTCAAAACCACCCTCCACACCACGCACTATTTTTACTTTGGTAAAGTAAAAATATTCAAGTGATAATTATTCTTTAAGTAATCAAAGTGAGTGCTGTGATACTTAATGGTCTAATTTGGACAAACTATTTTTTTCTAACTTTAAGGTGGAAAAGGTTATATGCAAGAATTAAAAAAAAATCATTCCTCAATGTCTATGAATAAGTTGCAAAGAGCAATACTTGCTCCTGGCATAACTGATGAGTACACAAACTGCAAATACATTTTTAAGTTATCCTATGTGAGGTCATGTCAACGGTCTGCTATACTCCCTAGGCAAGAAGCTAAATATCACGTCAGCAAAGGTGTTGATTAAAAGAGGAAAAAAAAGGATATTCTTCAATCATACCATATGTACTCCTTAACAGGGGAAGAGGCTCTCAGAATTGAGTTAAAGACTGAAATTACGGTTCAAGGCTCAGCAGGACACACATGAAGAAGTGCTCTCACTGAATTCTGGAAAAATACTGATTAAATTCTCCGTTTCATACCCGGGACACAACATACCTTGTTCTCCAACTCAAGAAGTCAAAGGAGGAGCTGTGGCTAGTTCCTGGGCTCCTGCCAACCTGAACAAACTCCTCGCAAACACTGCCTCCCTCTTCGAAAAGCTCTGAGTTAGGACGGGTCTTGGTTGTACTCCTGCCACCATTCCAGCAGCAAGGAACCAGTCACAGCCTGCGCATCACAGCGCTGCCTTTTACTGCTTTCTTAACACACCTGCCTAACATATATACCCTATATACCAATATATATATCATATATATATCAATATATAGATATATCAATATCAATACCCTATATTGATGGACTTTGGACAACTGAAAGGCTGAACTAATTCCAAAAGGATACTATGACTGGCTGTAGAGAAAAATTAAGAGAAATACTAAAAAAACCCACTAATTTTATCTTCTCTGTTTACCATTTTTGATGGCAAATCTTGATACTACATTCTGTTCCACAGACCCCTGCCAATGACCCCCTCCTCTGCCATCACCCACCCATGTCCTGTTCCTGGCATCCTCGGGCCGTTGATCAGAGGCACTGTCATTTCTCCACGTCTGTATATCCCATTTAAATTGAGTGAAAAAATGTAGAATCGGCTGCTGCTGAGCTGCAGTTTTACACTGTTAATCCGTGGGGACTTCTTTAAACCCTTTTGGGGTTTAAAAGTGTATTCTTTAAATACAGCCTATTTGAATAGCCACCGTAACTAGGAAATCTGAAATATTTACAGTCTAACTGGTAGCAAATACAACCCTATAAATAGAAGATTGTTAATTCTCACAGAAAAACTTTACAAGCTTTTGAGAACAGTTTTTAAGAACTTGGAAAACACAAAGGCCTTTTGTAAGTTTACCAAAGAGAAATCTAATGATTCGGAAGAACCAAGAGATGCCAAGTTTTGGGAACATAATTCCTACATTTATTTTGATATCATCTCTTCAGTCAGATAAAAGATGTTCCCCACAGGCGGTGCTAAGCTCTTCGGAGAAAAGAGAGAGAGATGCTTATTCACTATGCTACTAGCACAGTATTGTAATCACACTGTAAAAGACTATTTTCCCTTTTCAGCTCATCAGACACATAGTTCAACAGAAAACTCCTATTTCAAATGGCATACGCATTCACTTTTAATTCGAAACGTAGCTCGTCTACTGGCTACGGTGTGCATATTAATTTATAAAAGGAAAAGAAGAAATCAGCTAATTAGGAGGACACGACTGTATTTTTCACTGTTGGTTATCACCCAGAGCTAGAAACGCTACGGCAGAGCAGGGCAAGGACCAGAGAAACTGTTTCCTGAGCTGGTCGTGACACGAGACTGGCACAAACAAAGCAAGCTGTCTGATGGCGCTTTACGGGAATGTATTGATCCTTACCGGGTGGCGAGGTGGAAAATGACTGTTTTTTAACTCCTACACAGTGGATCCAGGCAGGGCAAGCACCTAAAAGAGAAGCTGTCAGAGAGGTTTTAACAGGAACGTATGACTGAGTTGCAGTACACTTTTATATCTGTGTTTTCATTCGAGATCTCTTGTCACCCTGGCCAACTTAAGTTCCAGGTTCCCTTCCTCTCTGTCTCCCCCAACACCATCCATCACCACTGTACTTTTTTTTTTATTATTTTTATCCTCCTCCGCACCGTTGCTTTCTTCCTCCTCTGCGACACGAGGCCCCTGGGGGAGACAAGAACCCCCTGAATGCTTCCAGCAGGTACTCGACCCTACATTTTGTAGGAAGCCAACACCCACCAAGCGCAGATGGAGCAGAACTCCACTGACACCCCATCGTGGTCCAGGTGGATGATGCCGGTGGCCACCCGCTCCTCATCCTGCAGCCTGGGCGGCTGGTGGCCGGGCAGTGCCTAGTGCTGGTCGTTGGTGGGCTGGCGGTGAGGGTGGTGGTCAAGGCCTCTGGCCCTGACCCGGTGGTGGCAGCTCCCCTTCCCCACCTCCATCCTGTCCTCTGCGGGCCTGCCCTGTGCTGGTGAGTGGCCAAATGGTGCCTGAGGGGCTCGGGCGGCGGGGAGAGGCAGCGGCTGAGGGAAGCAGCACCCCCTGAGTGGATGAGGGGGTTGAGGGGACTGGGGGGGCGGGGGGGGGCAGGCGCTGCATGCACAGCGTTGGTTTTAGAATCCTAAAATCATTAAGGTTGGAAAGCCCTCCAAGATCACCTGGTCCAATCACCCCCCTACCACCAATGTCACCCACCAAGCCATGTCCCTAAGCACCACGTCCAACCTTGCCTTGAACACCCACAGGAACGGTGACCCCACCACCTCCCTGGGCAACCCGTCCCAACACCTGACCGCTCTTGCTGAGAAGAAATGTCTCCTCATTTCCAACCCGAACCTCCCCTGGCACAACTTGAGGCCATTCCCTCTAGTCCTATCACTAGTAACCTGCGAGAAGAGGCCAACCTCCAGCTCCCCACAACCTCCTTTCAGGCAGTTGTAGAGAGCAATAAGGTCTCTCCTGAGCCTCCTCTAGAAGAAAAACCACCAGGTCCCTCATAGGTTGCCCCCACGCCAGACAGTGGGGTTTTGGGGGAGGGGGGGTTGTTCCCACACAGTCATGGCCAGGGATGGAAAGGGAGGCACAATAAACGACGTCAAGATGAACTGAAGGCTGAGGGTTCCTCATGCCACAAGGTGGTCTCACCTGGTTTCAAGGAGAAGTTCCTAAGATAAATTGACAGCTAATTGCTAGAAACCGTAGCTATTCCAGTAAGCTCCTGAGATAAACTGGTCACAAGCTGGAGGAGCTCCAGGCCCTCTGCTCCTGGCCGCTTCCACACAGAGGTTGTTGGGCTCAGTGCATCCTTAGTCTGACACGGTACGGCTGCTCTGGATGCTCAGGACCAAGAGCTACCCGCCCTTTCATTTTGTGCATTACCATTTTCTCTGCAGAAAACACCTATAAACGAAACACACAAAACTGGCAGACTGCCTGGAACCTCAGCCTGTTTCAAAAACTATTGAAATCATGCAAAAGACCTATCAATTGATCTTGAGCTGAACAGGAATATAAATCATGCTATGACATTAAGTAAGCCTAAGAGAACTGTAGAAGGCTGTAGGAAAACTATAACTTGCTTGAGCATCAGGTATTCTGCAATTTTACTGGTTTGACCTACTAAGTTTCTGACTTATTACTGTTCATGCAAGGTGGGATTTCTTTCTTGGATCCTCAAAGATGCCTCCTAAGTGCTCAGCCTCGCTGGAACTTCAAAAGAGAATCAAGTATGAAAGAATAAGCATTTAATGTTTTGTCCTTTTTGGGAAACAACGTGCTTTTGACTCTTAAAAAAAAAAAAAAAAAAAAAAAAGTGAAATCTGTAATACAGCACATGTTAGGACCAAATGAAATCTATTTCATATTTTACGTTTTCCATGCTAATCTTTCATGTTACAGATCTGATGTGGTTTAGTTAGTTTGACAACCCCTGCTCAGATTTAATGGTGTCAAGCTCTTATTTATGTAAAAGTAACAAAAAAATAACAGGCTACAGAACAGTTTTTTCAGAAGGATTTAAGCTGGTAAGCACATTACAGAGAGACTGGCTGGTAGACGGTCGCTTGAAAAGGAACAAAAAGAAGTGCTGTGTTACACCAGAGGCACCTGCTGAGATGAGAGCAGAAAGCTGAAGTCACACTTTAAAGTGACGGAGTTTGACGTTCAGCTCTTTTTCTTTGGCCAGTAAATCCATACTGTGCTTTTTGTAGGCATCAAACTGCAGCGAGAGTTCGCTGTACGCCTGCTTGCTGCTCTCTAGCTCTTGCTGGAGCTCCTGGACCATCCGATCATAGTTTGCTGCTGTGTCTTTAACAAAGCGCTTCTCTGCTCGCAGCCTGGCTCTCTCCAGCCTCTTCCCCAGCTGCACGATCTCCAGCTGCTTGTCCTGCAGGGCTTTGCCCCTCTCCATGGCCAGGTTCAGCAGCTGCTCTTTCTCCTCATTTGCCCTCTCCAGCTTGGCCTGCAGCTCGCTATCCGGAGCCTTCTGCTGGCTCTCTCCGCGCTCTACCTGCGCGGCAATTTGTTGGTGCTCCTCCTGGAGGCACTGCAGCTGCTGCTTCAGCGAATCGACCTCCCAGGCATGGGCACTCGCCTGCTGGCTCTGAGCTTCCAGCAGCTCCTTCTCACGCTCCTGGGCTCTGCGACTCTCGTAAGCGCATTTCTTGTGTAAGGAGTCTAACTGCTGCGAGAGATTTTGGGCCTTGGCAGTGAGCTGGAACACTTCGGCTTCCTTCTCCCGCACGGCTTGGCTAAAGAGAGTCTCGTTCTGCTGCCGCAGGCGCTGATTCTCCTCCCACAGCTGCGTGTTCTGCTTCTTGTGCTCATTCTTGAAGTAGATCATTTTCTCGTGGTTGCTGGCCAGGTCCATGAAGCGCTCCTCCAAGTGCCGGATGCGTTGGGTCTGCGTTTTCAGTTTCACGGCATCCTCCAGCCTCAGTTTCTCCAGTTCCGTGTTGAGCTGCTCCAGGCCTTTGCAGCGCTTGCGTGCATCATCTGCTTTCTTCTTCAGCACACAGATGAGGCGATGCTGCTCTTCCAGACGCGCCCGCAGCAGAGCCTTCTCACTCCTCTCCTCTTCAGGGCCTTCGCAGAGCACCTCCGGGCCTTTTGTCAGATCTTCCCCGTCCCTGCCCACCTCCGGATCGCTTGTGGGGCTGGCCATCCCTGCTTCTCTCTCATCCTGAGCCATGGAGCCGCTGTCTGACACAAAGACGAAACATTTTATATCCACCAGTTCTTGTAGTGACATTCAGCAGGTTTAGAGTACCCCAAAACTGTGTGCCCAACACCACTGCACCAAGCTGGGGGACTGCCTCTGGAAGTCCATCACACCACTGGCACAGCAGATTGGGACTCATAAAACCAACAGCAGCCTGTGCGGTCCCACAGACCCTGATTCAAAGTCAGGCAGACCGATTAAAAGGGTGCCAGACTTGACAAGGCAAAAGCAAACAACTGTAGGCTTAGTATTTATGCAAGCCTCTTCATTTGCTGATTACTAGCCCTGGTAATTATTCCTCCTCAAAGCACTGTGGTTGGATCTACAAATACTGTTATATTTAGGTAGAAAGCCAGTAAATGATAAAGCTGTAAGTAATTCATTAAGGAATCCTTTTCCCCTGCCTTTATTTTCTCCTACAGATGCAAAGTTACATTACATCTGTATAACACAGATGCTATTGTAAATGCAAATAAAACATGGAGGGTTAGATCAATCTTCTAATCCATTTATAAGATTTTAATAGTATCTTGCCCATTAAACGTAACTGAATAGCCTTACCCTGAGCTTAGAGATTTAAGAATAAAAAAAGATCATTAAGGACTGGTAATAATTACTGAATGCACTGTGATATAAGGACGGTGCCTGGAGAAACGGTTCCTTATTTGAGTTTTGATGCTGATTCGCTGGATTATTTTAGGCACGCAGGTTAAAAGTCTGGCTCCTCATCTAAAAATAAAGGAAATATTTACGTTACAGTAGTACCACCATCGTTATCAGTGCCTTATCATACAGCATACTACCCAGACGTATGAAAAGTTTGCCTAAAACTGAAGTACAGGCTTCACGTTCAGATACAGACCCGAAACCACACAGCACCTGAAATAGCCTGCTGATAATTGGGTTTTGTGGGTTTCGGCTGGAGGTGAGGATAGGCCACAGGCAAAAGTCCTAGAGAAGGGACTGGAGGAAGGATGAAAAACAACGTAGAGCAAAAATGAAGGCAAGACACGGACAGATTCAGAGCTCCATGGGGGTGACTATTAGCAGGGTCCGCTGCGGTGCGCTCCCCTGCTGCTGGTGCCACTTTGGCTCCTGCCAAAACACTCGGTGATATGGGAAGAGAGAGGGAAGGACTAAAAGATTTAGGCCATCCAGAGGAAACGCAACAAAGAGAGGGGTTTAGGGGGAGAAAGATTTTCTCTCACCAGGTGCTTGTTTTCCTCAGCCCATTTGTTGGCACTCCCAGCACGCGGTTGCTGTGTCCATGGCGATGCGGGGCTCAATCGCTCACGTCAAAGCTCGTGCCCTCGTCCGGGCTGCTCAGGGCAGTCCCGAATTCATGGAAATAGCAGGGAGCGTTTCTTAGCAAACAAATGCTGCCAATGCTCCCAAAGGCACCCAGGTTCAGCAGAAAGAAGAGGATTTCCTCAGGCTTGAAGTCCTCTCTCGTGGCTTGCACCCAGAGAAGATCACAATGGCAGAACACACTGAAGGTGCACGGGCTAAGAGAGAAGATGCATCCCTCACCCTAAACAACTCGCGACTTTTATTCAGCAAGTAAAGGGTAAAAGATACAAAGCAAACAAGACAGGGAGGGAACAGTACCAGGTCTTTCAAAAGAGGTAAGGTCAGAGTGAAGTGAACTGCAACACTGACAGAGGCTTGCAGGCTTACGTGCAGAAATGGGAAGTAGAAAAAGAAATGGGAATTTTCTGAATATAGAGTGTGAAAGCTGAGCTGGGACTTTGAAGTACGTGGTTTACAGGAAGTAAAGGTAATGTCATTTAAAACACACACGTATACTGACATGGGTGTACCTCCTGCTGCCCCCATCCAGGCTGAAATCATGGTAAGCTTGTAAAGTGGAAAAAAAAAAAAGGGGGTGGGGGGAAGCATTGCATTGCTCCCAAATAATTTTCTGGGCAAGGATGAACATATATGAAGATATTCTAGGAGTATAGATGCTTTGTCATATAGATAACTGGAATTAAGAATCAAAGCATAGATATTAATTTATCAAACTGCCTTTTAATAACAGTTATGCCTTAATTATATGCCTTGTTTGGGTTGTGGATAATTTTAAAACCTCTGCTTTTGACAGTAGAGAAAGAATAAGCTAGTTTTCTAAAACTTTTCGTAAGCAACTGCATAAAATTTACATTTTTCAATCTGCATTTTATCAATCTGGAACATGCAACTGTAATTAACAATTACTATGAATTCGGTGGAAAGCTGTATTTATTACAGAAACCATATCCAGATGAACATCCACATTGTTTGGTTTTTAAAGTGTACATTTCGTATGACTTTTATGTTTACAATCCAAAACCCCTCCTGGTTTACATGATCAGATCCAGTCCTTACCTTAATAAATCAACATAATATTCTTTAGCTGGAGGTGAATTTGTAATGTTTCTGCTCTGTAATTAAATCCTATAGCATTCATAGGGTGGTTGAAGTACATTTTCCACTGATAAAGCAGCTTGTTTGTAATCATTTGTTCATGGCACTGAAGTTCACCTCACCAGGACAGCTTTAGCTTTTCTTGCACATTACAATAACATAGTGAAACAGTAAAAAGATAAGCACAGATGCTAAAAATCCTTAAAGATCTTTAAGTTAAAGATTCGTAGCATGATGCAGACTCCATTGAGGGCTAACAGCGATAACAGTACAACTTTAAATAGCTAGCATTGTTAAGCGCTAATATACTTTTCAGACACTTCTGTGACCATCTCTGCTGACCTCATGCAAATTTGGAAGTCTCATTTTTGTGTGTGGTGACAGCTATCTTTATATATTGGCCTATGAGAGTCGTCATTTCCACATATACTTTAAAAAGCTATTAAAAAGTTGGGGGAGGTCAAATGAATTTTTGTACTAGAGGGCCTGTTTCAGTCATTTGGCTCTGTCTCTTTTTTAAATCTAAACAAGCACGTAATGCTGCTGTGTCATTTGCTTGTCATCATACTAATTAAATACAGGGGCAGTGCACAAGTACATCTAACGTTCATGTTCCCATAGTTTTTGGAAATTTAAACTAAGTTTTTATCTATTTAGTGTAGTGCTAAGCAGTGTCTTTAGAGATAATGACAAAATTCTGCCTCTGTCTGCAGGATGGTGGAGGAATAGCAAGACAGAAGATACTTCACCTGACCAAAAGACAAGAGTGGTACTGTCACAAACCAACCATTCTGATAGCAGTTAAGTTTTTAACTACTGAAATTTTGTACAGTGTGGAACACAGAAGACTACATACACTTGCCTGCAAATCTATAGCCTCAGCCCCATCCCTTCAGTTGAAGACCGAAGACTTTTGACACAGCACTGCATTTAAGCTTCACAGGAAATAAAACTACAAATTATATACTTGTTAAATGGTAGTCACGCTTACAGCAACCTACTTTTTAAGGTGAAAACAAAATCCTGTAGACAGTGAATACAAACAGGTGTCTCTGCCAGATGCTTACAAATCTCTGTTTTTGTATGAGTAGGGAGAGATGCACATACTACACTTCAGAACAATCTATTTGGATTTAAATGGTACAGCAGTTACTTTGCTTCTGTATTGTTAAATAGCCACCTCTGAGAGGGTAGTGTTTCTGGAAAAGCAAAAGTGGAATCTGTGCCAGCGCCCAATCTCATCCGAAACCCCTGAAGCAGTAAGGGATGGAGACTGACAGCTCCTTCTGGCATTTGTAATCTCCGGACGGCCTGGCTGATGAAGGAGAACACGGGCTCCCCAGCAGGCTGAATAGCACCTTTCCTTTTTTCCCATTCATGGTGTAAAATAAATACCAAGTAATGCAAGCATTTAAATTTTTAAGATAAAATTAAGCAACCCAGTTGGAAGTGTGAAGAGCCCTGTTTTGCTCTGTAAGCTTAGCCGCAGGACTTTACCAGCCTCTAGACCTATGCAGTTACAGCAAATAAATGTACATTTATTTTCAGAAGCATTTTCTGCCTGCATTTCATTGTATTGCATACTCACACTCAGTAGCTAACACAAAACATTGATTTCTAATAAACATCGAATTCTTAATTAGCTTTAATAAGGCTGCTTTTATTTAAAAAAAAAAAAGTAATACATTTTGTAATTTATGCATTTATCTTCCTTCAGTGGTACGCGTTTCCACACGCGACAAATTCCATTTCACATGCTGCAAAGCTATCTAAACCCAGACCACCATAATCCCGGCGTTCTCCTAACGGTGGCGCTGAAGAACAGATAAATTACCTTTTGCAAAAATACAAGCTAATAATAGGTATAGGTACAGAAAATGAGTACACTTTACAAAAATAAATACCCAACATTCGTCATTAGTAAAACTGGCAAGTTTAGATCCTTTGGAATAGCATTTGAATGAAAACGTTTGACCTCTGTGACTTCAGCATTTAAAAGGAACGTCAATATACTAGCAAGGTAATTAACAAATATAGAAGCAAACTTTATAACCCCAACTTTTCATAGTACATTGGAATTAACAGTCCTCTATGCCTTGCAGAGTAAGGCATCAACAGTACCATTTCGTGTAGTGCTTCTTTCATTACAGAAGCAACTTTCAGATCATAGAAATGTGTAACTACAGACAAAGGGACTTTAAAAAAATCTGCACACTCATATTCCTAGCTGGAGAGATCCAATATAGCGTGATGAGGATTCAGCCAGAGAAACGTGCTAATGAGCATGAACAAAATGCAACCTGTTGCTATGTAACTAATAACATCATCTCACAAACAATCCAAGTATACAGAAAGAATTTACTTGCTTTTCCTTTCTTTTTTTTTTCCCTGGCAATTTAGCTTTAAGGAATCAGCAACACTTCAGTTTGACAACACAAGAATTCAAGTATCACAGCTACCTCTACCTCTGAATTCTCTAAGTATGTTCTTACTTGAATACATTTTCAGTGAATAAGAAATAAAAGAAGCCCTTAAATTTACATAATCATCTGAGGGCAGAATTTTAGTTTGGAATATGCAGTGACATTTGACAGCACAAGAACAGAATAGCAACAGAACAGAGACTATCAAAGAGCTGCTGTGTGTCTCTTCCAAGTTTCACCCCCACACCTTTTAATTTCATTCCCAAGTCGTCTTTTTGACACTAGCAATTCAAAAGCCACCTTATTTTGTCAGTTTTGCAACCATTAGCATCCTCAGAGGTAGCGTATCTTCTACCCATGTGTTTGGCAAGTTCATCATCTTCTCCCACAGGGCACTTTCATCTGAAGTGGAATCCATCCAGTCTACTGTAGTTCCATAGCTTCTGCCTAGAAAAATGTCAGGTTTTAAGAGAAACATTAATCACTTAACATGCTGCAGAGTTGAGAGCTGACAATCAAATCTGCCCATCTTCTTAAAGAGTTTCACCTTCTCAGGTACAGGAAACCTAGTGCATTCGAGATCCAGTTCTATATTTTTATGCTTGAACAATTCTGTCAAATACAATTAATGACAATTTTCCACACAAACTTGATCTTTTTCCATTTTTTTTCTTTGTTATTCTGTCTTTTTTTCACAGTCCCAAGGGAAAAATTAATCAACATCCAAGGGGGCTTAAAAATAAAATGTCCACTAATTCTGTATTGAAATACAACCTCAGGTACTTAAGCTTCAGTTTGAGATTTATTATCCTCACTTGCGTTTTAGGTTATTCTCATAAACCATACAAGAAGTCATTTTTTCTTGCTTTTGCTTTAAAGAACTCTAAATTCTTTGTTTCTCCTCAGACCAGAAAGGACAATGAAAGGGACAAAGCAGAATTGCATGTTTTCCCGGTCATTATATCTACACATCTTATACTGTCTTTATGCTAAAAACGTGTTTGAATTTATACATTTTCCTATCCAAAGTCTTCAAATCTTACCATGCATTCACAATTCATCCTTTTATCTCCACCCAATACTGCCTCCACGTATCTAGTTTTTCCATGTGTAAGTTTGTAAGATGTTATCAAGATTTTGGGTGCAGAAATAGCATACTCTCATACTACAAACAGTACTAGACACAATGTATGGACAGAAAGGTTTATTTCTAATGTTTCTCCTAACTTGCCAATAATCCCTAACCCTCATACTACTTCTATTTACATTTCAGAATCTGTGACAAAGAACAGATAATTTACTGAATGAAACTCTTTAGTAAATAAATGGCTGAAAGGCTTTTCAGTTATCTTTGCAAAAAGAGAATAAATAGAAAGGAAAAGGGGAAAAAAAGATAAAATGTAGTTTGTAAATTAAGGATTAATCTGTTAATTGTCCAGTACCTGTTCCAAGGCCTATCCTGAGACCTCCCAGAAAGTGGTTGGCTAGTTTGTTGTGATCCCAGACTGTGAGTTCTATGCAGGCTTCTTTCAAATCTTCTGGTCTAAAGCCATCATAGACCATGGTATGGTTGAATACTGGGTTTGTAGTTTTTGCCACTGTTCTTGTTTTCTGGCGACTTTTTCTGCTAGTATCTGGAAGAATGGTACTTCGGAAAGAGAAAGCATTGTTAGTTTGCACTTTGACAGCATAACCTGCATTAAACACACTCATCAGACAAAAAATACTGAATAATGCTCCTCTGCATGTTATGAAGCAACTGAGAATAAGTTGCTTTAGTATCACAGAGATGAAATCAAACATCATGTTCTCGGTCCCTTCCAACACATGTATTCAGGATGTATCCACCCTTGTGCTTCAAAGGATGGATCGGAAGGGGAAGTCAGGTGGGGAAGAGGTACAACTGAGTTTGTTTGCTGGATTACCACTAATGATGCTGAAACCTTTTAGTTACTGCCAGAGATTTCCCAGCTATCTCACTATCCTCATCATGTGTTAAATCTTTTTGTAGAAAGGAAGGTGGAAGAAATACATCTATGCTTCTCACTTCTATCTCCTCCCATGATTTACTAAGCTAAAGCACGTTCTTTCACAAACCTGCTTTGTTTAAACACAACTTACAGCAGACAAGATCTGACTTAAATTTGTCTAGCCCTTCCACCAGGTAGCTAAGCAGACAAAATGACAGGGTGGTGATTAGCAAGGAATTCCTCCCAGTACATCTTACTTGGTAGCATATAGTTAGCATCTGGAAGTTGCAAGCCCTGTAGGACAATTTGCATTACAATAAAGGATAATCAGAAAGTAATTAAGTGTTTTTGTTTTTTAATTTAAATGGAGAAAATTGAAGGTAAGATTAGAAAACGCAGCAATGGCATTATTAAGCCACCAGCTTTAATGATTTCAGCCACAGTTTTTACCACTTGATAAAAGAGTTGAGCCTGTTGCCCCTCAGAAGAGGAAGGTCATGGCATTCCTTCACCCAGATGTGGACCTCACCAGTGGACAGAGTCTTCTTTCCTGTAAAAAGAAATAAAACATCCTGGCTCTGATTAAGCCTTAGAAATTACCTTCGAAAGCGATTTACATGTTGCAGCTGTTCCTTTCCATTTTCAGAGGTGATATTTCACCTAGACTCTCATTATCTCACATTTTAATTGAACATCCCTCTCTACCTTTGAAGCTGCAATCTTCAGCCCATCAAAGTACTGCCAGGCCACCTCATGTCTACATTCCAACCACGATTTCTCTTCTCTTACAAATAAAGAAATGCAGGCCACTGGTCTTCTCTTTCCGAGCCTTCTAGATGAAGAGATCAGCTTGTCTTCAGTCTATGCGATGCCAGCCTTTACCACCAATTACACTTTCAAATGAGCTCCTCTGTGCTCTTAATATATTTGATTCTTATTGACTGTCTGGCTGGATTAAAGACCTTGCTTGGCTTCATCGTCAGACCAGCCAGCTATCAGTTGTCACACAAGAGTAAACGAACAGCTCATACAGCTAAGAAATGATGTGTTCTGGATACGTATTGCTATTTTGTACTTCTAATATTGCTTGAATTTAGTGTGTCATCACTGTTTATTTAGCAAATCACAGCACCTGCCTGACAATTTCATAATTTCTAAAACTGTTAGAGAGAGAACAGAACTTTGTTATGTATACAGACTGGACTATAAATCTGAGATTATAACAATCAGGTAATTTCTTCTGTAGTAACATAAAAATAACAGAAGATCGTAAAGCGAACCTTGGATCCTCAACTGAATTCATGACCAGAGTGGCCTAATATTCTAGGAAAAAATATGTTCTACATTAAAACAAGATGCCTGAATTTGTTGAAAAATGTTATACAGCTGCTTCCCACCAATCTCCTCCCTAACACCCTCCAACAACAAAACCCCAAAGGCCTGACAAACTCAAACAAAGAAGCAATGAATAAATACCTCCAGCAGGTTGTGGAACATACTTGAGGGCTAGTTTCATCTCCCCTCTGTTTTCTAGTTCCAGAGCCATTGTTGAAGTCTGAAATTTAAGAAGAAAACAAGTCTCATACACTGCAGTTCACACGCTGATTTTATGGTGCAAAGTTTTGCCCAAGAACAAGCTCAACTTCTACATATATAATCAGTATAAAACCCTCAGAACACACAAGATAGGAGCTAAATAAAAAATGACTTGGTTTTGCACTTACACAGCAGAAAACATAGAACAGCTAACCCACCCCTAGTAACCTACCCTTGGCTTGAGTGGAAACCAGTTGATCTGCTTGTTGGATTTATCATTCCAGTCCCAAGTTCCTAAATCCAGCTCTACTTCACCAAGGAAGCTATTCCTCCCAAAGGTATCGTTGTGCCAGACAGAGATATTAAGGCTTTGGTTCTTCAGTAGATCCTTCTCAATTTTATACTGCCAGGAGAGAGAAATGGGGAGGAGGAACCGATAAAAAAAAAAGTTAAGCTACTTTTTCATCAATGATTGTCTGAAAGTGACACAGTAAGGAAATGTGTCTGGGTTTATACATCTATAGCTGCTCACTTCATTTCAAAACAAAACTCTCTTCGTGTTTTAATATTTATTTTAAATATTTTAAGTTCCTAAGTAGCTTGAGTTTGCTTGCAAGAATTATGTAACAATGTTCTCAGTGCTGTATCCAGAGTAAACCAGAGTTAACCCATCAGTGAAGCACACAGACACTCCTACAGAGCAATCTGCCTCATCTTAACACAGATGTCTCTTCTGAGATCATCTGGACCTGGAAAGTTCAAACTCCTCATGCTTCATGCATGCAGTATTTCATGCCTAGTTAGCATTTGATAAATACCCGCAGTATTTCATTATAGACCGGATTAAAAGTTTTCTTTTTCACAGAGGTCTTCCGTTTGCCCAGCTTGTATTTCTCTGGAAGCAGGTAGGTCTTCACATACCTAAAATTTAAACAGGCTGGTAAGAGCAAGAAAACCCCCCTTCCAACTTCCCTTCCAAAATACACACACATTTACTTATGAAGTAAATCAAATCGACTTAACTGCATTCTCCTTAATCTGGGAAGTTAAAATTTAAAATAGAATTTCAAACTCAAAGTCTGAGCTTCCCATGTTAATATATGTACTGATTTATATGGCAACTTTATGTTCAGTTCAGAGTGGAAGAACATGTAAAGCACGTTATAGCCTCCTTCAGTTATTTGGTTGGTTACCCCATCGGAGGGCAATGGTTGGAATAAATTACAGTTTTCATTTACACATTAAAAGAGTAACTTCCATCGGAAAAAAAATATTCTGTATTTTTACTTACGGGTCTGAACGTTGCCTCTTGACATCTGCCACTGCCAAGTCTTTACACTGGCAAATAAAGATGTGGAGCTCGTTCAGCTGTTCTACGTAATCAATAGCAAACTGAATGTTCCCCTTCACGTCAACATTGCCAAAGTCTCCACTATAGACACTCATTAAGCTTCCGCTCACCTGTGTCATACAAGAGGAGAAAAACCAGCATCATACAAGAGGATTTTTTTTTCTAAGCTTCTGCATTTCACCAAATACTTCAAGATTAGGGTAGAAGTTATGCTCAGGATTCAGACAATTAAAAAAATAAATCAACTGTGTCCCTTTAGATGCAATTACGAAACGTAACAGTGTTAAACAAGCTCTTCAGCAAGCAGGTTAACGAAAGAATGTTATTTGTAAACGAAAGAATGTTATTTGTAAATCTGAAAAGTGTTAGGCCAAGTTTTGAACAAAAAAAGGAATATGTTTATTGCATTGAGACAGAATACATGAAATGATAGGATGCTATATATCTGGAGATTTGTGTGATCAGATCCTTGAAATATTACTTATGTAGCTCTTCAGCTGATCTTTGCAGAAAGCCGAGCCTAAAACTTTATGACAAAAGGCTTTCTGAAAATACCAAGAAATCAAAAATAAAGTCTTTATGTGGCTGAGTTAGGTGCTAAAATAAAACATATTAGAAAATTAAACCCTGGATAGGTAAAAATAGAAGGATGAACAGGGTTTTTTTCTTTTTCTATTTTTTAAATCTCATCGTTCATCCCCAAAGTTCTCCTTTTCCCCTAAAGGCCACATAAACTAATGACTTTTGGTTAGCTAGATCACTGACTTCATCATACATCCCACATACCAATACCATCTCTTTCTTTCACTTATTTCTCCTGCCACCCCTTAATCCATTCCTAAATATTTGTTCTGTATAAATTCTCTCCCACTGTCAGCTACAACTTTCAGCTCTTAGGGTTAAAGCCTGTTTGCTTAGGGTTTATCAAGTATGCTGCACAGTGGAATCCCAAACAGGCTCCAGCATATTACTGGAAAACAAGTAAAAAAAATGTTTTTAAAATCACTTCATTTCCAATTCCATGCAAGAATTCAATAACAGAGAGAAGGACGGAAGGAGGCAGATACCAAGGAAAGAAATAGGAGAGGAATAAGAAGGGAGCTGAAACAATACCGAAGAGATTAGCAAAAGCAAAGTGCCATTAAAACAAGGCTGTGGTTTACATACAGAGGATAAGGAGGCCATGCCAGAAGAACCGCTAAGATTGGTTAGAGAGCTGGGACTCTTCTTGATTCTGCCAAGGGAATAACTGCTTTCTGATGCTGTATCTGTCTCTCTGTCATCACTCTACAAAAACATCACAGAAAGAGAGCCTGTGTAGGTACTTTATAGTCACAAGGAACATTAAAAAAAGAAAAAACAGTTTTAATAATGCAGGACTCAATGAAAACCTGAACTTAAATCCCTTCATAGTACAACACAAGTAATTAGTATTTCTTAAATTAGGTCATGCATTTAAAGTAAAACCAATTTTGAAAGGGATTTTGTTTTTAGTGGAAAGCTTACGCTGAAAAAAGTGTAAAGTAATAATTCAACCTCTTTTTTGTTGTTGTTTTGCTTTTTTCTTTTTTTTTTCCCCCTCTTAATTCTCAAATACCAATGGAAAGTACAAAGTTAGCTTTACCAGGACAATGAAACTCAACTTCTCTACTTCACTATGCAAGCGATAATTCTCAGGTCTTCCATCCATCCCTTTCTGTTATATAGGGAGTGCCATCGATTCTCCAATCCCCATCTTTAAGGCAGTTAATTGGAAGTAACATGCACGGTACAACAGCACTGGATAAAGCGAATAGCTTTTGAAGTGATGCTTATTTTGCAAAAGAGCAAGCAGGGCCCTGCTTTTACATCAGGAAAGTGCAGTTTGTGTTTCCTTGGTCATTATCAGGCAATGTGCTTACAACCCCATTCTGTCTCCATGCCATCACCGTACAAAAGACTTGATGTTTCTTTACTTTCCACACACGCTGTCAGACTGTCCTATGCGAGGTGCTAGAGAAAGCATCATCATCTCCCTCTTGTGTTCTACACATCGAGAAGTTAAAAGGCTTCCTCTCCCCCAGCTAGGTCTGAGGCTAAAGGTAAGGACTGGCATCTATCCTACCCAGGGCAGAGCTCCTGGGGAGAAAAATGGTTTGAACAGGCTATTTGGGACTGGCCAGAAAAATCCAGGGAAGGAAATATTAGTTAAATGGTGTGGATAATCAGTCCTATTACATGTACTCTTTGAAAGACAGGAAAATGCCTTCTTGTCGAGGAGGGACACAAGGTTTGCCTAAGACCACTTCAGCTGCTGCCCATGCAGCAGGTCTGTACAAGAGCTGAACCCACTTCTGCTCCCTTCCAGCACTGTCTGGAAATCCAGAGACAAGGAGTTACTGATCACTGGGGTGACTGCATGCCTCCAGAACGCACTACGCGTGATTTTATTTCTTAAAGTTAATTCAAAACGTTAAATAAGGATGTTGTTACTATTTAAAAGTAGAGAACCCTTTATTTTTTAGGGTATCTCCTTAGTGTTGTAGTGTC
Source organism: Cygnus olor (assembly GCF_009769625.2). Taxonomy (NCBI): domain Eukaryota; kingdom Metazoa; phylum Chordata; class Aves; order Anseriformes; family Anatidae; genus Cygnus; species Cygnus olor. The sequence goes on from NC_049169.1 coordinate 202,992,787, forward strand.
TTATCCTTCTGCTCAAAGAGATAAACTTCTCTGTATTTCCTTTTTAATTAAAAAGTGTTTATTAGCAGAAGAATCGACTTTTTAAAATAATGCCAGAACTGAAAAAGCATTTAACAATGAGTGTTAATTTTATGATTGCATGTTACCTACAGTGCTTATTTCTAACCTGTTATTTATTAGCTGTAAGTTTCATCAGTTTCATGCCTCTTATTGGCCCGATGGTACTCAGGTGATACTAAACCCAAAGGCAGTACCAGCATATTCAATACGTGCATGCTAATTTTATCCATATACATTTGATATTTTCATGTATGTATATATTAGATATACGCAGGCATGCGTGCCTGTGTGGTTCATCAAACTCACAGCACAGGAGGTATTACAAGACAGTATTGGGACTGTTTACGCAATTTTAAAGATAAATTTGTGAGGCAGAATAAACAGATTTGGGTACTGACAATTTCTTAGACTATCAAAAGGAACTATCCCCAAACGCTTTCCACTGCAACAAATCGATCACATCTAGACCTTTTGCTTTTACATATTCATCAGACTGCTTCATTCAAAACTTACACAAATAAGCTTAACTGGCTTCCTACAGAGGCTGTAACTGGGAATTTAGATGCCCACCTACTCATTTCTGATTTCTTTGGTGTTCCACCTTTAAGATTTTGAAATACTAATCCTTTAACTGGTCTATGGTGCACGTTAATAACCTTAGAAAAGTTTCCTGTGCTTTTCTCTCATTAGAAAGAGTGTTGGGATGCTGTAATTTGAGAGAATATTTAAATAAAGATTCTTTAAAGAATCCTTAAATAAAGTTCATAGACACTGAATGGTTTCAAGTTCTGCACTTAAGGTAAGATTAATTAAACCTGTATCACCACATTTTGGATATTTCTTATTTTAGAAGGGAGTAGGTGAAGACAGGACACGGCATATTTCTGATCCTGACCCTTCAGTCATGTTTTTAGAAAAATGTAACAGCATAAGCATCAATATTTTGTAACTGCAGCCACAGCAATACGGGCTGGGGTTCGCAGTGATTTCTCAGTTTATAGCACAGACAGGTATTTCTGTGGTATCTAGGCCCCAAATTCCTGGGCTGCATCGAAGCCTGTGTCCACACACACCTCACTGACAGGACTCAGGTGTTTGTCCTGTGATTTGGGAGACCTGGAAGATGGCACCAGCAACTCTCATTTACAGGGGAAGTCTGGGGAGGGAAGGGGGAGGTTTGCATGCACAACTGCCACTAAAATTCACATTCACACTACAGTGCCGAACAATTCCATAATTCATCACTGTTGATCTTAAGAAAAAAAGAATATTTCCTATTCTCCTGTTACCTGTGACCAGTGGAGCTGCCTGTTTTAGACATTTATGTTAGGAGATTGGTGCCTGGTCTAAACACCCCTCTTTGCTGACGGTCTGGAGAGTTTGAACAAGTGGTTCAAGCAGTTTATCACTCGTGAACTTCAGTGTCATTTTTGGGAATATGGCCTCAGAGCTTATTCCAAGGCCCACACCATGCTCTTAAAAAAGTAAATATTTTAATAAATAATAAAACCAAAAGATTTACAAAGGCACAACACGTTGCTGGAAATTCTGAGATTTCACTTAGAGAACATCATACCTGAGCCTACATCCCCAAGGAGAACTCCAAGCTAAGCCCCTCTAATCTCGGAGGGTCACCAGATGGCGCTATCACTTACAGTCTTACAGGCTCACTTTACATTGCAGGCTCTGAACAAAATGAATGTACGTGTGTATATTCAGAAGATAAAATTCAGAAGATAAAAGACCTGTTACTTTAAGGACAGAGACTGCCTTTGGGAATAACAGCAAGCGTTTGCTATGCTCCAATCTCCTAGATAAAACACGCTCTGTCTGTAGGGCCATACAGTAGGAATAAAAGTTACTAGAGCTTCTGAAAAGTTAGTCAGCCACAGATTGTAACAATCAGATGATCACAAGCATTACAAACAACTAACTCCATGCCATGATCCAGTAGTAGGCTGACTTGGCAGACCCTGGAAAGCACTATTTGGTAAATGCATAATGCCACAGCAATCAAAAGTTTTAGTTACAATACATCAGAGATGGCACTTGCCTCTTCCTGCAGGAACGATGGTACTGACTTGCTCAGTCCTTTGAGTTTTTCAGGATTGGAAAACAGCTTATCAGGCTGCGGAGGCACTGTGGAGACTCAAGAGCAGCAATTCAAAAGTTTCAAAAGAGTTCGTACATCAAAAGAGTGCGATTCCATAGCAGGGCACAGTTAGAAACTAACAACTTCAGATGAAATACATGCACATGCAGTTTACACCTTGGATGCAAGGGTTTATTTTTCTCCATGGGACTCAGAGATGCTACTATTAGGAAGGATAATTTAGTTCAACATCTCCTATAACATGGCCCACAAAACTTTGTCTGGCAGAAGACGTGTTCATGTTGCTTGACAGCATATGACAACAGGGTGCTGAAAGCAAATTCTGATCAAATGTGATAAAACATTTTCATTTTACCTTCTATCTTTTCTTCTTAGAACAAGGGTAAGTGCACTGATGTACTAACCTTATCGTAAGGTTCTTGGTAAGAAGATAGTCTACAAGCCAAATTCTGTTATTTCCTAGTCCAATTAATGGCGGTAAGAATATTTATGTAAATCAAGCAATGTTTAGATGTGAACAAGGAAGTTTCAAGTATTCCTAGTTAATTTCAAGATGCATATCTCATTAACGATGCAGATTCTTGCAGCATATCTCTTCAAATTTCATAGAATATTCCAAGCTGGAAGGGACCAACCCACAAGGATCATCAAGTCCAACTCCTGGCTCCACACAGGACCACCCAAAAATCAGACCCTATGTCTGAGAGTGTTGTCCAAACACTTCTTGAACAGCTCGGTGCTGTAACCACTGCCCCGGGGAGCCTGTCCCAGTGCCTGAACTTTGCCATACCTTTACTGAAATTCACTTCCTATGTTCTCCACTGATTTCATTGTACAAAGCTTAACTGCACAAGCTAAAGCAAAAATCCAGTTTGCTCTAAGAGCATGAAAAATTCTGAGAATTGTGGGCTAACGCCACTCATAGTTACTATTCTACATCCTAAAGTTCTTTACACTGGATACAAGTTGTTAAATGCACCAATACTGAATAACTTACAACACAGAATTATTTGGTGACAGACAGACAGCCACAGGAGCACGTATCTATTGCATAAAATTAAAAACTGCACACAAGCTGGGGTTGTTTGCAAGGCGTTAAGTTAAGCTTTTCCAAAGCTTTTGCAGCTGAAGCTCAAATAGTGGTTAACGTATAAATTACTGTCAGTATGCAGTTAGATGCAGCTTCCTCATTCAGCAGCTATCTAGTCCAGACGTATAACTCAGCCATTACATTAAAAAGGATTTTTAATGTATTAGTTTAAATATCAGTGGAGAAACCTCTCCACTGTCTGTTGGAAGAATCCTATTACTCACTTCCTGCTGCATTTTCATTCCTCTCTTGATCCTGATCAGTTTTCAGACCTGCTCAGTGCAGTATTGACAAGTCATTCAGTAGCACAAACAGCTATACAATTTTATAACTAACATCATTATCCTTTACATGTGGCAAGTCTTGACTTCTTCTGACCCCATGAATTTTTATGTTTTGCATCATTCTCCTCTTTTGAGGAGCTGAATCATAACAAAGGGAACACGAATGTGCAAGCTTAGCAAAGCAAAACATGATTGGTATTTTCAAGAGAATTTGCCTTATTCTGTCTGTACAGTTACCAATTTGGCTGGATCCATAATTTTTTCCAAAACTTCACTCACTAAATTTAACTAGAAAAAGCTACCCCTTTCAGACAAGTGTCTACATAATCCATATTGAATGTACATGTTTCCAATAAGGCTGTCCATCTGAAGGTAAAATCAAGCATGATATTTAAGACTTGTTAATATACTGGACACGGCATGTATTCTGTTATAAACAACTAACACTCAAAATGCTTTGAAGCATCTAAAACACGACAAATGCAAATTTGCAGAACTATTTTTTTAAACTGCAGTGCCACAATGCAGTAAACAGGAAAGAATTGTGTTATATTCCACCATATTCAATGTTACTCGGTGGCTTTCCAACATGTTTATTTTGACATGTCCTTAGAGAAGGTTTGCTTTTGTTTTGATTAGGTTTGTAATTTCTGAAGGAATACAGAAAAATTTGACAGTAAGGCACCTGTAATGCACTAACAGATCAATGTTCATCTATTGCTTAAAGTAATTCTGCTTTGCTGGATTGAGATAGGAATTTAGAGAGGTTCCATTTCAACTGATGTATTCTGAAGAATGTTTTGCATGAGCAAAAATCGTCTTGCATCTTACAATGCAACGGACGAATAGACAAATTTAATATTTAATTACACCCAGTTTTTCAACTGTGCTAGTGTTCAAAGCTCTCAATGATTTCAGAAGCTGTTTTATAGGCTGAATGGCCAAAGATCAAAATAGTACACTGCTGGGTGGCACAGTTTCTACAGATGCAACAGGTCATAACAGAAGTCTAGTGCTTAAGAGTAAAATAACGTAAGAAAATTTTACAAATGCATTGAAGTCATGATGAAGTTAGTTAAATTTGAAAGAGTGACACAATTCCTGGTTTCTCAAATCTTTTGCTAGCAAACAGAGAACATTGAAAAACAATAGATTTCCATGCAGACACAAAAGATATTTACCATCTTCAGCACTAAGAGCTAATTCTTCCTTTGGAATATTTATTTTTCCTTTATCTGTGCAGGAAAAAAGTAACACGTGGTTAGAAAGCTTGCTGTTCAGTATGATAAAATGGATGGCAGTGGTAATCACAGAATTAAGGACCAAAAAACAAATACAACCAAACAACAACAACAAAAAAATACACCAGCAGAGCAACAGGAATGGCTAAATTCAGGAGATGGTTTCAACTTGGAACATTACTTCAATTCTGCATCCAAGCAGCGGTCTCATCTTGACACAGTTTCTACCAGCGTGCTGTTACAACAATGTTAGTGCATAACCTAAAATCTGGGAACTAGTTAGAAGGGAGCAATAGCATAAGTAATATTAGAAGAGTAATTCGCCAACAATAGCCAACATCTTTCAAAATCTACACCTCCACGCTTCAGTTCTCAAATATCAATTCAGTTCATGTCTTCCCCATTAGAAGTGAAATAAGTATGAAAACACTGAGGAGCAGCATGAACGGAGACAGGAATAAGAACGATAATAAGTCATAATCTTAGGACGCTACAGAGGGAGTTCAGGGATGAATGCTAAGTACAATCCTGTCTCATTGCATTCTCTTTTAGTTTGGTTATATTAACTGCTAGAATACACAGGTGAAACTACTACGTTAAGACAACTTTTTCATACTTCCACTGTCTACTAATTTGAGCCAAGTAAGCAGCCAGAAATGAGCAGCAATTGTAGCTCATTACTGATTTGAGTGGTTGCACCCAAATACTTTCACTATTGAAAACATTTTAACTATCCAAAACCAAATCATCCCTGACTGACGCAGTGCATTTTTGGAAGATGTCTGCTCGATATACCAGTGTTGTTTCAAAAGGAACACTAAGAACTGAAAACTAATCCATATGAGACGAGAATTCAGTTTTACCATACAAACTCCATACTACTTAGTGAGAAGCAATGTAAGGCAAAAATACTGCTTGGCAAAGCTGTATGGAAACACAGCATAAGCATGTTTAAGCCAAACTGGGGGTCATGGGAGACACACACAAGCTTTGTGCTCACTTGAGGTGGCTGATGGAATGTCCTCTAGACTTTTGGAAGGCATTTTCCTATCTGCACTCCTTTTCAAAGCCATCAAAACAGGATTTAATTCTTCTGAACCTGTTACGAGACAAAACACATGAACACTGCACACACAGACATGCTTTTTTAAACAAGTCACTTAAAAAAAAAAAAAACAACCATGGATTTCTTTTAGGAATCTTCTGATCTTTAACAAAGACCGTGAGTATTCACTCAAAATGCTAAGTAAATCCTAAGGGTCAGAGTCAGGAATGCATTGTGTTCAGTCATTCCAAAATTAGAGACATGCGAACAAGACAAAAGCCTGGATTTTGAAGAAACTGCTGAAACTGACACCTGACCATCTTAACTTAAATTCAAATGGAAATTGGAGTGAAGCGGACCAATTTCAACAGCGATTAAGTTAAGAATCTTTTCTCTCTAAATTCCCTCGGGTATCAGTAGAAACACACGTTGACTCGACCTGTGTTTGTACTGACTAATGAGGAAGTTTAAGGCAAACATGGTACTTAATTGTCCAAGAACTAGGTAGGATAAACTCAGATTTAGCCATTTTGTTATGAAACAGCACAAATAGAAGTTAGTAGCTTTGGTTTTTCCCCTCTGTAAATTTGTTCATTATATTTTTCTGCCCAGTGAAAGTCACTTCCTGTTCAATATTGAGTAACAACCACAAATAAAAAAACAACCTGTGGAGAGATTTCGATCCTTGAAATTATCATGCAATTGTCTCCAAGAGCAGTTTCAGGACAGACCTAGCTCCTTCAGAGTACTCTAAGGCCCTCTTCTCCTCCCTAGCCCATTTCCCTCCCACTGCAGCCAGCCAATCAGGCCTTACAAACAGCAATAGTGTAATTATGGGCAAAAACAAATTGTGTTTTATTTTTCCTCATTTGTCTTGCAGAACAGACTTCCAGCTGATTTCCATTGGAATCTCACTTTCAAAATAAGCTCCGGAGTTTCTTAGCATGCCCCAGGAACATCACAGATTGCTCAGGCGAGCAAGATCTCAGAAAATTCCCAGTCTCTCAGAAGCAGAATAAAAAGGTTAAAATATCACATTAGACATGGACTAGAGCTTCCAGCTTAACCAAGTAATGAGTCTTCATAATTAGACTGCTTCATTTATATGGCCATTTTCTTGTGCAACAGGCAGCAATACTAAATTAAATCGCACAGGGTATTGGTACTGTCTTTATATCCAGCCACAGATTTACCTTTGAAGATTAGCTGGTCAAGCTAAAGAATAAACTCAGTCAGCCACTGATTATTTTTTCCCCCTCTTTTAATCCAGGGTATTTAAAAGAAATACCAGAATCTGAGTGTTATAATGTTATTGATTCAAAAGAGATGTCCCAAAGGAGGAAGAAAAGCGTAAGGCATGAAGACTGACGTGATTGACTCATGCTGCTACACTCCCATGACCTTACCCAAATCTAGTAGATATTTGTCAAAAAATTCCAATTAAAGGACTTAATTAGTTCTTCACATCTTTCCAAAACAAATATCCAAAGCATTCGATTAAGTATCAGAGTTTTGGTTAATATATTTCAAGTTAGCTACCAGAAAAGCTGTAGCCATGTTTAACAACCCAGCACCATGAATTTTAGAAATTAGATGGGAAATTAGATGGCTCACGAGTTGAACTACCGGTTCCAGAACAGGAATCAGAGTTTTCATCTGAAAACCTGGATCCCAAATTTGAGCTGTCACCATCATCTTCATCATTATCCTCATGCTGAAAGGCCAGGCAGAGTCGAGCTCCTCCTGGCTGGGGGGAATTGCTCTCATCTTTAAGAGGTGCGCTTGTTCTTCTCAACTGCAACAGTTCTTTTAATTCTAAATTATTTTCAGAGGCATCCGAGGATGTGCTTTCATCTGTCCTTCTTATGTCATTTACCTTGAATGGCTTGCTCACAGCTGTATTAGTCTCTCCCTCCAGGGGAAGGAGATCTATTGGAGGCACGTTTCTCTGTTCTTTTTGATTAAAAGCCCCATTTCTTTTAAGTAGGTCAGAAGCTTCAATATCTATTGAAGCCTCAATATTCTGTTCAGGAGCTCCACTCTTGATAGTTGTCTTCATCTGTGTATGATAAGTAGTTAAAGCATTATGATAAGGCTGTGACATTGTCGTGAACAGAGACTCTTTTTGTAATGGAAACATACGATCCCTAGACTTCTCTTGTTTATGTACCTCTCGCGATACCGGAGATGAAGCTTCAGATGCTTCTTGAAGGAGTTTTTCTAACGAGCTACTGAAATCTCTGAATTTTGCAATATTTGAAACAGAAGATTTTTCTATTGTTTCTTCTATTTCTTGAGGGTGATCTCTCTCTTCTCGAGGAGGACGACACATACTTTGACTGGCTGACGTTTTACCTTGCATCTTTTCATCCATGTTCTCCAGCATATGAGCTGGTGTTTCAGAGACCTCTTTCAGTAATTTTTGCAAGTTAACATCAAGTAGTTTATATTCAGCCTTGGACAGTGCAGATGCTTCTGTGGTCTCACCGGTCTTCTCCTGCAGTGACACTCCATTGAGTTGGTAGGTCACACTTCTAACTTGCACCTCAGCTGTCCTCTGTAACGTCCTGTCCACACGTTTTGGTTTAGGTGGTGGGGTTTCAGAAGCCTCCTTCAGCAGCTTCTCTAAAGCTGAACTCAAGCCACTGACCTTGGATGGGGCTACAGACTTCTCTATGGACTCACTGATTTCCTGCAGTGACTCTCCATCATGCTGATAGGTAGTTCTTTCAACTTGCGTCTCAGCAGTCCTCTGTACTGTGTTGTCCACACGCCTTGGTTTAGGAGGTGGTGTTTCAGAGGCCTCCTTCTGCAGCTTCTCTAAAGCTGAACTCAAACCACTGACTTTGGATGGGGCTACAGACTTCTCTATGGACTCACTGATTTCCTGCAGTGACTCTCCATCATGCTGATAGGTCATGTTTTTAACTTGCATCTCTGCAGTCCCATATAATGTGTTGTCCACACGTTTCGGTTTAGGAGGTGGTGTTTCAGAGGCCTCCTTCTGCAGCTTCTCTAAAGCTGAACTCAAGCCACTGACCTTGGATGGGGCTACAGACTTCTCTATGGACTCACTGACTTCCTGCAGTGACTCTCCATCATGCTGATAGGTCGTGCTTTCAACTTGCGTCTCAGCAGTCCTCTGTACTGTGTTGTCCACACGCCTTGGTTTAGGAGGTGGTGTTTCAGAGGCCTCCTTCTGCAGCTTCTCTAAAGCTGAACTCAAACCACTGACTTTGGATGGGGCTACAGACTTCTCTATGGACTCACTGATTTCCTGCAGTGACTCTCCATCATGCTGATAGGTCATGTTTTTAACTTGCATCTCTGCAGTCCCATATAATGTGTTGTCCACACGTTTCGGTTTAGGAGGTGGTGTTTCAGAGGCCTCCTTCTGCAGCTTCTCTAAAGCTGAACTCAAGCCACTGACCTTGGATGGGGCTACAGACTTCTCTATGGACTCACTGACTTCCTGCAGTGACTCTCCATCATGCTGATAGGTAGTTCTTTCAACTTGCGTCTCAGCAGTCCTCTGTACTGTGTTGTCCACACGCCTTGGTTTAGGAGGTGGTGTTTCAGAGGCCTCCTTCAGCAGCTTCTCTAAAGCTGAACTCAAACCACTGACTTTGGATGGGGCTACAGACTTCTCTATGGACTCACTGATTTCCTGCAGTGACTCTCCATCATGCTGATAGGTCATGTTTTTAACTTGCATCTCTGCAGTCCCATATAATGTGTTGTCCACACGTTTCGGTTTAGGAGGTGGTGTTTCAGAGGCCTCCTTCTGCAGCTTCTCTAAAGCTGAGCTCAAACCACTGACCTTGGGTGGGGCTACAGACTTCTCTATGGACTCACTGATTTCCTGCAGTGACTCTCCATCATGCTGATAGGTAGTTCTTTCAACTTGCATCTCAGCAGTCCTCTGTACTGTGTTGTCCACACGTTTTGGTTTAGGAGGTGGTGTTTCAGAGGCCTCCTTCAGCAGCTTCTCTAAAGCTGAGCTCAAACCACTGACCTTGGGTGGGGCTACAGACTTCTCTATGGACTCACTGATTTCCTGCAGTGACTCTCCATCATGCTGATAGGTCGTGCTTTTAACTTGCATCTCAGCAGTCCTCTGTACTGTGCTGTCCACACGTTTTGGTTTAGGAGGTGGTGTTTCAGAGGCCTCTTTCAGCAGCTTCTCTAAAGCTGAACTCAAACCACTGACTTTGGATGGGGCTACAGACTTCTCTATGGACTCACTGATTTCCTGCAGTGACTCTCCATCATGCTGATAGGTAGTTCTTTCAACTTGCGTCTCAGCAGTCCTCTGTACTGTGTTGTCCACACGTTTTGGTTTAGGAGGTGGTGTTTCAGAGGCCTCCTTCTGCAGCTTCTCTAAAGCTGAGCTCAAACCACTGACCTTGGGTGGGGCTACAGACTTCTCTATGGACTCACTGATTTCCTGCAGTGACTCTCCATCATGCTGATAGGTCGTGCTTTTAACTTGCATCTCAGCAGTCCTCTGTACTGTGCTGTCCACACGTTTTGGTTTAGGAGGTGGTGTTTCAGAGGCCTCCTTCTGCAGCTTCTCTAAAGCTGAACTCAAACCACTGACCTTGGGTGGGGCTACAGACTTCTCTATGGACTCACTGATTTCCTGCAGTGACTCTCCATCATGCTGATAGGTCGTGCTTTTAACTTGTATCTCAGCAGTCTTCTGTAACGTCCTGTCCACACGCCTTGGTTTAGGAGGTGGTGTTTCAGAGGCCTCCTTCATCAGTTTCTCTAAAGCTGAACTCAAGGCACTGACCTTGGATGGGGCAACAGACCTCTCTGCGGTCTCATTGACCTCTTCAGACTGACTGGTATCTTGTTGGCATATTGATTCTCCACTACAATTAGTTTGTGATATATTATTCACTGTTTCAGATGCTTTCATTCCTACCCTTAATTCAGAAGGTTGACATACAGAGGTTTCTCTGAGCAGGTTCTGCAAACCAGCTTGCATCTTCTGAGATCCTCTGAGAGGATGTTCTTTTGATGAAGCAATACTTTTTTCTATATGTCCTTTAACTTCGTGCTTGTGAAGACCCATCTGTTCCTGGGGTTGAGAGATAACTGGCTTTTTGACTGGCTGGACAGAGTCTGTGTTTTGTGTGTGTGTTACCTTCATACCTTTTAAGGTAAGAGATCCTAGAGGCAGTTCACATATCACAGAATCTAATTTCTCTGTTTTTTCTCTCTCAGAGGCTTGTGTTTGATGTTGGATTAACACTTGCTTGCTCACATTATCTCTGCCCTTATCTTCCTTTGATTTTTTTTGGTGGATTATTGAAGTATTATTATTAACAGTATTATTTGGCAAAGAAACATCTCTCCTGTCAATGCTACTCTGTAATTTAACTCCAGCATCCCAGAAGTTTCTCAAACTCTGAAACTGTGAAGAATTTGAAATTTGATTTTTGGACTTCTCACTCATTTCTTTTAAAGAAAAAACCTGGAAGCTGGGCTTCTGTTGGGAACAAGCACCAACTTTTCCTTTAAATGTTTCTTTCCCATCTTTATTTTTAATTTCTGGGGAAGCTGAAGTGGCAGAAACTCTAGGCTTTATGTTACTGGCTTTTGCCAATTTTGTGTGTTCATGAATTTCACCGTCAGCTGGAAGTGTTCTTTCTGGTTTTCTAACTTCACGGCCTTGTCCAAACTCAAAAGAGTTTTGACATTCATTTTTTGAAGCCACAATTGCATATCTCAGTTCAGCACTTCTTAATGTATTCTTGCTCTGATCATCCAGTCCATAAGGTAGGTGTTCTGCAGTTGGCTTTATTTTGTCACTTTCTCTGAGACCTTTCAAGGCACCACCACCTGACGCATTAGTATTGATACCAACTTCTTTCTCTCTGTGACTGGGGATAGTTTTATCCCTTTCCCAAAATGCTCTAATCTCCCTTATTCTTCTTTTTTCTCTTATCGCCTTCTCCAATTCATATTTCTGAGCTGGTAGCTTGTGTTCATGGTGTTCCAAGACACGTGATTTTTGATTTTGTTGCTTGATTTCTTGACCCAATTCTTTATCTTCGATTCTTGTACAGTCAGGCTCGGTTAGTGATTTGTCATTTTGCTCCTCATTCTCTTCCCCCTGCTTAGGTCTCCTCCTCTCTTTTATCATCTGTTTATCTTCTGAAATAATTGTTGTGGGTGAAATAGCATTCAGTTGTTTATCCCTTCCAGATGGTAACTCTTCTATAACTTCTGGTTTTCCATCCATGCTAGTTCCACTGTATTCTGTAGGAAGAACTGTTGTTCCAGTTGAAAAGCCAACTTCTTTGAGTTCCCTGCCTTGGGATCTAGCTGATACAGGTTTCCTATCTTCAGTACCAGAACTTCTTTTAAACCAGTCTAAGACTTTTGATACAGATTCATCGGCCACTTTCACAAATTCATCAGCATGTCTGTCAGGCTCGAAAGTGTGTTTAGCATCTCGTTCCTCAACAAGATTGGGCTTACCTTGTTGAAGAGCTGCAGAATTGGTGTTTGATACCTCATGTGCTTTTGTCTCAGCAGAAAGCAAATGTTCATCTACAAACATAAACGAACTTATCAGAGTTAGGAATCAGACACAAGACCAAAAATTTTTCAATCTTGAAAAAAATCGCTCAGTTTCTGTTTTTGTGTTTGTTTGAACTCTTAGCAGAAGAAAGAGTTCTCTGTTCTTGTGGTTTTGGAAGGAACCATACTGCATATGAAAAATAAATTCCTTATCACTAAGATATCCTACTGGAAAGTGATCTTTTTCTAGAAGATTAGCCATAATACTTTTGGGAGTGGGAGCAGATAAGATTGGTTATTCCTATTCTAAAGGAAATGGCTCCAATGAAGGGGGAGGGAGGAAAAAAAACAGCATATTTGTGTTTAGTCACATCAGCAAATCCTCAAGTCACAATTGGATTACTACCGAAGACAGTCAACTGCAGTACACCAAAAATTCTTCAGTTCCCATCCAGACACATCTACCAGGCTTTATTACAGAAATTTTATCCAGGTGCCACCATGTCACCTTTATCATCCACATTAAAGATGCCTAGCCAGGCTCAAATCTGGTTGTTAACTCTTAAGAATGCCAACAGGAGATCATCTAAAAACATGTAGCACATTAGAGAATTAGAATCCAAGTGTTTTAGAAATTCTGCAACATATAGCATGTTACTATCATTTGTTTCTTAATTGTTAATTTATATGTACTAACAATTTGAGCGTTAATGAATACAGGCTATATGCTATTACATTCTCTTCCTCACTCCTATTAGTCTCTTACCAGTAGAGTTTTTGAGCGACTTTGATTCACGGCTCATGGACTGGTTGGATTTATTTTCACATGTCTCATCAACACTCAATTCTTTATTGCTATTTGATAGGATATTAGTGGAGGTCTTCTGTGGAGTTTCAAGTTTCTTAGGAGTAACGATCTTTGTTTGGAACGTTTTATTAACCAGGAAGACTGACCCATTAGTGTCACAAGGACTGGATGCAGACTTATCTTCCTGTAAACTGTGTGTTTTCACATGTACAGATGACGAATGGGTTCCCAAAGGCTTTACAGTGGAAGTTTGCTTATTTCCAAGTGAGTCTGTTCCAACAGCATCATTTTCACTAGTCTTTATTTCACCAGATTCTAACAAATCAAGTTCTCCTGTTTCTTTGCTGTGATGTATCTGTGGGCTTTGCAGAGATTCTCTTTTTCCTATGCTAGATGAAAACCTCACTTGTTTTAATTTTTCCAGTGAAATTTGTGTGGACTCTTCCACTTCCTCCGTAAGAGTGTTCTTCTCAACTTCTCCTTCAAAAATAGTTTTAGTAGGAATACTATTCTTACTCTGAACATCTAACATCTGATTAACACGAACTTCTGAGTCAGTGGAACTGGAACTTGAACTGCGTTTGAGAATGCCCCTAGGAGGTATACCAGTTCCATTAACTCCCTGGGTCCGTTTGGCTGGTTTTGGAACAATGTCTTCTCTTTGTGGCACAGGATCTGTTATTTTGTGAACTAATTTTCTAGCTTTTGGGATAGGACGCTTAACCAGTCCATTCTGTGACTCATCCGTAGGTTCTACAGAAGGCTTCTTAGGTGTCTCAGTTTCATCACTCAGTACGTTTGTTTTAGGTTGGCTCTCTATTGAGGGTGACAAAATTTCTGCAAGATGTATACAGAGAAGAAATCATGAGTTTACAATGACATTCATCTGCATAAACTCAGGGGCATGACGTGCCCCCTGCTGATCTAGAATGCAGTGATAACATTGGTTCATTAAAAATGCAGCAAAAGACAGGAGGAAAATGAACATAGATTTTATTTTTGTGTATAGCAGGATGTTTTAACAGATGAAAATATTCTAGTTGATTAATATTCCTAGATGTCCTGGTTTCAATTAGGACAGAGTTAATTTTCCTCCTAGTAGCTGGCAGGGTGCTATGTTTTGGATTAGAATGAGAAGAGCGCTGATAACATGCTGATGTTTTAATTGTTGTAGAGCAGTGCTTACACCAAGCCAAGGACTTTTCAGCCTCTCTCTGTCCTGCTAGCGAGCAGGCTAGGGATGCAGCAGGAGCTGGGAGGGGACAGACCCAGGACAGCTGACCCAAACTGGCCAAAGGGGTATTCCATACCATCTGACGTCATGCTGAACAATATATAGGGGTGGCTAGCCGGGGTGGAGGTGGGGACCGGCTGCTCGGGGATAGGCTGGGCATCGGTCAACGGGTGGTGAGCGATTGCATTGTGCATCACTTATTTCGTACACATTACTACTATTAATACTATTATTATTATTATTATTGTTGTTATTCTTTTCCCTGATGATAACTCAAGTAGAATAGTTATGAAAATCTGTTTTATCCTACAATAAGAAGCAACAAAAGTAAAAATTTCCATATCCACCACCAAGAAATTCAGTCATGTTAAACATAATATTTACCCTTCTTTGATAGCTGAGGTAGAATGTCTGGTCTGTTTTCTGATTCGCCACTGCTCAAGTTATCACCTGATACAGTGGAATTAAATGGGTTTCTCCTTTGCTAAAAAAAAAAAAAAAAAAAAGGAATGAACATTATAATTGGAGTCAAGTTATTTATCAGTACAGTTTTGGCAGAATAAATGAAAGTACAGTGATTTCCTCTGCCTCACTACCTTGTTGGCAGAGTCTAAAAGCATGCTTCTTAAGTTGGAGACATGACAAGAAACCTAAATAACATGAACCATGGAAGTATCAGAAATGCTAGTGACAGCCTAATCCTGTTCCTCCTAAAGTCACTAACATCAGAGAGAAACCACCACTTAAAGACATTTGAAAATCCCAAATTGTTGCAAGTTACAAGAAATTCTCTCTACTTCTGTACTTTACAGATAGTGGAAGATAGCAAGACATTTCTTTTCAGTGGCTAAAGGAGTTGGAAATAATGTCAAGCACAGAAAGCCAACGATTATAGTCATAACAGTACATAAGGACTGAACTTCTACTGGTTTCCATTATCTCCCTACAAAACAAAAAATACTATTTTTTTTCCAACTTATTATCTTTCTTCCTCAAATATCTAATTATCTTGATCATTCAAGCAAAGAAACATACAAAAATGTAAAAAGATAACATCTGCTGTGTTTGATACCAATCATACCTTTACTGGCGAGACTGTTGCCTTTGTAGATCTTCCCTCTGGTTTGTCTAATCCAGAAGTTACTGTTTTAGAACTACAAGGAAACAACATATAACAACTTCAGCAAACTGGGCATTATCTTAAGCCTTTTTAAAAATGCAAAAAACAGATATTCAATTGCACATACTCAAATACGACCTCTTGGCACCTAAAGTTTTCTCTTCAGTGTTCCCATCAGATTTAGAATCACACCTTCTCCTTTCCATATCAAGGGGATGACCTTGATGATTTATTTCCTTGCAACAATTTCTTTGCTCGGTGAAGAATTCAGTGTAACTTCTACTTGCCAGGACAGGAATGGTGTTTTTGATATCTTTTAGACTTTTGAGCAAGCTTTATGTAAACATAGTCATTCTCCAAACAGTACCAGTATTACCACTATTCTTGTCCTACATTTGTACTTCTAGGACTGAAACCAAAGCGGAGAAAATTGCTAAGTACAGTAAAAAGAGAGCTTTGCAAAATGTCCAAGCCAGAAAAATCAGGGGAACTCCCTGAGCACTACAGAAAAGATTTGACATGCTACAGACAAGAGCAGATTCCCTCAGAGGGACACCTTACAAGCTATTCCTTCAATTAAGATGTTATCAAACCACAGATTTTGCAAATGAATGAAGTTATTAATTGTCATCCTGACTAAGTATACCCCAAGGAAGAAGAACTTAAAACAGCCAGAAGAAACAGCTCCTGTATTACATCAAAAAATATTTGACTATTTGCACAAGGATTTTTTCCCCCCAATCAGATTTTGTTTATATTTTGAGTCTAAAAGATCTCTCTGATCATGTAACCAGCAACAGTCTGCCCTGCTGGGTAGAGAGCAACATTCCCAGCTTCTCCAGGTTTCATCACTGTTAACCTCAAAACTGAAGAAGAAATGGCTGGTGGCTACCTGGACTGCTAAGCACGTCTGAAAAGTGACATCGCTCCTATAGTACAAACGGAGAAACATCATTACAAGGAAGGTAATTAACAGGCAGCCTGAACACAAGGTGTTAGAAACAAACAAACAACAAAAAAAACAGTTATCTGAGCTATAACCTTCCCCATCTCTTCCTTGCTCTTTTGGTTCAACACTACCTTTAAGAAATACACTTGTGTGCATAGTGATACAAACTTTAGGGAGGCACCAAACTCACGGGTGAGCAAAATAAGTTGTTCTTATATTTCAACACTAACTGCAGCAGCCTCTCACATGCACACACCAGCTCTAAAAAGATTCTTTTTTTTCCATCCCAGCTCCTAAATAAGAAAAAGTATAGTTCTCAAAGAGCTTAATATTGAAGCTTTTAATTTCTCGTCAAAAATATTTCACATTACAGTTTTGATCCTTCGTTCTAAGACTTTTTTAAAAAATGAAGATACATTATTTAAAGAATCTTCATTCTGCCAGGCTGGAGTTTGGGTTCTTTTTTTTTTTTTTTTTTTTTTTATGAGCACTTGAGTTTGTGCTTTTGTTTTTACGAGCTCCTGTACTTTGTGTCTCATCTTGACCATCTACTACCCAACAGGACAAACATGATTTTTTTTTTTTTTTTTTAAGGTCTAGGTCATGAATGCTTCAACCCTTCCCTCATTTTAAACAAGGGCAATGCTCTTATGTACTCTGGGTGTAGGAAACTTATCAGACATTCTTCTGACTAGTTTCCTTTTTTTTTTTTTTTTTAAACAGGTGGAAAGAGAATTTTCAAAATGCTTATGGAACATGGATACAATAACGCAATATTTCAATGCAATGCTACTTCAGATGTACCAAAGAAGAATTAAAGAGTTGTTACTTTGGCATTATATACTGAAAATCCTGAAAGGGGAAAGAGAAAGAAGTGGGCAACAAAAAACCAAGACCCTACAACTGAGTTTCTTGACACAGGGTTTGAACATGGGAATTTACTCACAACCCATACAGATGAGAAAGCCAAAGAGACCCGTGCATTCACAAGGCTAATCTAAGAGTGCATGAAGCCAAGCTAATAAATGATGCCAGGCTTAAGAAACACAGCACTGCAATTCTGCGAAACAAAGTGCTGAAAAATACAGTGCAGACCCAAACCTGTGCAGGCGCTGGTAGCACTGGACAGGAACCAAGAGGCAACAAGGTCAAGGCAAGAGCAAAGGCAGAGGAAGGGGTTAGAGATTTGTGCACGCTGTCTGACATGTCTGCTCAGAAATGGCCTCGCAATCAGGCAAATAAACCTTCCTGGGCTCATCCCAAAGGGTTAGGAATCTGGTGCAGAAGTTCCCGTCTGGAAGGAGTAAAGCCAGTGCAATTTAACAGTACTCCATAAATGGCCTTATCTAGGTATCCCAGCACCCCTATTAATCCAGAAAAGTTACATGGATTTTAAGACTTAGGGGTTTTGTTCAATTTTTCACCTAGCAGAACTCTAGGGCCCACACTTGTCACCTGTTCAGTGTGGTGGGCTAAGAGTACTTTCTACCCAAGGGAAGAAAAAAACCTACAAATCCTAATTTGAAAGAGAAAACCCCTTTAACACTGCCCTTTTTCAAGAATCAGCATACAGACAGATGGTTATCACCGAGCAGAGGTAATATTGACAGTCTGAGTCACGCTATCAAAACTCATTCCGTACAAGGTTACACCTGCAAAAGACATTTCACACAACTGGCCTGGTATGCGAGACAGGCACCTTGGGATACAACGCCCGCAAAAAAAACAAGTGTTCATAGCTTCGTTACAGGAGTTAGACATTTGGGGTCTGGGGATGGAGCTCAGCATGCTAATTTTAAGAATATTATTGTGGGCTGATTACATCTAATATAGCAGCACCCTGACAAAACAGCAACTGAGCTGGCCCCAAGGCTGAAGTTGACCCTCAGAAGGATGTAAACATAGATCTACTAAAACTGAACTAACATTCAGTTAGAAGTGGTTTGGTTTAATGGGATGCAGAAGAAAAGAGGTCTATCACGTATCTTCTGGTCCCAGTCCTGAGGTTAGCAGCTGCTTACTTTGTGCAAAGTCTGCAAGCCAGCGATGGCCTGAAGCCCATTCTTAGGGGAAGGAAAGGGAGGGAAGAAAAGCAAAAACAAACCTAAAAATAAAATTCCCACAAACATATCCTTAATGTAGCACTTTAAAAACATACTAAAGGCCCAAGTGCCTGAACCACAGGTAGCATTTGAACACTAGAAGCTGGTAACTCACTTCAGGCAATACCAAGATCCAGAGTAATACTTGACTTCATCCCCTTACTTCCAGCCATTTTGAGGCTATTGTGTTGCAAGAGGAAGAGTCAACAGAAATTAACTCCTTGTGGCTCTGCTATCCTAAAGCCTGAATCAAACAACCCTTCTTCCCCCCAACAGGTAGGGCCACTGCTTTCCTAGGATCGTTCTTCCCTCTCAGTTTCAATCAGTTGCTGCCATTAGAGGCAGGCATGCAGCCAGGTCAGACCAGGCTCTTCAACAGTCCAGTATCAAGAGAACAGAAAGGAGGAATTATTTAGGAACGTATGGCACCTCCTGCAATTTCCCAGCTGCACCATTGCATAGACTAACCTCAGTTACAGTGAAATAAGCCTCTATTGAAATCATAAGCAATGAATTACACATAGACTTGCCACATTGGCTTACCAAATGTGAAATGCTGGAGCAAGCAAATAATCTGAGACATCTAATCAAGTACGTATGCAAAGCGAGGGCAAGTAAGTGCCCAGCCCACGTATTACAGATCCCTTCCTCAGGTCTGCTTCCAACTGCATCATGAAGCCTGGACTACAGGAGCTTGCTTTAAGGGGAACATCCTGAGCGCACACAAATAAGGCACGCAGGTTGACAGACAGTGCAACTGGGAGCAGAGGGCAGGAGAGGGTCCTGGACAATAATTATCACAATTCACATGGGTGTGACCTGAAATAAGTCATTAAAGCACCTGAAGTTAAAGATCACAATCAAGTTGGTCACATTCCAAACACACAGTCTACATGCACTTAAACCTCACTGTGCCTTTTTTTTTTTTTTGAAGAGGCTGCCCTAGCAGTTGATGAAGTTTGTTACTCTCTGATCAGTCAAAAATCTGAAGTTTTAATGGTACAAATATGAAGCTGTACTTCTTTTACAGTATCATCTTCTTCCCCTAATGTGGGAGATGACATGCAAAATATTGTAAAAAAACATATTCAACAGCAGCATGCCTTCTGCTGTTCATAAAGAAATAATTCCATAGTCTGGTGAAGGTAAAACCACTGTAAATAACCTACATTGGGTAAAAACTAACACTGTCAGCATTATCAGTCAACTTGGGAGGGGAAGCTAAGCTCTTTCTTGTGCTACACAAATTTAATCACCATTACCATACAACTCCACTTTTTGGGAAGTCTGTAGACAAGGCAGTTTGGTTGACATTTCAGGACAATTTCAGACATGGGTAGGACAGACACCCCTCTGAGTTTACTGATAACGAAATGTAAAGGGTAAGAAAGACCAGCAAAGCAAGCCAGAGTTGTTAAGATTTACACCAACCTTTGGTGCCATTCATCATGAACGTGTATGCCCAGTTTGCAGACCACGAAAGTGAAAGATTGAACTGCTACTAGATATTGTGCAAGTGCATAGCAGGAGACAAGCCTTGCTGCAAAGAAAAAACAAAGGATGTACAGAGAAGGATGAAGAAGACAGACAAAAAGGTGAAAGTTTACAGAATCAATCAATGGCACAGAAGTAAAACCAGAAGCAAAACAGTCATCCTAAAAGTAACTCTGGCTCTTACCTCACTCTGTTCACTGGAAGCATAAACAGTAGATGTATTTGTTACACCCTCATTCTTGTTTCCTCAATGGGGTTGAGAACCTGGCTGTTTAAAGACATTAATTTCCACATGCTAGGAGACTCTCTAGCTAGGAGATCACCATTTCTCTTTTCAAACACAGCCTTTCTGAAAGCTTTTCACACAGCAAATTAACATGTAGGCATTTTAGAGAGATGTTTCTCATACTGCAAATTAATTACTATATTTAAGTATTTTAGAAAGGAGACATTTCTCTCAGAAGTCAATTCAGGATATTTCAAAGCAAAATGGAGCTGTTTGGAATGTTTATGGACTTGAGGTAGAGTGATTAAATACAAAATCCCCCTTAGTTCAGAAACTACTTATCCAGCTTTTCTGCAACAGCTGTAGACATTCAGTCATACCCAAGCTGTCTTGCCTTACTCTGAATGGAAGACTACCTTGCAGAGAGACATTCCTTGGTAGAATCACATTTATTTGCCTCAAATATCCAAAAGTTCTCATTCTTTCCACCTGAAGTACATTTGGCCTCTTTAAAAAAGTCTAAGAGGTCTTAAAACACACACCATGGAAAATCCATCCCAAAGCAATTTTTCAATCTGATTCTTTGTATGATCCAAGTTTAAGATTCAGGCTGAATCAATAGTCTGATCTCACTGAGTGACTGAATAAAGAGATGCAGAGGTTACTGTCCCCATATTAGTAAAGGGACTGATCACGGCCTGCTAGTCTAACCTGAAAAACCTGGTCTCACTTCTGGAGTCAGACAAAATTGTGACACGAGGAACATGCACGGGACCATTCCACACACCACTGGCAGCTTTCTCCTTGTAGAAGTAACCTACAGATAGCTGCCTTCAAATACAGACCATCTAACAGCGCACAACTACGATTTTTCAGCCTTCCATGTGCATTGATTCCTTGGGCTGCTCGGAGGAAATAGTTGATGATCTCTGAAATAAGAGGGAAGGACAATATTTTGGAAGGAACTTACAGCTCACACATTTCACCAGTCCTGATGTACACATTCTGTGATTGAATAGACAGCTTACCTTGAACTAGACTTCAATTCTTCTTCTTCCTGATGTTCCACAATGCCATGGAGTTCTGGTGGCACAACGACTTCTTTATTAACATTGCTCACCCAGCTGTTCTTTGCTTTGTTTGATTTGCTCTGACTCGCTTCAGCTAAAACGTGAAAGAAGAAGATTGTTATTTCCCACGTGTTCATACAGTATTTCACAACAAGCAAAGAGAAGTATTTACATTGGGTCTTACAGCTATTTCAGAAGTCCACTACACTTGAGTTATGTACAGAATCAGATCTGGTACCTTCTCAAGACTATATATTTTAATACTACTATAAATTTCCCATGCTGCTCTAAATACTTCACTTTACTACTTCAAGCTTTAGACCTTAAAGTGATCCTAGATGGCGACGTTTTCAACAACAAAGTTGACTGCAGCGGTGGGCAAGGGAAGAGCAACAGATGTCATCTACCTGGACTTCTGCAAGGCCTTTCACAACATCCTTGTCTCTAAATTGGAGAGACGTGGATTTGACTCGTGGACAAGGGACTGGCTAGATAGCTGCATCCGAAGGGTTGTGGTCAGCAGCTCAATGCCCAGGTGGAAACCAGTGATGAGTGGTATTCCGCAGGGGCCTGTACTGGGACCAGTACTGTTTAATATTTCACTGATGACACGGAGAGTAGGATTGAGGGCACCCTCAGCAAGTTTGTGGATGACCCTAAGCTGAGTCATGCAGTTGGCACTACAGGGGGAAGGGATGCCAGCCAGAGCGACCTGGATATGCGTGAGAGGTGGACCCACGCAAACCTCATGAAGTTCAAAAAGGCCAAGAGCAAGGTTCCAAGCATGAATACAGTCTGGGTGGAGAATGGATTGAAAGCAGCCGTGAGAAGGACTTGAAGGGGTTGGTGGACAAAAAGCTTGTCATGAGCTTGCAATATGCACTCGGAAAGCCAACTGCATCCTGGACCACACCAAAAACAGGTCTAAGGAGGTGATTCTCCCTGCTCTGCTCTCGTGAGACCTGCGTTCAGCTCGGGGGCCCCCAGCACAAGAAGGACAGGGACCTGTTGAAGCAAGTCCAGAGGAGGGCCACAATCAGAGGGCTGGAGCACCTCTCCTGTGAAGACAGACTGAGGGAGCAGAGATGTTCAGCCTGGAGAAAAGAAGGCTCTGGGCAGACCTCACAGTGGCCCTTCCAGTACCTAAAGGGGCCTACAGGAAAGTTAGGGAGGGACTCTTTGTCAAGGGGTGCAGTGATAGGTCAAGGGGGAATGGCTTTAAACTAAAAGAGTGGAGATTTAGATTAGATTTCAGGAATAAATTCTTTACTCAAAGGGTGGTGAGGCACTGGCACAGGCTGCCCAGAGAAGCTGTGGATGCCCCATCCCTGGAGGTGTTCAAGGCCAGGCTGGATGGGGCTCTGAGCAACCTGGGCTGGTGGGAGGTGTCCCTGCCCATGGCCAGGGGCTGGAACTGGATGGGCTTTAAGGTCCCTTCCAACCCAAACAATTCTACTGTTTTAAGTTTCCTACAACAACCCTAGTAAAGACTGATCCTGTAATTCTTGCAGCTAGATAAACATTAAAAATTCAACCTCTGTAACCTAAAGAAAGGAAAACTAACTAAACCATAGGAAATTGAAAATAAAGTTGAAGTTCAGTAAATCAAGTCAACTACTCCTTGTCTACAGCAGTAAACTGGAAGTTGGTCATAATTTTCATTTAAGCAGGTGGTTACTCCTTTATGGATAGGATTACCACAGGATGGTAAGAAGATAAGTATATAAAACAAACCCAAACCCTACCACATTCAGGAAGGACCACACATCTGCATTTCTTCTTGGAATGGGACAGAATCCAATTCCAATAACCCCTTTCAGAATCAAAATATTATCTCCTCTACTGCTTTTTGTGCTTCTGTAACAGTTTAGAAATTAGTATTTTTGCAGTATGAAAAAATAAGCAAGATTTCCATTCTTATTTTTCGTCATCCACAGCTACAAGCAAAAATATCTTGGTATGTAATGAGTCACTGAAGCTGAGCAATTGCACATAGCTCTGAACGTAACAGTATGCCTTTGTTCAAGGAATAAGATTGGGAGTAGTTAATTTTCCTTTAAGATATGGCTTTAAGTACTTTCCTTTAAGCTATATGTAAGAGTTACTGTAAATTGTAGCTGGAGTTTTACAGGTGATTTTCATAACCTTCAGAAGTCCAAAACCAGGCAAACACAGAACACTCTGCACTGACCTGTGAATTTGTGCCTTCTGTTTCAGGCCTTTCCTTGTTAAGGTAAAAACCCAGATCTGTCACACAGTAATCACAAGCTGATTAAACTGCTGTTATCCAAATTTATCTCTAGGAATATAGGTATTGTGAAGGTGTAATATAGCATTATTTTCTTTTGTCTAATCTGGCTAAGTTTTAGTTTAAAAAAAATATAGGAAGTAGCGAGCTATAGTCCTCCACCAGCATTGAGAAGCATCATACTTGCCTCATTAGCACACACAAATCCCTTAATAGAGCTTAAAATTACAAATTTCAGTACAATCTAGTGTGAATGGATGTATGTATGACTCTTGCCCTTTTAGTCAAAAGGATTTGGTAGAACAACAGGAGGTCAAGAGGGGACACGGGCCTCAGAAATAAAATCGCTTCCTGTATAAAGAACGACAGCAGAGATCAGTTCTCTTTGGACTAGAAGAGCCGCCAGGTGATAGAGAGATTTATAAGAGGTCTATAAAACCCCATATACTATTTTACCTATGCTTCTATAAACAGAGGTTGACTGCTCGCTTTCTTCCCAGGCATGACATTAATGGTGATCAGCTCAAATCCCGAAAAGTAAATGTTTACCACTTCTGTGGGAAATCTTCATTCCAGAAGGCCTCGAGACAGGACACAGTGAGTGTTAAAGAGGAACAACTTTAAAGAACTTCTTGGACAAATCAAAAAATTCGTTTTAGAAAATTAGAAAATTTAGAAAATTTAGAAAATTAGAAAATTAGAAAAAAAATCCAGAAATACCTCCTCTAATTCACAAATTCTTAGGTGCAAATGGCTGCAGGCTGGTCTTAGTCTCAGAGACTACACATGCTGCCAGGCACTCAGAGGCAGGATGCTCATAAGAAGAGCTTTTGGCTTAGTCCAATAGAGAAGCTCTTACGTTCTCTTTTTGTTTTGTTTCTCCTGAAACACTGAACTGCATTTACTTCTGATGTTAAATACATTATATCCACAAATTTGATTTTTTTTAAAGAAAGGTTTAAAAGTACAAAATTAAATCTCAGAGGTCTCAAACAGACCACCCGAGATCTGGAAAATCCATACTGAAGAATCAGTCTGATTCTTCACCTGTTCTAGGGTAACTCATAGGGCCTCAAGAGAAAAAGAATGCAATCCAGGACTGCAAAGGGCTTTTTTTTAGTCCTATGCATAAACAAAAGCCTGTCCCTCCTGATAGCAGTCATCACATACTGCTTCCTACCGAAGAGAGTCCAACAACGTGCCAGAAAGATGACTAAGAGACTGGAACATTTTTTCTGTCAGGAAAGACTGGAAGAGCTGGGACTTTCTAGCCTGGAGAAGAGATGGCTTAGGGGAACCTTATCAATGCCTGTAAATACCAGAAGGGAAGGTGTAAAGAAGACAGAACCAGGCTCTTCTCGGTGGTGCCCAGTGCCAGGACAAGAGGCAGTGGGCACAAACTGGAGCACAGGAGGTTCTGTCTGAGCACCAGGCAGCATTTCTGTGCTGGGTGGGTGATGGAGCACAGGTTGCCTGGAGAGGTTGTAGAATCTCCCTCCTTTGAGAAAGGATCTATCAAAAGCCACCTGGACATGGTCCTGGGCAGCCTGCTCTGGGTGTCTCTGCTTGAGCAGGGGTTGGACCAGATGGACCCAGAGGCGCCTTCCAACCGGAACCGTTCTGTGATCACACAGAATTCTCCCTTTGTACATAGCATTGCTTGAGTGGAAAACTAACACTGTAGAATTACATACAAAATCCCCCATTTGAACCATTTTCTGTTCATAACACTTATACACTCTTCTTGTATTTCACATACAACAGCGTCGGAAGTTAGTTGAGTAAGAGAGTCATCTCCATGCCAGCCTTTCCACAACAAAACATAAGCCAAATGCTTACCAACAGTGGAAGGCTTCCTTCGCATGGAAGCTCTGATAATATCTGCTCCATGGATCTTATCTCTGTGCCTCTTTGACTTGGCTTCATAAAACCACTGTCCGCTCATGTTCTTTAGCTGAACATCATCTTTGACTTTCTCTGGTAAATGCCTGGAGGGAAAAAAAGATTGAACAAATGAGACAGAGACATGCACAGACTACTTATCTGTATGAACAGAAGGGAAGTACTAAATATGATGTAGGTATACAGGTTCCCACCAATAGTGAATGCAAGATAACAGGTGGGGGAAGGAAGGGGCAAAAAGTACTAAGTAATAAAATGTTTTCTGCTGCTTCATCTTGCTGCTTTTTAAGACTCAACAAAACTCCTCTTGCAGAAATCAGGAGACGACAATCAAATAATCAAAGCCTGGATGGATCTGTTCTAGCGCTGTGCTCTGGAAGTGCTTAAGTGTGGGGTTTTTTTGTTTGTGGATTCGGATTGTTTGTTGTTGCTTTTGCTTCTTTGATTGTTTTGAAGCTGTCTCAGCATGCTATTTCCATCTTCTAACCAGTTACTTCCCTTGTTTGATTATGAGAGATGATTATGAGAGATGACAATGAGCTGGGGAGGGAAGAGCCTCAGCCCTGTTGCCCTCAGAGCATCCGTTAAAGCAGCTCTTCGAGAAGATGTTTTGCTCTGATCAACTTGCAAGCTGAGCCAGCCCTGGAAAAGCCTCCAGTAACTGCAGATCGTGACTTCTTGCCTCCGAAGGCCTGTCCCAAGGTTAAGGCTGAGATAAGCTCTCAGGGCAGCACAGGAAATCTGTGCCAAAGGCAAGTTCAGGGCTGTTTTGAGGCTCAGATGCTTTGTCAAGCTGTTCATGCGTTACTATCACCTCTAAACGCGCCCTCCAGAAGTGTACAGGACAAATGGTCCCACTTTTTGATAAAATTTATGTGAATGCAAGTTAAAGAGGAAGGCAGCAGGGTCACTCTGCTTTTACAGGTCATACTTTAACAGACTTGCAGTTGGAGAGATCATTTCCTTTCCTTGTTAGGCACATAACACGTGAGTCATTTGTCTTATATGTGGCCTGGAGACCAACCCACAGACCAGGAAAGTTACTGTGCAGGTTTAGAGGGTACTTACTCAAGAAGGGAAAAATAAACTTAAATCAGGATTCATCTGCTTTCTCCATTCATGACGCTTCAGCAAATAAGCTAAAAACACAGCCCACGAGAAAACAGCTCTACAAGTTACTCAGAAACATTAAGGCTAAACACGTGCCGCATGGCCATGAGATGGTGTTATCCTTCGCGGGCCTGGTGGCCAAGGTCACTGCCAGTTCTATAGTGCTTGTGAGTTTAGGACAAGAAACTTCTGGTCCACTCACACAGGTACAATCACAGTCCTTTTACTGGATGTGGCAGATTTCACTGCCAAGGACAGACAAGGATTCAGAACAGAAAAAGGGCACTGAGCCAGTCCCAACCCTGACCCTAAGAGGCCCTTCTCACCTACTGCTCAGCCACTCCTTCATCTGAGTAGGGCAAGAAATGAAAGTTTTATTTTAATGCCCAGGATAGATAGATAGATAGATAGATAGATAGCAGGATTTGAATATTTAACTTCTCTTGGAAAGCAGCTGTCAACAGTCAGTCCCTCCTCAGCAGATGTAAGAACAGCTTCTCTGCCCTGAGCAGCTACATCCCATTGAGGATGCCAGCAGCAAGGCCAGCATTGGCTTTTTCAATGCTAAGATTCAGCATTACTGGACAAATTAAAATTTGGCCCTCCCTCTTGCTATAACTCCGTGCTTCATCCAAGCCAGAACAAGCACTTTTCAACTGCTGCAGGTCTTCCAGGTTGGAGCAGGAGCCCAGCAGTAGCTCCCCCCCGTCCTCAGGCAGACGCTGCTCAGCTGTGAGGCAACTCCTCGCTGCTCAGCCCGTTTGCGAACCCAGACATCAGGCAGAATGGAAGAACTTTTACACAGACGATTGCTTCTCCCTTTCGCCTTCTTTCCCAAGTGTTATTCACTTTCTCAGAACAGATGCCCCTTTAGGCTAGGGCCTGGCTTTCCAGCTATTTGCACAGCCCGCAGGCCAGCAGAGCTCTGACCCCAGCCAGCGCTGCGGGGCTGGATGAGAACACGTTCCAAGGGAGGTTCTCAAGTGGGAAGGGACTGAGTCACAGGAGAAGCATTCAACAGCCTCCCTCTGCTTGATTCAGCCCTTCTAGCCCGGGCATTGCTCACTCTTTTCGCTTCTGTGTGCGACCACTGGAACCAGGGTGCGGCAGGGGGCCTCTACAAGCCCAGCAGATCCCAGCAGGAGCAGCTGGTTTGCACCATTTCGGCTGGCAGGGATCACAGAATCACAGAATTGAAGGGGTTGGAAGGGACCTCGAGAGATCATCGGGTCCAAGCCCCCTGCCAAAGCAGGTTCCTTAGAGCAGGCTGCCCAGGTAGGCGTCCAGACGGGCCTTGAATATCTCCGGAGATATTCAACAGTGCATGCAGTGCTCCCACCCCTGCTTGCTGCCCACAGAAGTCAGCATACCTTAACTCCACCAGCTCAACAGCCCTCCCGGACCTTGGGAGATAACTGTGCTAACACAGGTGTAAGCGTGGCCTCAATTCACCCAACACTTTCTGTACAAGTTATGTGTCTGGCTGTCAGACCTCGCATTTTTAAGACGTGATGGAAGCTCACCACATCAGACTTAGGAATTTAATTCTTTTGCCTTCTCACCTGCATAGTCTGAGCACTTTTGACCTTCGTTAGATTGGCTTACCCCTCCTCTCATCAAGAGCAGCATATAGCCCCTCAGTCCCACCTTCTGAGGAATTAAAGCAACAAATATTAGCTATTCCCAGCCATTTACCAGCCACAATTAAAGAGGCAGATTTCCATTAAGAGAAATACAATTAGCTTTAGCTCTTGGCAGGAAAAAAAAAAAAAAAGCTTTGGGAAGTCCACGCTCATCAACACATCATAGACTCATTGCAAGAACAGCTGCTGGGGTTAGAAATGACTTTTTTTTTTTTTTTTTTACACAACACAACTTGAGTTCTCAAGCCCTGCTACGAGCAAGCCTCAGCAGTTAAAAAAAACTGATTGTCCTGTGTGCGCCTGTTTCACTGCTGCGCATTGGATTTAGCTTGTGGTTTACCTTTAAAGGAATTGTGCAGCAGTCAGACTGCAACCACGGTTTTCCAGGGCTACGTACGCCTCCCAGCACCGCCACGGAACTGGAAGCCAACGGTTGATCCTGCGCCAGCTCCTCCGTCAAGAGAAAGGCTGACCAACGTGTCGTTAGCTCGTTTTCCTCCTGGTGACCAAAGGACTAGCTGGAATCCAGATTAGGATTCAGATCGCAGGCTCAGTCCGCCAAGTTTGCAATTAGGAAAAAACGCAGTAATGACTTCACGTAACGTATGCATTTGTTGTGGAGCCCCTCGGTGGTCTCTCGACGTGCCAGGTGCCCTGTGCTGCAGTTTTCAGAGTGGAACAGCCTGAGGTTATAATAAAGCTAGTGCCCATCTCTTCTACAGCAAGATTAAACTCAAGGAAGTGAAGGTATGCAAGTCAAAAAGAATTCATTCTAAAACCCTCTCTTAAAACAAGGCTGGAGTTCTCCCATTACTTAACGGGCTTTTTCCACTGTGTGTCTCAGCAGAACATTTTTGATGGCAAGACAACAAATTTCTCCTCCCACCTGGGCATTAAGTACATGCCAGGATTACTTTGATTTTGCACGCAAAGCAACTGCCAGGCGCTCTGCAGGCAAAGCCTACCCATCGTGTATAAAATGGGTTGTCTCTCCCCACCTCTGGAACATCTGATAGTAGGCTAAGCCACATGGTACCACCACTGCAAGGCAGGAAATCTGCTCCGATACAATCAGTCCGCGTCAACCCTGCTATGAGCAAATCCACAACGTTTATCTTGTGCTTTGTAGGCTAGTGTGAGAGCTCACTGCATGGTAAAGCAAAGCGATAATGACCTCGGGGGGAGGGGTTGTTTGTTTGTTTGCCATTGTTGTTTTTTGTTGGTTTATTTTTAAAAAGAACAACAGGATCTAGCAGTACATGCCTGATACCTACATACCACATCTAACACTGCTCAGCTAAACTTCCTCAGCATCTCTTCACTCTTTCCTCCTGACCCTCTTACTCACAGCCCACATTACAAACCACCAGAAAATTTACAAGAGGTGACAACTCGGAAGCAGTTAAATCAGGATCTGTGTTTGGCTCCAAGTGACAGATTTGATTACTATTAGATTTAATTAGTATTTCGTTACATTATTATTTATTACTAGTGGCTCACACACTCTATTCTGAACTTATGATAAAAGTACCCCAGTGACTGGTGGCAAAACAAACGTTTTTTAAAGCCTGACACCACCAACTTGTCTATAAATCCACTTCAAAAGCCTTCCTCTTACAAATGAGATACCAAATGAGTAGAGAAAAAGGAAGGAGGGAGACTTCTCAGGAGTTTATCCTCACTTCTATTTGCTGCAATCATAACCAAAAACCCCAAACCAACAAAAAGAAGATAAGGGATTTAGGTTCTGTGTTTGGAAGCTGATCCAAACAAGCCATTTTTATGCTTTTTGCAGGACCACTCTTGCAGGGACAGGAGTAAAAGGATATTAGACAGGGCACTGTAACTGTCATGCCTGGTGATTTTTTTCTTCTTCTTCTATGAGAGTGCAAAACAGCCATAAAAGGCTTACAAGTCAAAAGGAGTAACTGTACACACTACAATCTGCACAAACATGCCACTTTGCCTGTATCTCAATAAGGCGCAGAGATAGAGAACTCTGGCATTTGGTAGAGAACTACACCCAAAACTTTTGTAACGGCCAAGCCTGAGTGGGGAATATGGATTTTTCTTTTTGCATAGTAGTTACGTGCATATAATTTTCAAAAATCAATCCTTATTTGATTGGTATAAATAATGCAATATAACTTTAAGCTGTTTGAAGGCTGTAGTAAGAATAATACAGCAGACTAGTGAGGTTATACAACAGGGACGGGGAGAGGTGGTGATACCTCATCAGCAACACCTCCTTAATTCTTGCCTTTGGGGTTTCTCCGGATAGTGATGTTTTGGGTAGGATGAAGTAAGCAGGGGCATGAGGAAAAGGCAGCCTAGTTCTGTTCGTGGTCGTGCACGTTCTTCTATTTTAATACAGCCAGACTTCTGGATAGGCACAAGTCTACTGGTGCTACCCTGATGATAATCTCAGCCACCATCTTGCTGCGGGATCCTTGGAGAAGTAAATTGGCTGTAGCCAGCACAGCTCCTCACGGCTAACGAGACAAACTGGCATTTATTCTGAAGTAGGAGAGGAAAACAAATTCAGACCTGGAACATCAGAATGGCTGAACTACACACTTGTGAGACAAGACTGATTCTGGAGAGAAAGGAGTGAAAGCTGGCAACTCTGGAGTTGCTCACTGAAATATGGTTTTTGGAACCAAAATGATGATCCCAGCTTCTATGCTGAATACCTTTTTTGTGAAACTTATAGGCCAGATTAACTCTGCTGAGCATCATTTCCCTCCTAAAAGATACCAACACCTGGGGCACCAGACTAGCATGCTGTCCCCATATTTCATTTAAACTATACATACATTATGTACCGAAAATCAAGCCCTTCATTCTTATATGCTTTTCTACTACACCTCCCGCAGTCAGCACTCTTTCTCCTATTAATAGCACCACCAAGCTCAAAATAAGCTTCATTTTACAAGTAATACATGATAAATCACGTAGATACTGTCCAAGCAGACATACAGAAAGACAATTTTCTTGGGCAATTCTCACTTTACGCAAGCCTAACTTCATTCCATCCAGGAAACCTGCAGCAGGACTTTTGAGGTTGCAGAGCAGAGGGCAGGTGGTTAAGATCTGCCAGCCCTCACGGTTTCTGTTAGCTTCCACCTGCCTCATTTCTCTTACTGCCTTCCACTGTTTGGTCGGCCTGTTTGCTTTCAAGGATTTGCATCGAAACTCCCAACGGCCTCCCCTCCCTCTACATACACAACCCAAATAAACCTGCCAGGGAAAGCAGACCTCGAAGCCTTCTCAGCGAAGGAGCAGCTGTCCTGTGACAAGACATCCGTGGTACTAGAGCCAGCCTGGGAGAGCAGTACGAGATGACCTCAGTCTGAGGAGGTGAGGTTGCTGTAAGTACCTGCATTCTCCCACAGGATCTGCCCAAACGCCACATTCCCAGTATGTCATAGGCTTTAAAAACAGACGTATAAAGCCTAAAAACAACCCTGACCAAATGACAGACCACGGGACTCGCACAACAACTGTAAATGAGCAAAGAACCTGCATTATTGGAATGGATGCCGTGTTAAAGACTGGATTTCATTTTAGGATTTCAGGCCAGATACAGCATCAAGACTAATCTACTCTGAAGACAAAGGTTTCAGTTTGGCACTCACTTGGTCACATCTGGTGCTAAAAAATGCCCATAAGGCAGGATAATTCCAGAAGAGATGAGCCTGTACTCTTTCTCCAGACAGATGCACCTTGCAGCTCCAAGAGGAACTTGCTCACGTCAGTTTATTCAGGTACTTACATACTCAAGAAAGCAGCAACTGCGGGTGCTGCTTGAGAGCTTTATTATTGCAAAAGGTCTCAGAAATTCTGCCCTGTTACCATGTTAAACCAGGAGTGGGGGGGTATATTAAATTTCCAATGTTTAAAAAAAGGAAAAAAGAGAAAGGCCAGGTTTCATTTATTTGAACAAAGGTTATTGCTGAGCTGATGAGCTGGATCCCCTGGTATCTCTGGCAGTGAGAACTGCCTCTGTGAGCAAAGGAGAGGAGGGTATGTGCAGCAGGGCAGTGTAGTCTTATCCTCGAGCTCCTTTGGGTGGATGTTGTGGTTTAACCCGGCTGGCAGCTAAACGCCACACAGCCGTTCGCTCACCCTCCCCCCTCCCTCTCTGGGATGGGGGAGAGAAACGGGAAAGTGAAGTCTGTGAGTTGAGATAAAGACAGTTTATTAAGACAGGGAAATAACAATAACAATAATAATAATAATAGTATTACTAAGAATAACGCGTACGAAATAAGTGATGCACAATGCAATTGCTCACCACCCGTTGACCGATGCCCAGCCTATCCCCAAGCAGCCGGCCCCCCCCCTCCACCCCGGCTAGCCACCCCTATATATTGTTCAGCATGACGTCAGATGGTATGGAATACCCCTTTGGCCAGTTTGGGTCAGCTGTCCTGGGTCTTTCCCCTCCCAGCTCCTGCTGCATCCCTAGCCTGCTCGCTAGCAGGACAGAGCGAGAAGCTGAAAAGTCCTTGGCTTGGTGTAAGCACTGCTCTACAACAATTAAAACATCAGCATGTTATCAGCGCTCTTCTCATCCTAATCCAAAACATAGCACCCTGCCAGCTACTAGGAGGAAAATTAACTCTGTCCTAACTGAAACCAGGACAGTGGAATACTCCGGGTTGTTCACAGCGTGATGGAGCTCCTTCTCCTTTAGCTGACCTGCCTGGCTAGAAAGAAAGGAGTCAAAGAACACTGGGAAAGAGCTTTCAGAAGTCCTTGCTTTGGCTAAAGGCATCTCCCACAGAAGGAGCAGCTGGCCAGTGTGCACACTCATGTATACACTCTCACCACCAGCACATCGTGCTTCCTAATGAGTAAGGCTGTTAAAATTAATTGGAGGTCCCTAGTAGAACCGATAGATCCAGGTTTATGCTTTCAGTATGAATTAGAAAAGTAGCACAAATTTCAATCAGTAACTATTATTTTCCATTTTTTCCCGTACTATGTCAGAGAAGTACGTGAGAGCAAATTCTGGCTGACAAGAGGAGACACTCAGCTCTCTCTGTATTTTCAGCAAAAGAGTTCAAGCAACCCATTTGTTAGCATCTTACAATAGATCGATATATGGAGTTTTTTGTTTTTTTTTTTTTTAATCGCTAACATTGGAATTAACTTCAGATTAAAAACCTTTGCTCACACAGTAAGCACACTCCTTGTTGGCGCAAGATTATGCCCTAAAAATACAAGAATTAAATTCACTGCAAAGTGAGTTTGGTCTTGTTTCACATGTTTTTAACAACAGCTCCACAAGAACCGTGGGTTTTATTTTCTTATTAGTTGCACTTGTTTATTACTAAACTAGCTTGAATCAAAATCCACCGAGGCCTAGGGATGACATCAGTCCCCCGAGAGAAACCCCAGAATCGCGTTACTAGGTGGGATGCCTCTGGCAGGATCCTAACAGCCTTAGATACAAATGTAGAGAAACTGAAGGCATATACAGGTGACAGCATTGATCCAGAACCCAAGAAAGCTTTCAAAGAAACTCAGTGCGGATCAGAGCGGATGATGGCCAGCCTAAGAGACCTCAGTTAAATATACAAGGCGTCCCTCTCTTCACTGGCCAGGGCAGAAGGGAGAGCACGTACAAGCACACTGTGCTCTTGCCTTGCCCATGAGCCACGTGCCTCTTTTAAATGAGATTTTTCCAATAATTTACAGACACCCAAACTTTTATCATGATATAGTCCAAATATAACATAGAGGGATTTATAAGAAAAAAGGTGGTGAGCTGAACATCTTTTGCAGAGACTTACCTTTAAAAATAATCCCTGGCTATCCCTAGAACATTTGGGAGACATACCCTGGAGGCAGAGCAGCAAAAACAGGTAATTCTTTACAGAAAACAGAAGATTAGTTTTGACAGCACCTGAAAGACAACATCTCTAGGTTCTTTTGTCTTTAACCAGCCCTTTAAACTTGAACTGGTACCCATGTTCAAAACCATCTCCACCGAGAACCGTGCCTCCGTTAAGCACGCCCTCAAAATTTGTGGTATCTATCAGAAAAGCACTTGTGAAGCTTTTAAGAATGCGTTCTGATGACAGTCACTGAAAGCCATTTTCACGTTAGTATGGTTCCACCAAGGCTAACAGCTCGCACTAATACCTTACATACCTCCCATCCTTCAAAATAAATACATGGAGAAAAACCACTTCCTTCTGACAGCCTACAATACAGGGAGCGCTGCCTTGCAAAGCGACTGAATAAGAGGTCTGCTAAGGCCGAACAGGAGCAAAAACCAATTTCTACAAGGCCTTCCACAATCCCCCGACCTGTAGGAGAAAGTAAGGGCGTGGAATGCCCAGCAGAACCAGAGCCCTGGAGCCTTCTCTCAGTGACACCCAGCGCCATAACACTTGATGCATTACAGGGGCTTGGTGCTCTGCAGTCACCACCCTCCTCACAAACAGCTCCTCATCAGCATTTCCCTATCACGAGCCTCCCTCATTTACACAAGGAGCAAACAACCCCAGCCACAGCCCACAACGGTGTTTCCAGGAGCTTCTGGGGGAAAGGAGGCAGAAAGAAAGAAGGGGGGAAAGGAGAAGTGCGAGGCTGGCAGCACCTCCTGGGGTAATGGAGCAACGAGAGGCTTCTTCTTGCCCTAGGCAAAAAAGAGGATGAAGTATCCACTGATTTCTTTCCATCACACCCTCTTGTAATCCGATTTCTCCATCGGCCTTTTGCCCATGAGAAGAAAGCATCAATATCCCTTTTCCTTCGGGAGAGCTCTTGGCAGAGGTTAAAGGGGAAGCAGGCATGCTGTTCCCCAAACTACCAGCGTAACTCAGAGCACCACAAAAGCTGCAGGATGGGGTGAGCATCCGTTACAGCACACGACGAGCCAGGAATTAAAGCTGACAGCCTGAAGAGGCTGCGTGGGCACGTTTTACTTTCAGCCACACAGCAGCAGGAGCTGTGAGCTGGGAAGGGACTCATCAGGCGATTTGTAAAATTCCACTAAGGTGGTGCTCAAAGAGGATTTTGTCATGTTACCGGTTTGTCAACACTCCAGGAAGACAGCACACAGGCTCCATAGACGGAACAGGTTATTAGAACACCCTTCAAGCCTCAGAATTTCTTTCTAGAGGGGAAAAAGATCACATGAAAAGGCTTTCATTATATACACATACAAACAGCACTTTGTCAGGGTGTGATACTTGGATAACGACACTCGATCCCAGCTCTCAGAGTCCTCCAGGTGTGCAAGGCTGTAGAATTCAAACCAAAATATTACATCTCCTTGGCTGGAGAGCTAACTGACGAAGCATTTTAACACATACTCTATATAAAAAACAAGCTCCGTTTGCCACATCTACGCAGGAAAATCGGTTTCAGATGTAAGCTTCCAGAAGGTATAATATTCAGAAACCAGAGGAGACATTCAGTTGTAGAAACATGCTGATTACAGGCTACTGCAACCTGCAGGCCTTTGCATTTTCCACCACACCCTCTCGAGCTACAACTACAAATGGCACAAGCCAAGTTACACAGACAAAAATACTTGTTGACAGCGTTTCTGCAGACCACAACTAAGAGTGCCCTTTTGGATTTGCTGCTCCAGGAGGATTCCTTTTCCCAGATGTTTTCAAACTCATGGCTGCAATTACTCCTGAGCGCTTTCAGACCTGGCACTGTGGTGCCATTCCAGCAGCAAAGCCAGTGTTTTCCTGCCTGGAGTAAAGAAAAGAAAATACCCCTTCTGCTACAATTAAGTCCCTTTTCTGCTTTTTGAAATGAGAGACAAGTCTATGTGGCAAAAACATCTCCCTCTCAGGCTGCATTAAAAAAAGTAGAAAAACGGGAACATTGCTAATAAGGATTTCACCTCCAGCCTCCAGTGAAGCACATGCCTTGAGCAGAGAGCCTTTCTAACCAGGAGAAGCTACTTGTTCCTCCTTTAATGTTCTCAGGAGAAGAACAGTAGGAGGAATAAGCTAATAACTTGCTGAGTGCAGCTGACCAAAAGCCACCAAGACCGTACAAGCGTACTTAGCAAAATAAACACTGCTTTTGGAGCAAGCGGCTGGCTGCTGTTCCATTTCCTTTTGGGATATACCTACACAGATGACGTTCATCAAAAAATATTTCCCTGCAGACAAGCAGCATCACGGTTAGAGTAATTTCAAAAGATTTAATTAGGGAATACATCTCTCCATCGAGAGCATCACAATGCAAAAGAATCCTAGAGAAGATTCCTGAATCGATGAGAGAAAATCCAGCCTCAGAACAGAGCTGTAAACGTTAGTTTGTGGTACAGCACCTTGACCTTTCAGCATGTAAGGTTTCTTTTTTGTTGTTGGGCCTTTTTTCATTTTGGGTATCGAGTCTGACCAGAGAAAAAGAGAAAATTAAAGAGACTAACTGCTAAAATCCTCATTCTTGAGCAGTTAGCTACCTGTGTTAGCTGAAACCACCATTAAACGGCTGTTTGTACCAGTGTGGGTGACTTTCCCAAAGTCAAGCCATCTAGGCAATGCTGCTTTCAACGTGCACATCTCTATTTGTAGCAATTACCCTAACAGTAGCTCGAGGAAAACCTCCCAGCAGACAAAACACTCCACAGTACAGCTTCCCAAACAATCCACTGCTCCTTCTGTGACACCACAGAGCAAACAGGGAGCAATTTTCTACATTAGCCATGGCTTGCAAGGACTTCTTCTGGCAATGAAGCATAGGGTCAGTACCTCCTCTGGACTGTTACACCAACGCTCCACATATTTGAAGTACAACTCCTTCACTCAGGCATTTTGCTGACTGCATCTACACTGACTTCTTTTGTCTGGGGCTCTGGTGCTCTTTTTCAGGCAAATACCCCTACTTATGGTTCAGTTTGCAGGTTTTGATGCTTGCAAAGTACATTCTTTCCAAGGAAATTAACACAGGAGTTCTGTTCAGACGCATACCAACCGTGTACGTCTTCCTAGGACATCCCAGGGTGTCAAGTCCCTTACCTGACTCTCTCCTCTTCAGCTTTTTTTAGCTCTGCGTCCCGTTGCAGCACCTTCATTATCGCCTCTTGCTCCTCCTCTGTTAGGAAGCTTAGGTCAATCATCTTGGTGGGCTTGGATAGGGTTAAGTGTCCAGGAAGATCTTAAATCCTGCTGAGGCTAGTCTTGCAGTCCCTTTTAAGGGTATAGAAAGGTCTTTTTCAGCAGGCACTGAGACAACTGGACCACGTTACAGTCTGTGATTTAAAAAGCCACAGATTTGGCTTTGTTGCTGTGGAGTGAGCACATGCTTCCCTAGACGAGAGACTTTGGGGAAGGTGCCACATTGCTGCTCGCCATCGCGACGATGTCTTCTCAGCTCTGCTTGCTGGAGTGACAGGTCATTGATCCAGCGCATCCAGTGTTTAGGAGCAGCCTAATCATTCCCTAAAAAAGAGACAAGGAAGAACAAGCTGTAAACATCAGGGAAGTTGTTTACGTATGTTTTTTTAATTAAAAGAAACGAGTTTTTCAGTGTGATTAAACCACTTTGTGAAGTTCAAATGGTCACTTCAAGTCAAACTCGTTTTACAGGCCTCCTGAACAAGGTGGTCACAACAATATATTCCTCTTCAATATACTGACTCACGCTGAAACGCAGAACCAAGCGCCATCCAAATGGCAAAATTTGAAAATAAGTGCGTTTTAAGCTGTCCTTTAAGTCAGCAGGACAACTCAGAAGGAAGGAGAAAAAATAAGATCAAGAACAACTAGCATGCATCCATTTAAAGTAAAAAACAAAGCCACACAGTCATAAGCACTGCCATCATATTCAGGAGCACAGGGGAAATCCATGCGTACGGTTATCACACACAGATCAGCAGGAGTCCGATATCTCAGAGGAAAACCCACTGCTGCTCACAGCTCTGATTCAGGGCATGGGGCAAAGCGCCCTGCACAAAGTGCCCCACACAAAGCTATTTCCACGCACGTTTTCTGCCGGTACAGACTTGGATTGCATCCCCGAGCTCTCCTCACAAGGGCTAGAAGTTGGGTGTTTGTTTGTGTAAAGACTGTCCAAACTCCAGGAACAGAAAACCAAGCAAACAAAAACCAACAACAAAACAACAACACAGCAACCAGCAACAACACCCTAACGCTTGAGCTAAAACTCCCGAGCTTGCCACGCTGGTTTCCTTATCGTTAGCACATTTCTAGGACACCATTTTTGGCAGGTCACCAACCGAAGAGAGCAGAAGAGCCGTCCCATAAGGACGAGCCATTGAACTTTTGGACCCTACTCCACTCCTACCACGCTGTGCGTGCCTTGCCCTCCACACCTATCTTCCCACTCCGAGTCTTCAAAGACTCCTTCCTCCTTCCAAGAGATCAGAAAGGCAGCAGTCATCACAAGCCCCGGAGGAAAAATCCTGAGGAAGTCGTCAGAAGGCTGCCAAACACAACGTGTTGCAGCAGCGAGATGGGAGGAGGCTGGGAATGCATCAGAGGGATTTGTGTGCTCCAGTCCAAGACGTAGGGAGCGTGTTCTCCAGCGACTGCAACGCCTCTTTCTGCGGGATTCTGTCTTGTCTGTAACAAAAGTGTTTATCACTCAAACGCTTCTCACTTCTACTCAGAACAACATGCAACAATTTTAAGAGATTCTTTCTGTAAATTCCTCCCAAATGGGAATTCTCCGACAGATTTTTGACCAAAATACTCTTTCCCCCAAAACAAACACTCCTCACTGCAGGGTCAGGTACCACATTTGCAAAGTCAGGATCCTTACGGTACCACTTGAAAACTTTTGGAAGCTGTAAGTTACTGGAGAATAGCTCCGTCATTCTGACCTGCTACCCCGGGCTCAGGAGGAAGGGATGCATTTCCAGAAGACGTGTACTGAAGTTTGAATCACTTCCCTTTCCTTTGTACCAGTCCCCACCTTGGGAAGGAAAGTCAGGGTATCTACAGATGCCACAGGCTGCAATACAGCTGAATTTACAAGATTTGACTTTTACTCACAACATTTTCCTACTAATAGTGTATAATTCTGTCAGGAATACGATCCCATGAAGGCCCAACCACTGTTCTGCAGAACATCTGTAATAAAAGCAAAATAATTTCTACATAAACGTCTTGACTGTGTGGAATCAGGAATCATGCAGTAACATGAACCTCATTGTTTTACCCAAACCAAACCACGTCCTTAAGTAGGAATTTCAAACGCTGCCTTGACTCTGGTTTACAGGCAATGGTTGCAGACATTTAAAAAAAAAAAAAGCAGCTGACTGTTCACTCACCAGGCAATCCCAACCGCTAAAGGCAAAAACCTCTTCTTCAAAAAACTTGGAGGAATAAGGGAGAGGGAAAGAGCCCCCTGTGTCTAGAGTACAGTCTGTTAGTGCTGCACAACCGCATCACGGATGTGAGGAAGCCAGAGAAAAAGAATTCAGTGAATTCAATGCAAGCCTCAGAAGCACCCCAGGGATAAACCTGGTGCGAGGCAGCAGAGAAGCAGCTGATGTTAGCGGCCACGTCTCCATTCCAGGTAGCTGCCACCGCAGCCTTTTAGGGCCACGTGTGCCTGCTGTAGGTGCCAGCAGCCTGACAGCACCGTCCTGCAGATGGGCTGCTTATATGGCAGCGATCTAGCAAGTGTTAAAATCACATACCAGTCGCTGTGCCTGCTCCTGAGTCTGGGAACATTCAACCAAGAGGTCGGAACAAGGTATTGGCACTGGCACCATGCAAAGGGAAACTTCCTCTCTACAGGTAACAGCATTTCGTACAGATGCAGAAGGAAGCCGTGAGCAGGTTGATGGTCATGCCCCCCTCACCCTGAAAAAGCCCCACAACCTTCTGCACGTGGTTGTGTTTGGCTGCTATGTGAATCTTCTCCGTGATTCTCACGGGGATTTTGTTCCATGAAGTCGACATAACGGTATCTCAAACACCCTGCCACCTGTCACTCTGGCCTTTTCAAAGCACATTCAAAAAATAATGATTTATCCCCTAATTAGGCAGAAATAAGAAGTGCTCGCTACAGAGCCACAAACACACACAACCCTGATTTTGTTCAGAACCCACAAGAGGTACGGCTATCAGCCTTCACTGTCGCGTGGACGCTTTCCACAGCAGCTGATAAAACATTCAGCATCTGCAGGGCTGAACAAAAACCCTGGATGCTGCCTGGCTGGCACGTGCACACCGGCCACAGGGCCAGAAACCCACGTTGCAACCACAACCTAGGCACCTCTGACTTGGAATCACTGAGGATTTCTTTTTCCACGTCAGTCAGGCAAGTTGCTTTCAGCGGGTCCATGAAGCCTGTAAGGAAGCTGCCGCAGGAATAGCACCTTTGTCTTCAAAGGAGGCTGACGGAGGAGAGCTACATCTGTCAGTTTAATTCAAAACTCTAAAAGAAACAGCAGGGGAGCCTTTACAAATCAGGCCTGGGGGAGCTCAAAGCAAGGCCCGCTGCTACGAACCCTCCCAGATACCATTGTTCTGCAGAGCAGTTTCCACAACTAACTTCGCATTCACACTTCATTTTCGGGGCTTCTCTCAACCAATTCCCCCCTCACCCAGTAGATATGATGGGATACAGCTCCTGGACTAAACACGAGCTTCACAGTGCCACGTTTTGCTAAGTTTAAGACACCGTGCTGTCTTAATCAGGCCACGTTCTCCTCCCAGCTCTTCGGAGGAGGAGAGCCCTATGTGAATTCTGTTCCACTTACCCACTTGCATTCTTCCTGCACGCAGATTTGCATGGTATTACGTTAGTTGCTTTTGCTCCTATCCTAGGTTAGGACAATAAGCTTCCCAAGTCTTAACCAACGCAGCCCAGATCCTTTAGGTTCCTTCACAAAGATAACAACATGATGCTTCAGTTAAGGCATGTCTGAGTACCTGAAAAACTGGCCCCTAATCTCTCTGGATAACCAGCTGGGGAAAAAAAAAAAGCATTATTTTTTCCCCCCTTTAATGCGCATCATCCATACAGCACAAACTGTATCACGTTTCACCGTGATAACAAGACTTAAGTCACTGGAACCGTGCCAGTCACAAACTGAAGGCAGGACGGATTTCAGCAGAAACGAGACCAAAACCTCTTTCTGTGTACCTGGGCAGCCTTGGGAGACCCGCTGCTGACGCACGCTACTGCACGGCTGGCTTTCTGCAGAAGATTGTAAGCACTGCTCCCAAGCACAGACAGCAAAAAAAACAAAAACAAAAAAAAATCTGCTGGCTTTGAATAGAGCATCTGTCATAGGTCCAAGGCCAAATTTCAAATTCAATGCCTTCTTCCACTGCAAGCCACCCACCGGCACCCCGAGCTCAATTCTTCTGCTTTCCTTTTTCTTCTTCATCTGCACCCTTTTTACACAAACTTTTTCTTAAAGCCCCTGTACATGCCGAAAAGAATTGAGAGGTCTCAGCATTTTCTTTGGAGACACTGTTATGGGAAATTTTCTCTTGGCAGGAAAGCTCTCAGACCCAAGTTCCACATACAACTGAAAGATCCCACAGCAGACTCATTAAATCATAGAAATCAACAGAAACACCACAGTGACCGATTTCTGGAGAAAAGCTGTCATCTCATGTTGTAGACTAGCATTTATGAGTCTTGGTATATTTAGCTTTTTTTTTTCCCCCCTCAAATCCAACTGAAACCACACCAACTGCTCCCTTTCATAAAAGTTTTCTACTCCCTGTAATAAACGGGAATCTGAAATCATGTTTTCTGTAATTCCTGTATGAAAGCTTTTGTTTTGACAATGAAAAAAAAAAAAAGAAGGCCCGAGATGCAGTGTTTCTCTCCCCACCCTCAAGTTGCTCACAACTTCCAAGTGCTTTAGCCCTGGCAACCATCCAGAAATTGTCTTCTAAATGTTTCCCAGAACCTCCTCAAGCGGCTTTGTGTCCCGATGCCTTTAAGTTAGGCTTTACGTTTTTCTAGCACCCAAGTCATAAAAAGACAGACAACCTCGTTTGCCCTGAACTGAGCCTTATTTTTTCCCCTACTTTCTCCCCAGTAGGAAAAGAGAATCTGAGTTCAAATACTTCATTTATGAGCTACCGTATTAAGAGGTAGCGCAATCATAGCCCTGGTTGTTAAGTTTTCACTCCGTGCATACATATGGGATGAAATGAGGGAGAGGCAAGGAAGAGGTCGGAGTAGTTTGCCACGACTGACATTAAGTCATCACCAGGATCAGAAACCAACCAGCACAGCCCCCGTCAGCCGTTCCATCCAAATCAACAAGACTTCCTTTTGCGTGCAGCAGCCTCATAACGTCGTGTATTTACATTGCAAAGTTGCTTTTCAAGGGCTCCTCAAGCTGCTAATGCTTTGCTTGGGAGAAGCTGTCTTGCATCCAACGCCTTCTCACACGAGGAAGGCGGTGACAGCCAAC
The DNA here is from genome assembly GCF_009769625.2 of Cygnus olor. NCBI lineage: Eukaryota > Metazoa > Chordata > Aves > Anseriformes > Anatidae > Cygnus > Cygnus olor. The sequence continues at coordinate 203,035,458 of NC_049169.1, forward strand.
CCTACGCTTTCGGTTGCTTTTTGCACCCTGGTTTGTACCAGCTCCTTCAGGTGAAGGCACAATTACCCCGCAGGCCTGGCTGACCAACAACTCTCACCTTCATCACCTTCACGCCGTAAGGAATTCAGTTTCAAGCAACCTACTGGCTCTTAACTGTAAGCGGATTTGGCTTCCTGACTATTTCTTCACTGCTCCAACACACCAGCGCTGGCAGCTTGGGTGAGCTGGAAGTCCAGACACAAGGCAACAGGAAGCTGAGGAAGACAGATAAACAGAATCGTGCAACCCAGTTTGCATCTGCAGAGAAACTCCTTATTCTCAGAAAAGGGGTGACTGCGTTCGTCCTCAACGCACATGCTCAGGAAATAATTAATCCTTTATTTTTGAAACGAGGAAGCCCACAACAGTAGGAGCAACGAGAGCTTTGCAGGACTGTCTCCCATCACCCTGGGGATTCACGTCAGGCAGTAATGGGAAAAAGTTTTTTACTTTGTGAAAAAAAAAAAAATCACGCTTTCCTGAACAAATTTTATTCTCCACTGACATTTATCCAGCACAACCACAAGTAACGCAGCACCATCCTAGGCTCAGGGAGTATAATTTCTCTAAATACACGATGCAAATCCCTTGGAGGGAGAACAGCTCATTAAGCTAAACGCCAGCGCTGGCACAAGCACAAGTAGTTTAAGACAGTCATGAAGATACTTGTGCAGGAGGTCAGAGCACTACGGAGTTAACTTTGGGTAATGGAGAAAGAAAACCTTTTAACTTTCAAGGGGGGCTTAAGTCCTCATTCAAGAGTTTAAAACGTGGTTGGCTGTAGCGGCATGAGCCTGAACTTCAACACGCAGGAGGAGACCTGTTGTCATTTTCATTCCTGAGGGGGCAGAAGGGAAGAGATCTCCCAGTCAGATATGCATATCTGCAGCCAATCCAACTGCTCTTTCAGGAGGCGTTATCGGAGCGTTTTCAAAACGATAACAGCTACATGTACAACATAGATCAGATTTCCAGCAGGCCCAGAGATTAACTTAAAGGGCTGTGTTTGCCAACATGTATGTTTAGTCAGTGGGAGGCAGAGAGGTTTTTATCTAGCTGGTTGTGAGGCAGAAGGTGGCGGTGGTACGGGGAGCTTTGCAGAAATAGAGGGTATCTGCAATAAAAAGTTGCTCTTACACACACAGAAATGATTTATTTTACTCCAATAATAAGCCTACCTGCTCCCCTGTAGGATACTCATTACTATACAGTTAAGGGACAGAATGTACTTATCTGCAATTATAGTACCAGACAACTACTCAAAACAGCCACAATAGGAAGCCAAAAAAGATACACAACAAACCTTGCTCACGCCTTACCCTTGCTCACCAGTATCGAGATGACGCCAGTTGGTTTTAACCTGCAAAATAGTTACAATCCTAAAGTATTCTTACTGATGGCCTTTTAATAATAATTATCTAATAATTTTCCAGAACATTTAACAGTACTAATTGCTGGGTTTGTAGCAAATTCAGCTGGAGTAATGCAAGCACTTGAGGAAAAACTCCACTTTTCTCCAGTAATACCTGCGTCAGTGGTCCGCACTGCTCTGCCTGTGATTTACTTTTTTTTTTGGGGGGGGGGGGGGGGGGGGTAAGAAGTCAAGGCCATCATCGCGTTGATATTACACGGGCAATTGTTCTGGTTTACGTAAAATTTACTCTGAACAAAAGACCAAAGCATTAACAGCAAGAAGAAAAAAAGCTAACAACTGAAAATTGGAAGAGGAAAGAACAATTTGTTTTGGTTGTGGCCTAATCCCTTTAATAAGGCATGGCAGCTTGCCGCTTCTTTTCACAGGGCTCGGATATTGGCAGCAGTGCCTAGGAAAGAGAATCTCTCTACCTTCCACGGTATACAGTCATTAGGCCGGTGGTTTCAAAAAGATGTGGTCTCTGGAACAGGAGGTTCATAAATTAAAGAGGAACCCAAGAGAAACACACCTAAATTGTTCGTTTCCCTGTGACCATTGTTCAGCAGATTAACCAGAGATGCCAAGCCATTCATTGCAAACTGTCAAATGTACAAAACCACTCAAAGAACTTGAGTTCTTTACGAAGCAGCTTCAGAATTACAGATATTCCAGCAAGCTAACATCAATAACATCAGTATCTCTCAAATTCTGAGGCTTTCCAGTTCTGGTTGTGTTTCCTTACACGTTATACCATTAGCACTGGCATAATATATTATTTGAATTAACAATTCATTTGTAAGACCTTCATTCTTCTAGCTTTTTTTTTTTTTTTTAAATCAATGGTTACAACATGAAGAATACGTTCTCAGGGCAAGGGACTTGAAATGCAATGGTGAAGAGGGCTCAGTCCTCCAGATCTCTGAAGGCAGAGCGCTGTCTGCTGTGAAACAATTGTTCTCCTCTCCCTGCACCGAGGGAACAGACTCCCTCCAAAAGCAGGAGTGTGGGGGTTCACAGGACCCAAGCTCCCATCATCACTTTCATTAGACCCACATAGGGTCCCGCTTAAGAGCATTTTTGTCTTGTTTGAAAACAGATATAAATAAATATTCAGTTATTTAAGAGATTGGAAGCAAACTGATTACGTGGTGGGAAATTACCTCCTGACTGTACGACGCTTATCTGGCACACTTCTGCATTTGATGGCTAGCTCTTCCTGAACTTTTCCCCAACATAGCTACAAGACGGATTCAAGTCCTAGCTGGGGAGTTTGACAAGGCAAAAAAATTTTCCTCCAAAAAAAAATAAAAAAATCAATCTCATAGTGCAAATAACTGATGAAGTCCTTAAAAGGTTTGGTTAAGACGTTGACACCTTCCTTTCACTTTAAAGGTGGTTTGTTTTACTTCCTTGATAAATTCTGCATTGGACTTGTAGTATGTGTTTTCTGCATTAATTCCCTCGATGATCAATGAATAGTGATAAAAAACATCCTGTCAGCTGTATTCTTGGTTTTAGCTTTCAGTAAATCAAAGGTGCAATGTTCCCAATACAGAAGGGTTGACAAGTTCAGGTACTGGTTAAATAACCTTGCTTAAACAATCTTTTCTATGTGAAAAGAAAGTACACTGAGCTGCAGTTCCTGCAGTCGTGGTGTGGTCCAGACTGTTTGCTGATGGAGGAGGCCTTCGAACAACAGGACTTGACTAAGGGGCTAGCAGCATCAGCGCAAAGAATTCATGTTACCGAGAACAAGCATGGATTTGCATTTGAATGCTTCCTTACGTCAACGTTTACTCAACAGAGCTGACAGTAAGACATTCTGTAGAGCGATTTCAGTATTGGAAACCAGAGAGAAGACCCTTAAGTATACAGTTTCTGACGAAGCTTTGCAAAGGGTTGACTGCAAAGCCTGTCCACGTGTCTCTGATAATTTTAGCCCACCAATCATCGAATATCCCAAGCTGGAAGGGACCCACAAGGATCATCAAGTCCAACTCCTGGCTCCACACAGCACCACCCCGAAATCAGACCCTGTGGCTGAGAGCTTTGTCCAAACACTTCTTGAGCTCTGGCAGCTCGGTGCCGTGACCACTGCCCTGGGCAGCCTGTCCCAGTGCCCGACCACCCTCTGGGTGCAGAACCTTTCCCTAACCCCCAGCCCGACCCTCCCCTGTCCCAGCTCCATGCCGTTCCCTCGGGTCCTGTCGCTGTCCCCAGAGAGCAGAGCTCAGCGCCTGCCTCTCCGCTCCCCTCGTGAGGGAGCTGCAGGCCGCCATGAGGCCTCTCCTCGGCCTGCTCTGAACAAACCCAGGGACCTCAGCCCCAGCTGTCAGCCAAGAGTTTGCCCACTGCATTCCGCATTTATCTAGCTGTATGCGCAGAAGGATACTGTGAGAAACAGTATCAAAAGCTCCGCTGAAATCCAGAAGGATTACATCAGCAGGCTTCCCTTAGTCAGCTAGGTGAGTAACTTTGTCATAAAAGGCAATTCAGTTCATTAAACAGGACTTTCCCCTTGAGAACCCATGCCTGCTGTGACTGACAACTGCATTGTCTTTCAGGTGTTTTTCAACACCCTCCAAAATAATCTTCTCCATAATTTTACCAGGCACTAACGTGAGACTGACAGGCCTGTAACTACCAGGGTCTTCTTTCTTGCCCTTATTGCGAACTGGGACTAGGTTTGCCAGCTTCCAGTTGACTGGGATTTCTCTAGATTCCCAAAAAAACATTGAAAAATAATTGAGAGGTCTCATGACGGCATCAGCCAGCTCTCTGAGCACCCTGGGAGGAATCTGATCGGACTCCATAGACTTATATGCGTCCGGCTGGAGCAGCAAATCCTGCACAAGTTCAGACTCAGCTGGAAGCTTATTCTCACAGTCACGGTTGTCCAACACAGGGCTCTGGGGGTCCCATCAGTGCTAAAGAGAGGTGAAGAAGGCATTAAACATCTCTGCTTTGTGTCCCTACTTGTGAGGTGACCAGGCTCACCAAGTAACGGACCGATGTTATTATGGGACCCCCACGGGTCAGTGTCTGTTGCAGCTCGGTGAGCGGGGGCTCTTCCCCAACTCTCCTCATTCAAGTTGAGTTTTATCAGCCGTGGAGGTCCGTGGTTGCGCAAGGACGGCGACCATCACCGATGCGCTGATTTTTCTCCACCGTATTTCTGAACGTCGGAACTTCAGGCTGCCTCTTTTATCTACCACAGAATTGCCCTAAAGCGCTCTCGCTGCCAGCCGCTCAGCTCACCGGTGGTGTAGCACGTTTCCTCTGCAGGAGGGCACACCGTAGAGCCTCGTGGTGCAGCTGGAGCACAAAGCTGCCAAATCAGGAGGGCAACTTTTGCAGCATCTTCGCCTCCCCTGAGGCAGGCTACTGACCTCGTAGCTTCACCAAGGCAGCTCTGCCAGCAGCCCGGCACAAGCCTGAGATCACGCAGAACGCTGCGACAGACGCTCTGCTCTCAGACATGATGAGCCGCATAAACAAGCGGCTGCAGGAGGCAGAGTCAGCCCTTACTCACCCAAAACTCCCGATTCAATTTGTCACTGCAGCCCCCCTACTTTTCAGGCACCAGCCTTGTTGCTGTAACTATGGCTTGGTTTAATTGACGACTACTGCGCGCAAACAGCCAGCAAACAAACCAAGCCCTTTGGCTGTCCTTTCTCATGAGCTGACGGACCAACCACAGACCTCGGACACTGCTCAGGCACATTTCTTAGCTTAAAGTTACCTACCTAACAATTGATGTAATCTGAAGGCTACTAAAGAAAGGTTGCGTCAGTTAATCCAGTCCTCGCTGGAAGACACACGTGCCTGAAAACAGGCACAGAATCCAATCACCAGCAGAAATCAGGTGCCAGTAGAAAAAGAACGGTCTTTAGGAGTCCTGCAGCAAGAGAAGCAATAAGCGAGCTAAGGAAAGAGGTGGAAAAGAAGAAAACACTCTGGAGAAATTTACAGATAAGTTAACACTGTAAGTGACTAAAGAAAAGTTAGCCTACAGTCCACAAACTGAATACAGTCAGAATCAGGTCTCACCCCAATCACAAAAAACAACTCAAGCTTTGCAATGAAGTTTTTAATAGAATCACAGAATGGTTTGGGGTGAAATAAACCTTAAAGATCATCTAGTTCCAACCCCCCTGCCACGGGCACAGATACCTTCCACTAGGGTGGAAGCTTAGTGGGGTTTTTGCTGTTTGTTTTTATACAGATGCATAAAAAAGCTTGCTGTAGCTCCCTGTTAAGAGAAAAATCACTCATCATCCAGCTAAAACGTCACTGTGCACTGGAAATCAGCATAACATAAGTATTCCACCTGCTCCCTCAATCCTTCTGGCTAAGAATTTGAAACCAGCCAGCAGCAATGTCAGTCCTCCTTAATAGAGATATTAAATTGCCAGAATAACAGGAAGTCTATCAGCCATGAAAGCTTCGCTCATGAGACAGCCCAGCCCGGCAGTGCAAACAATCACATGCAAAAGCCAGTCTTTTCCCGGGTTGGTACGAGTTTCATGGAGCGCCTGCAGGCAGCCGCAAACAGAGCACTCAGGAGGACGGCTCTGGGCAGCTGGCAATGCGATATGAGAAGCCTGGAAGGGCAGAGCGGGAGCTAAATTGCTCAAGTCGCTACACGTGGGAGGTGAGGAGCAGGTTCCGTAGCAGCTTGCCATTGCACTGGATGGGGCACAACGTCAAACTGCGCCGCCTGAATGGGATTTGTCACGGAAAGGCTGCTGAACAGCACAGGGATAGGAAAGAGGGAGAGAAAGGCTGCGATGGAAATTGTTTCGGAGGTACGGTTAGAAAAATCCAAAGTTTAGTTTATGAGTATAAAACCTGTCCCTGAACAAGGGTATTTAGTTTTGCAGGAGTGGCTCATTCTTGAAGAGGAGAGCAATGCGAGGCATGAACTTTCTCCTGCCCAATGCCTACAGCACACTCCCTAGAAGCCCAAAACCCAAATCCAAGAGGATTCAAACTCACATCCCCTTGTTTACCAAGATATGACAGTCTACGGTTTCCTTGACTTCACTTTTAACCCTCCCTGGGGCTGCGCTACTGAGGATTAAACTGAATGATTATTGAAGTTATGTTGCAACCTTGCGAGCAGGAACAAGCACCCAAGTCTGCTTCCCTGCAGTCGGGCCACCACGTCACAGACTGAGCTTTCCCTCCTAACTTCCATCCTCATGCTGCCAGCCCTGCCCAGTTCTGCTGTGGGATCCATTTTTAATCCAGGTCTCTCCACCTGCAGAGAAGTCCTCGAATCACTACAAAAGAAGAAAAACGTACTGGCGCTTCCACTAACAAATTACTGCACACGTCCAAAAAACAACCAACAAAACCCCAGACAACCCACCACAGCTGAGAGAAAAACACAGTGGGATGAGTATTCCTAGGTGGAGCACAGGCAACCTGCAAATTCAGCAAAGACGGTGGCAGATTTGCGTGGGCAGGAGCACAATAGAGGGCCCAAGGCTCACTGCTTTGGGTTGTTTGTTAGGTTTCTGCCTAGGACTTTAACATACCTTTTGCTTAAGGAGCCCAAAGTGCAATTACACAACCTTTTTTCTGGACCTCACCCTTAATTCTTCATAAGTGATGTCCCATTTTTAACGCTATTTCTGAAGGACATAAATCGTTTAAACTTAATAGATAAGAAAAGCATGGGGGGGAAGTTTTAAGATTTAAAAAGCCGATTGTTTCAGCCATTTCTAACACAGAAGCCTTTGAATATTCTGATTTGCTTCTGGGGCTCCAGTTACACAGCTGAGATTACATTGTCTAACTGTAGTCCCCCCGGCCTGCCCAGGAGTAAGTCACCGACAGCTTATCAGTCAGAATCAGGCTGTTAGTAACACTGGGCAATTCCATACTGAGTTTACCGATATTCAGTTTGGTCCTTTCACAGAACAAAAGCACCTGGTAGCAAGTCTAGGGCATTGTTCTGCTGGTTACTCTGCAAGTCTCCTTTGTTCTTACTTTTATTTTTATTTATATACATAGATGCGCACACAGACAGAGAAGCAGAAATGTAAGATTTCCTTGACTGGGAGAGAGAGAAAAAGAAAAATATACTACGGAGGAAAAAGAATATAGCAAGGTGGAAGAAACCTTCCTCCCCCCAAAGCTGTTTGTTCATTTGGTATATACGCACTGAACACCAAGCAGAATTTAATTCAAAATTAGTCTGGCATTACCCAGATAGGTAAAGAGCCATAAAATAAGAAGGGATGAAAGAGGAGTTTCATTTCCCCCTCAACACACGTTCCCCCCTCTCTCTCCCCGTTGTCACTGCAGTAAGCTGTCAGGTTACGTGTGGCACAGCAGCTTTACACCATGAGGTAAGAATCTAGCACAGCCTGTTGCTGTACCCAGGTGAATTTGAATGACTCCCAACCACAAGAACGAAGCATGAATAAGTCTGCTCAAACCAGCTGTCAGTCATTTCATGCCCCCGAAAGCTCAAGAACCAGAGGCTGCTCATACAGCAAATGAAACAGCATTGGCTCGACATACAGGAAAGCCTGAGTGTTTGAGCTATGGGAGACCAAACAATTTAAGGAGCCTCCTTAAATTGACTTGTAACAACCTAAATCTAACCTTAAATATAAGAACTGCTGGACTTGGAGCACCAGAAAATTACCTACTGCTTTTAACAGTTTTTTGATTTAAAGTCAGTCATATTGAATTAAGAGCACTTACTATAAAGAGAAAATTTATAATGGTGCAAAACAAGTCACTACTGAATGAACTAAAGACTGACTTCCACAGGACAGAACCCTCACTTTTAATTAAAGAAATATACAATTAAACATTTTTCCTGCTGAGTGACTATGACTTACTTTTCAGTTTGCCTGAAAATAATGTTTTATTGGTAGCTTTTTGTCTCTGGTGATGTTTCTTATCACCATTGGCAAAGCAGATTCCTTTTTGTCACAAGCATAAGGACCACAATACAGCGTAGAAAACAAGCAACTCCTTGGACTTCTCTCACTGTTTAGCTTCCTGATTAATTTTTCTTTCTAGATGTAACAGCTAATACCCGTCCTTCTGTGAAAGCATCAGAGGGTTCCTCCAAGTACTAAACTGGAGCAGTACTTCCACCTGGGAATCCAGCAAGCGCTGCCTGCAGAATGACAAGAGCTTATTCCAGAGAACGTAACTGTTCATGGTCCCTACCTGGTACTTCAGCAGAGAGACAAATTCATGTTCCTGTCATTCATTTTTGGGGGCAAAGGAGTGTCATTTATTTTGGTCTTTGTCAGCATTGGTAAATAACGACGATCTGTTCCACTGAATTTTAAAAGCCTGACAGCGAAACCAATGCTACATTATTCTGGGCTGCAAGAGGAAGGAAGTTTCCTTCACATGGGACAGGTCCAATGCCAGGTTTGGAAAATTCCAAGACGTACTTTGTAGCCAAAGCACAGGCCTGCTGCACCAATGAAGAAGAAGCAGACTAAGCAAGATGCCTTAGCATTGCCTTGCTGTAAACCCATACATAAGCACTTTAAAATATGGTAATGGGTAACAGCATATGTGCATCTTGTAACACTTTCATAACACAGGTATGCATGAATATACAAAAGCACATAACTGCAAACAGAGGAACAGGGACTTGGGGTACATTTGCCCAAGAAGCGCACAGGAAAATACGTGCAAATAGGAGAATTTGCAAGATAAGAGCAAAGGATGTAGAGCAAGCAGGAAAGACGTGTGGTGAGAGCAAAACAGACCTGCAGAACAGAGAGGAGATAGCTCTGACGGAACCAGAACAACCCTGCAAAATAAATAAGATGCTAGCAAAATCAAGGTAAGTCTTACTTCCCAAAATAATATGAGCTATGTCAAAAGCAGATGAGATCATACCCTTCTCTTCCAGGGAAGAAACAAGGTGCACAAGACATTAAGCAAAAAAGATGGTAATTAATGAAAATCACAAAATTCTCACTTTGATTCCAGCACCTCCTGTCAAAGAGCTCTCAAGCACCTTACGTTGACCTCAGCAACTAAGACCATCGAGACCTGTAATTACCAGCTTTAAATACAGGGCAACAGTTCCAGAGCACTGGATATTCATAACTTCACAGTTTTAAATCTCCTCTCCTTACACCTTTGAGGAAGCTCTGAAATAATCACAAGGGCATTTGACAAACTGCCCCCAAATTTACGCGACCTTCATCCCGTTGTGACGATCCTATAAGACATATCCACAACTGAGATCCTTCTACTCACAGAACCGAGCGCCTCAGATTTTAGGGCCAGGTCTTACCCTGCAAGTCCCTCTAGAGACAACACAAGATGCAATGAACTGTTTCAAAGCAAAAAAGTTTATTCTTTCCACAGAGACCACTAGCATCTCTCCAGTAAGCCCTGAGAGCCCTCTCCGAGCAAAGCGAGTCCTGTTTGTAGGAAAGCAGGCTCCTACAGAGCTAGGTCCAGGGAAGTTGGCACAGTTACTCACCGCCCATGGCCACAAGGAGGTCTCAGCACACAGGGACAAGGCTTCCCTTCTCCACACCAGTCCCCAGCCACAAACTTCGCTTCCTCTCAGCCAGCGAAACCCCTCAGGCTCTGAGCGAAGCTCTGACTCCAGACCCCGCTGGGCGCCCACAAAACCCCTCCAGGCAGCCCCAACGGGGCACCCCAGCGCCTTTTTCCCGTGGTTTACCCCAGCCCTCCGGCCAGGAGCAGCCCAGGTTCCCTCACCCCTGCCGGCAGCCGCTTTCCCCGCTTGTCTGAGGAGAGGGAGGCGGCGGCGAGAGTCGACGCGGCCCCGGCCGGCAGCCGCCGCGCCAATGGCGGCGCCGAGTCCCCTCAGAGCAGGGCGGCTCCCCCAGCTCCGGCCCGCCTTCACGGGGCTGGGCTCGGCTTTAGGGCACCTGTGGGCACCGCAAGAGCGGCTGGAGGAAGTGGGAAGGGTGTCATGGGTGTGGGGAGACTGTCAGGGGTGTGGGAAGGGTGCGGGGACTGCCCTGGGTGCGGGAGGTGGGAAGGAGTTTTGGGAGGGGGTATGAGAGGGCACTGCTGAGGCGGAGGGCTGTGGAAGCTGTCTCCTCAGCTGGAAAGGAGGTATTTCTCATCAAGTCCACACAAATCACATAGAGTTTGGCTTGACTGGCTGCCTTGAGGGAATATGATCTGTATTTCACTTTATCTGGTGATAGGTAAGCTGAGAGGAGCTAAGATACGCCTGTTTGCAGTAGATACATACAGCGATAATGAAGGTTTCAGTCATCTGTTTGTCCAGGAAGCCACTGTAAGTGGTTTTCTGTTTAATCGGTGGCACAAAATACACACGCCGCCATTTGGTAGGATGTTCCAGCAGGACCTTTCCCCTGAACTGAGCTTGGCTTGGCTTGGCTTGGCTTGGCTGTCTTGGTGCCAAGACAAAGCGGGAGTCTCTCTGGGAGCAGGCCGACAGCGCCAACTCCCTGTCCTTCAGACAGCCCTTGTGGTGCTGCTTTTGCATTACATACAATCTTTCCAAGCCATTTGTTTTATATTTTTAATTCTGTTTGGGGGCACCTGGAAAATTTCAGTCCCTGGAGTGCTTAAAGTAGAGCCTACGGTGCCAAACCTGCAAAGTTGCTCAGGGTGTGTTCTGGCCACGCTCACGGGACCCCACTTTTCAAAGACTTCCCTCTTGCGTCCACAGTTTGCATCAATTCACTCCCCAAATCCTCCGTAATCAACACTGTATTCCTACTCATCATAAAGCCCTACATTTCACCTGCTACTCAAACTTAGGTATGGTGAAATAATTTAATGCTCTTTAGAAAAGAAAAAAAAAAAAGTGGCATTTTTATCAAGAGTCAGTAAATTACGTGTATTTTCAATTTCAGCTGTTTTATGTGGGCCTTCCTGTCAACAAAAAATAGAGAATAAAGCATGCTTTATGCATTATCTGATAATATTCTGGATTTTAATGGGGCTTCTTTTCAGTTCACATGGATCAGAGTGAACTGGAGACCTTGTGAAAGCTTAAAACTCAGTTATTCCCTCTAATAATCTCCATTCAAGTGCCTCTTATCCACACACCCTGTTTATTTAGATTAATGCAGTGTACTAAGCTGCATTTATTCAAACCCAAGCTGAACTCCAGCTCTGTAAACATTGAGAAACACAGCTTGGTACATTAATTAGAAGTGGGGGCCCTTTTGACACCTTGGTACACGTAATGCATTTTTCTATTGTGTTGGATATCTTTTTCTCCCCGTCAGCCGTCCAGAAGTGGAAAGAGGAAAGCAGTGGTGAGTCTGAGCCTTTTCAGAGCAGACACGCTTGTATCAGCCTGCAGCTGTGGGTACGCCTGGCCCCTGCCGGATGGAGCTGGAACTGATGGGTCTGGTGCACCCAGCACCCCAAGCAATCCCCCCTTTAATCAAAAGGTTTTGACACAGGGTTTATGGAAAAGCATAAATCAATGGGAGCATGGCTGTCCCATCTCAGGCTAGTTGCATGTTTATATGTTTGCAATAAAGAGCAAACTGAAAATACCTGAATGACATGCAAGGCCCCTCAGACTGATTCCTCAGTGACCTAAAATGGTAAGAGCCTGCAACCAGTACACAGCCTGTCCCCACAGTTTTTCTGCCCTGGGGTAGTAGATCTGAAAAGTCTGCTTTTTGTATAAATGTTGAGTGGCTGTTTTTCATGTGAATTGAGCCTGAGCACTCTCAAGGTGGCAGTGAGAAGATGAAAACTAGTGCTGGGATGACATGCCCTACCAACTCTCCTTTCAATCTTCCGTAGATAGCCAGACTTATTCTCAGCACAAAGAAAAGATATAAGCATGCTTTTGATTGCAGTATAATAAAAAGTGTTATGACCTCTTTAGGAAAAACAACAACAAAACTACAGGTATTTTTGTGCAGTGATATTCCTATCAGATTCAGAAAGTGGATCGTTCTTTCTTCATCCCCTCAATTCAACAAGTCTTTTCCTCTAGCCATTTTCCAAAGCAGAAAGGAAGGCATCTCCTCTGAAGGAAACATAAATGAGTGCTTTGGTGTGGTTACAGAACAGCAGGTATTAGTTGAAGAGCCATAACATCCAGTGAAGCAAAGCATCTAACTGATACAGCTTTCCTTCCTCCAGCTTCATCCAGACAGAATCTGTCTCCTTTGCACACTCAGCTGCTAAAATGTGAACTAATGTGAATCACACCTAACTCAGGCCATAGATCATAGAATCATTAAGGCTGGAAAAGATCTCCAAGATCATCTTACCTCTCACATCTTACCAACAGAAGTCATTGCTTTACATCTTTAAAAGCTAAGTCTTCAAAAACCTTTTAAAAACCTTTAAAAAATCCTTTAAAATGTAACAATAAAATGTATACAGTAAGTGTAAATTGTGAAAGGCAACAGGTAGTGTGGGTAAATTGACTGTATATGGTGCTCTCTGTGGTAAGGAAGAGACTGGCTTGATAATCATGATCATAAAATAGATGTCTTTAGCAGTCAAGTGCATACAGATAGGGCCTGAGAGTTTTGCTGCTTTTTTGCTCTGAGATGAAACAAACACAAGGCTTGCTGCCATGGATGAGGGAATCTTTGAATTGGAGCTGTGTTGCAGCATTGTTCTCAAAAGCCCAGTCCAGCCAATGATGGGACACTTTGTGTGCTGCTCGATTTCTAGGAGCTGAGAAGGAGGCTTTCCTCAAGGACTGAAGACAAACTTCTTTTCCCTCCCAACACTTTCACTCCCCTGTTTTAAGCCCAGGTGCTTATTCCTAGCATCCACGCTGGCTTCTTAGCTGTGCCTCCCCCATCCACCGCCCTCCATCAGCTCCAGGGGGACGGCCAGGGGGACCGTCCCCGATGGCCGGGCAGGGGCAAGAGGACGGCTGCCCTCCGCCTTCAAGCCCTGAAAAAGCTCCTACAAGCCATCCTGCCCTGGGACGAGCCAGGAAAGCTTTCCTCCTGTCAGGATTTTGGCCGCTTTCCTTCCCCGGGTGCCCGCTCCCCGCCAGAGGGCGCCGCCGCTCCTCAGAGCTCCCCTCATGGCGCGGGGCCCCCGTTGTCCCGGCGACCGCCGGTGGCGCCGCGGGGTAGGCGCTGCCCGACCGCCGCCGGGTTTGGGGACGCCGTGGGGCTTGGAGGGGACGTGGGGGGCCGGCAGCCCTCCGAGGGGTGGCTGAGGCGTTGTGTGGGTGCTGCCGAGCCCCGGGTGCTGAGCGGGTGCCGGGGCTGGGGGAGCGGTGGTGGTTTACACAGCCCCGGGGGGCGGCCCCGGGCCGCGAGGGGGATTTGGGGTGAGGGGGCTCGGAGGGGTGCCTGGGGTGGGGGGGATGTGCCCGAGGGAGGTGAAGGAAGGGGTTGGGGGCGCCGGGATGGTTTTTGGGGGCTGGGGAGGGGGTTGTGGTAGTTGGTGGTGGGGTCTGCTGGGAATGCAGCTGTTTGGGGTAGAATCCTAGAATCATAAAGGTTGGGAAAGACCTCCCAGATCATTTGGTCCAACCATCCCCCTACCACTGCTATCACCCACTAAACCACGTCCCTAAGTGCCAGGTCCAACCTTTTCTTGAACACCCCCAGGGACGGTGACCCCAGCACCTCCCTGGGCAACCCGTCCCAACGCCTGACTGCTCTTTCTGAGAAGAAATGTCTCATTTCCAACCTGAACCTCCCCTGGCGCATCTTGAGGCCATTCCCTCTAGTCCTATCACTAGTTACCTGCGAGAACAGACCAACCCCGAGCTCCCCCCACCTTCCTTTCAGGTGACTGTAGAGAGCAATAAGGTGTCCCCTGAGCCTCCTCCAGATACATGTGGTGGGTACAAATGCTGCTGTGAGCGGTGCTGATGACAGTGAGTTTGTACCAGTGGTGAGTTGACGTGTAGGTGGTCACTGCAATGAGCGTCTGGGAGCCATGGCACTTGGGTGGCAGTGTATGGGACCTGCTTCCTTCGAAGAACGAAGTGACCGCATTAGTTAGTGATTGAAAATGCGCTGGTGACAATAGTGGGAGTCTACCAAGAGCTCTGATTTATTTGTTTGGGAGAAGAAAAATAGATCTTGCCTTCTCCAAATGGTTTCCTGCTGGTTTAAAGTCTGTGGTCCATTCTCAGTCCCCCTAAACATGTTTTCTTCTCTCTCATCTGTGTGTATTTTCTGTGGCTTGCAAAATAGAGCAAATCTGTCATTATCATATGTTCTTCACCTTATTCTACACCTGGGAGGCTTGCTGCTCCCTGCACAGGAAGAAGTTCATAAAAACTGTTGGAGCTCACCTAGGTCTTGAGTTCTAGAAAACAAACCTTTCCAAAGTACTGCTGCTCAAACTGTTTTCAGTTTGTATCCAATTTTAAGCAAGGGATTCAATTATCCATTTAATAGAAGAGACAGAGAACATTAAAAAAAAATGTTAGGTATTTCTGCAGTGATCTTCCATTTCTGAGGTAAACCAACAAAATGACTGTTCAAAGTAGATTCAATACCACCCAGTTAATTCTGCACTGGAGATGGCTGTCAGATTATTTGTTATATGTAAATACATATCCTACACTTGTGGATCTGATCTGGAAATTTTAAAGAGCTTCAGGGGAGTTAAGCACCTAACTCCTTGTCTCAGTGAGGTTTTTTCTTAATTCACTTGGTCTCTTGAAAATCTCGATCTGAATGTTCTAACTTGAATGTTGTAACAATTTTTAAAGGTTTCGTAAAAATATTGTATTAAATAAACTGAAGCCTAACGAATCAATATCTGTAAAAGCTGTGTTTGAATGTTACGGAATTATATGGCTTCAGACTTGAGTGGGTGCTCAGATAAAAAAGGATTTTTTCTTGCATAATAAATGTTTATAGTTTTTACCACAGTCATAGTGATACTGTGACACAGGCATGATTGTAATGAAGTTCAACAATAGAAATCTTTTACTCATATGTAGCAGCCATAAAAACTTTGAGCTGGGACACTTTGGAAATTCAAGATATTGCTGGTGGGAGTAAGATTTGTCCAGGATTCTATGCATGGAATTAGCTCTGTTTGTGACTTAAATAATCAGGTGTTGCAGAGACTGTGACTGACTGCTTTACACAATTGTCCCTAAGAGTGTGAATTTGTCTTCAGCAGCAGAACAGACAGAATCTGTGCAAGGTTTCCAACAGAGTGGGAATAAAATTCTTCTGGAAAAAACATGATAAAGATATTCCATGGTCTGGGGAGCTGCGTATTGACCTAGAACCCAACGTATGTTTTCTCTTTCTTTCACTTGTAGAGCTGCCCCTCAGTGAGCATTTCTATTACAGGCCTTTCTGCGGTATACTCTGCAGCAAAGTGGCTGTTCTCAGCACGCTCACTTGTTTCATCAGCAGGCATCAGCTACTCATCTAGGGTAGAAAGCAATTTTGCATGCAGCAAGCTGACCTTGCCTTGCTTCAGGGTATGGTGAAAGCATCGAGAAGGCATGTGCCAGTGTATGGATTAGAGTGCCTGTGTCAATAGTTGGTTTAACTTCATTCCCTTGATTTTAGATCAATTTGGCAGGCTTGCTGTGTTACTTTCCACTATTTTTTTCCTGTTTCCTTGTGCTCATTTTAATGAGCTGGAAGAGTATCCAGCTTCTGCATATTTACTCACAGAAAAAAAAAAATAAATTGTTGCAATCTTAGCTATCCGAGTGATAACAGAGTTCAGAACTTGAGCAGAAAAGCAGTTTAAAATGAAAACAGGTTATGTATTATGTTTCTAGTCATTCAGTATAAAACTTCCTACATTATATGAACTAACCTGAATTTAACATTTGATGATGTGACTGCAAATAGTGAGAAATCTTTGTAAGTGCCCTTTTTTACGACTTTTTAATTTTATATAATATATGCTACCAGTTCCATTACAGAACTATTCATTGTCAGTTGAATTCTGAGTCCGGTAGTTGTGACAACATACCCAGGGAATACTGCTGACACAGATATCCCTTCAGAGAGTGGTTTTGTTCCAGCTCTGACAATGAAAACTGATATCAGAGTTGCAGTGAATGGCAAATATTCATAGTGCTAGGAGAACAGAAGGAGAGGGAAAGAGATGCATATTAACAAGTGAACTTGATAAAACAAGCCTGACAAAGAAACAGAGACGAAGGACTGTAAAAGGAACAACTGCTTGTTTGATTTGCGAGAATGTAAAACAACCCACAGTGAGGGAAACAATAAGTAGCTAGAGATAGAGGCCCCTGTTCCCGAACATCTCTGGGCAGGACAGCACTTCAGGATGTCCCCAGAACATGGACCTGAGTTCTGATACAGGCAGGATTGTTGCTGTCAAGAAAGCATCTTTTTTTGTTTATATTAGAATTGTTCAGCAGCCTTTGACATTTGTAAAATAAGACATTTTGTGGATCATTTTTTTCTCATTTTGTTTCTTCCTTTCTGCTTGCCCTGTCTTCCTTTTAGGTCTAGCTTCCAGCAGAAGTACAACAAAAAACATGGAAGAGAAGAAGAAAGACGAGAAACCAAAAGAGCAACTTTCAGAAGAATCAGCTTTCCAGGAAGCCTTACTGGAATTTCAGTAGGTTTAATATATTTAACTTTTCACTTATGTGGAATACATGAGTGTATAAAGCAGACAGCAAAGAGAAGTATCCAGTTCAGAATCTGAACTGATCACCACATTGGTTATGGCAATTTTGCACTGTACCTTTTTTTTTTTCTTATTTTGAGTTTTCAAGGCTATTTTAGAAATCTACACTTTTTCAACTACTATGCTACGCCTATAAGAAAGCTTTTAAGTGGGTCAGAAATAATTTTGTGTCATTAGGATATGACTTAGGACAACGAGTTTTAATAAAAGCTAAAAATGTTTTCGTCTGTTAGTAGCAGATGTTTGATCTGCATGCTCTGAGAGTGCAGGATCACGTTTGATTGTACTTTCTAGAATTCCCTGGTGTTCACAGAGGTATGTAGTCACTAGCCAGAACCTCAAGACCTCCGATTTGTTCCTCTGGTGCAGCTGAGAGTGGAGGACAAAGGAAAGTGCTATGTGCAGTAGACCCTCAAGTTAAAATCCTGGCCTTAAGCAGGATAAGTTCTGAGCTGCTCCAGATTGTTCCAAAATCTCTAAAATGACTGTCACTGTAGGGAATCATCTGAAGAAAGGCCATCACCGTTCTTCAGTCCCACGTCTTGTATGAAAAGTTGTTGCTGGCAAGTTACCTGTACAGCAGGAAAAGAAAACCCTGCTAAGATCAGTATCTGATGCAATGTCATCCTTCACTGAATGCAGGCACCTCTGCTGCACCAATACATATTTCCAAGTCGTGTTCTCATTGTGCTCTACCTAAAACAAGAGTTTTTTAACAAAATTGAAAAGCGTTATTAAAATTATCTCGGAGCAAGCTTTTTATCAGGAACAACCAGGCACTGCTTTCTGCTCTTTACTTACGTTGATCCAAAGGAAACAGGATCAGTCATGACAGAGCTATCCCACATCCCGTGGACCTTATTAATTCTCAGAGTCCCCACCCAGCCAAACAACCTAGAAATTATTTTCCAAACAGTAGTTGTCATCATTTCTCCCCTGTGCTTTCCATGAATTTATATCCAAAATGACACTAAAGCTACTGTTGCCTCAGTGTCAGTTCTTCACGTCTGTAATAAATCAGTGATAAAAGCCTGAAAACAAACACAAAATCCTTTACTATCAGAGTAATTCAGCATCATCTGTTGGGCTGGCTCCCTAGACAAGACTGACATATATAATCACCTTAATAATGCATTTAACTCTCCCTCACTGGTCTCCATATAGCTGAATGGAAGCACTTGATCATTTGGGGAGCTGAAGGGTTTGTTTTCAAGAGAGCGTAGGCGCAGCTAGATAAGACCATGTTATTTCTTGTCATGCACACCCAGACTGTAAATTGTTTCTAATTAGCAACTCCTAACTGTGCAGTTCCCTGCTGTATACATTCTTTAGTTCTTGTGAGTGGATAGGAATGCTTTTCTGGCTTATTTGCTTCTTAGTCAGTAAGTCTTGCTCTCCTTTTTTCTCTAATAGCAGTCAGAGCTGCTGTGAAATATCATCAGAATGTATAGTTGGTGTATATTGTTGCAAATCACAGGCTAAGTGAAGTCAGAAGCACAGCTGAGCAAAGCACTGTCCTCAGCTTCTAACGGAGGATGTAGGTGCTCAGTGCCAGGACAGACTCCATGGACATTGCACACACTAAGTGATGAAACTGTGCACCCAAAACAGGAACCTTACTCACAGAATAGTAATTCTACCCTCAACTTCTTACCTCAGTGTTTAAAATCACAGTTTCAGAGAGGACCACAGGCAAAATCTCATTGTAGGCTTTCACAGAGAGGAAAAATTGATTTTGACCAACTTTTTGACTTTGAAAACAATGGAGAAGAACCTTAAAGCTTTTTTTAAAATCAAGCAAAGAACAGAAGGAGCTAAGGGGAATATGCCAAGAAGTTATGTAATAGTCCAATTGATTTGATCTCCAGTCTCTTGGGAAGATGATTGAAAGGACTAAAATTAAGCTCTGTGATTTTTATAAGAGAAGGAATTTGTAAGGGAAAAACCTCAACATGCAACATTCAACAATTATCATAATTTTTAAAGAGCAAGCAGCACTACCTCAGTGTAGAAATGAAAAGCAGGGTGAGCAAATGAAAGAGCAACCATGTGCAGTTCTGGCGACATCTATAGAAGTTTACAGAATGTGGGGTTTTCTGTTTCAGTTTACAAAGAAGAGAATACAAACTTCCACAGTGAAACAGACCAAGTTTAGCTGAATCCTGTCACAAATAATATCTTCCAAAAAAAACAGCCAAGAAAAATATTTTGCTAAGAAATAAGCAAACTGTATTACTAGGCTGAGGGGAAAAACTGGCTTCTGGTAAAGTTATTGTTGTGCATATTCAGATATCCGAGCAAACAACTACTTTATCTGAAGAGTCTTCCACTGAAATGCGGTCTAGTACTGACATATGATGTTTAGTTTCTGAAACAAAAGTAGAGGAAAAAAAGGAAGAAAATTAGTTTTCTTTCTGTCTTTCTCCTTCCCTCTCTCCCTCTCCTCATTTGCCCTCTCCTTACCTCTCTTTCTCTCATTCTTTCCTTGTCTCTGTCATCTATAACTTTTCTGTACTGCTATATTGTGCAAAGCAGCCTAATAATACAAGCTAATGTCCTTCGCATTCCTCTTTAGGAATTTTCAGGCATATAATATTTGTTTAATTTCCATTCCTGCATTTTCTTTTGCACACTGAAGAATGGTTGCTGTTTACAGCGAGTGTGTTATTTTGCATTTTCAGTACTGTTCCCTAGTTTGGGATTGGATAGGAACAGCAGTCCTGTGAATTACTTGTCCCAGTAACATCCTATAGAAGATGGACAAAACTCTGATGGTACCAGAGAGGAGGGGTTTTTTTTGGTAGATGATGAAATATTTCAGCTAGCACGCAGAGTTGAGAAAAGTTGTATCAAAGGAATCATCAGTCTAGCTTTTGGCTTTTGGAATCTGACAAATACCATGGAAAAAATCTTCAGATGAAGTTTCAATATGTAGTAGACAAAATAACATATATTTGTTCTACCTATATGTATTTTTTACATTAACAAAGTGGCAGATATATAATTCCACTTCATGGAAAATCTTAAAGTAGCAGAAATTAAGATCCACATCAGTATTCAAAACACAAAGATTGTTTAATATGGCAAGTGATTTAGGAGGTCACAGTGTGTGGCCAAGCTGTCACCTTTGTCTGATAAGTAATGTATTTTTGCTGTAGCCATCACCTCCATGTCCCTCCATGTAGCCCCTCTAACTAATATCCTTGTACTTAGTGGAAAACCTGAAGCACACCTTGGAGCACACTGAGAGCAGAGCAGACAAATCTAGTAACCTCCAACTTACATGACTCAGTCCCTGAGTGACCCAGTTTTAGCCAGGAAAATGCGACATTCTTTTAAAAATACATATTTTGGTAGAGAGAGACAAAACAAAACAAAACAAAACAAAAAAAAAAAACAAACAAAAATAAACAATAGCAGTTGAAACAGTAAAAGATATTGTGATAATTGTACCGTGTCTATTGTGCTGTATGGTGAATGAATTTCAGGAAGATGGAGGAAGATTACAGAGAATTTTGCAAAAAGACACCATTTGCAGTCCAACATTTCTCATTCTAGAAGAGAGATCATTAGACAAAAACATTTCTTCAGCCGCTGTGACAAAGAGGATCACAAGTGGTCTATGAAAATCGTGAAAGCAGTGTGCTAGTTCTTTGAAAAAAATGTGTAGGTTTACTTAGAGAACTACTGCAGTCCCCATTCCCTTAGCACTTCTTAGAGTTACTTAACAAGTTATTAAAGTAAACTTAAGTTCTTGGTGAAAAAAGCAGTTTGAGGCTCACCAAATCAAAATTTTGGAAGAATTGGATGCCATTTAAGGCTCCAGTTTGGGATTCACCTGGCCTATCTCTGAGTGAGCTGTCTAGGCTTCCTCTATAGTGAGTGGTGAGTGATAAGTATTTACAGAGCACAAATTATCTTATCTTAAAAGAGACCTGAACAGTAGGTCAGCTGAGCCACAGCCGGAAAGGAAAGAACCTGCTTCTTCCCCTCAGTAACCACTCCAGTAGCCAAAGGGATGGAATAAGCAGGGAGTCTGCTTCTCACTATGAGCATGAGATCCAAACTGACTCGAAGGTCCAGTTCTATATGGAAGGCATTTCTTTCTGTGCAGTGAGTAGTCCCAAATTAGTGAATCAATATGATACAAAAAATACATCTAAGTAGCACTTATGTCTAATCTAGCTTAAATGGCATTCCTTTTTCTTGTTTTTGAAAGGATTTCTCTTTCTTTACTCTTTCCCCACAGAATTGAAACAAAAGAAGCAGCAATTGATCAGGTTTTGTGTGATCTGAAACAAGTGGAAAAAAAGAACAAAGAATATCATGAAAGAGTAAGTGACCACACATCCTTCTCCCACCATATTTCTTCCTCCCACCACATTTTATACATGGTATTTTAACTCAGAGATTCAATTTTATTTTTTTAATCCAAATGCTACATTTACTACAACTAGTCATTGCAGTGAATCTCTTGCAGTCAATGAAACTAGAGTTAGTGAATCACTTTATAAGGTGAGAAGTTAAAAGGTGTTATAAAACGTAGCTGTCCTAAATACAACCGTGCAAAAAAAAAAATGAGCTGCAGGAGTAGAAATGCAGATTTGGGCACAGGAGTTTAGTTCAAGTGAGTTCAGTGAAGGTGATTTCCAATGCATATGAGGTACTCAGCAACTATCTAAGTATTTACAATTACTCTGCATCAAACAGAGGATAGCAAGCCAACCTTTCACTTGGTAACTTTACTGTATTATGCTCAGATTTACCTTCTCAAACAATCCTGCAAATATTCCTCAAGGAGGTAAAGAATACAGCTTCAGCATAAAGAAGAAGAAACAGCATTATCTGATTTTTGTTGGTAGTACTAGCAGACTGACTACGTATAGCGATTTGCTGACCTTCTCTGGTTCACTTCCGAGGCAATGAAATTGCACAGTTTCAAATTGTCACAAATTATGAGAGTTTAATTATTCTGTCAAATTTAATTACAATCAAAAATGAACAAAAAAAGAGCATCACACTGTTGTCTAGGTTTAATTTTTGGCACTGCTTGATAAAGAGACCCCTTCTTGTTGGTTAACAGTTGTGTTACTAGGATTTTTTTTTAAACAAAGTTAAGTAACCTTGTTATGATCGAGGTTCTAATTGCACCTGAGTGACACGTATACGTAATAGTCTAAGTATGGCACCTGAGAAATGAGGCCAGTGAGCTTTGAAAGTGGATATATATACAGTCATCTAGTGAAAGGAATTAAAATCTCTCAAAAATTCTTTAAGTGCATCAGGTGATCAAACAATGTTGCGGCTTGCACTTCCCAGAGCAGGACACTAAAACAAACTCTGTCCTTCCCATGCCTGCTTGTTCCTTTGCTTTAAAAAATACCCATCTATTTAGTTTTCCTTGGTGTTTGTTTCAGACTTGAAGCCTAGTTCATGGTCTCTGAAGGACTTCTTCAAACTTCAGATTGTACAAAGTACTTCAGGGCGTTCTTGTAGTGCTATTTGGGGTCCCTTCTCTTTGGGCTACAGCTCTTTGGGCTCCCTTCTTTGTTTCCTGCATGATGTTTCTGAGTGGTTTAGTGTTAATCCTTTTAAAAGTGGGAAATGTTTGAGACTCTCTACTGCATTGTTGTTGTTACAGTTTGGCTGGTGTGGTTGTTTGCTCCTTCTTGGTGTCCTTTGGGAGCAAATATAATCAGTAATTTCAAATCATTTGAGTGTCATTTAAAAGGGTGATGGCAAGGGGACGTAATCACAGTTGTGGAATTGGTAGGTATAACTCAAATTCCGGCTTTGGCAAGTCTCTCTGCTGTGGTTATGTGCAAGTGACTTGATTGATGACATTTCCACATGAAGGTGGTAAATTGTCATGAAGAATGTTGAAGTGAAGAAGTAAATAACTTGTGCATGTGAACAATGTTATTAAATCGACCCACAAGGAGCTTTCTTTCCAGGCAATGGAGGACTATTCATGTGCTGCACCAAGCAGAGTAAGGCAGTCATTTGTTTCTCATTTCCTTGTGGTAATGGACTTGAAGTTATTGAGAAACTTCTGAGACAAACTCTCCTCTCCCCTCCATCCTTTTCAAACATGAAGAATAGCTGTTTAGCTGAGTGGTTTTGCAGTGTATCCTGGCACTGGTACAGATCTGACTTTTCTTCGTTGCTGAAGTTTGTAACTTTGAGAACCAATTTGAAAACGTTTCAATATTTGCCTTTCCAACTCTCACAGAACGACCATCTGAAGGAAGAACAGCAGACACACATCAGGCGTATACTCAGAAAAATAGAAGAAAAGGAGAAAGAGCAAGATGAAAAGGAGGTTGTAACTAGGGATGACGTGGAAGAGTCACTGCAAGCCACATGGCAGTACGCTAAGGACAAAGAACAACTTCTGAAAGGTACATTGTGAGTTGCAGAAGCATGGTTTGTAATTTACACGCTTGGAATTAAATACTTTTTTGCAATTTAAGTAGAGATTCAGTGTCTTTGTTACATAAAAAGCATACAGCTTTTCCTCCCCAGATTTAATTGTGGAGGCCTATAAGTAAATCTGTTAATTAAGTCAAATTAAAATTCAAAAGAAATGGGTCTTTTATATAAACAGCCCTAGTATATTAGACTGTTTTATTCCTTCCACGTGACATGTATTACTGTGCAAGTACAGAGGCTTCCTATTTTACATTACATTGAAATTCATGAAAGCTTTATACACTGGCTCCACTGGAAGATAAAAAATCAAAAATCATGGCAGCAAAAATGACTGGGTTTGGTTGTTGAAAGCCGTGGCTGCCATCCCTGTGATTTTCAGTCGGAGTGAAATCACATGTCTTTACTTACAACATGCCAGTGAGAACTGTTGTCTCCTTGGCAGAATAAGAGCTGGCTTTTTTCAGCAACGATGGTGGCCCTTGACACTGTGTCATCATGTTGTAGTGTGCTGTAACGCAGAAGAGTCCCCCCTCTTTCCCCAATCCCATAGAAAGTGCCTTTATTAAAGAAATTGAGGAACTCATAAGAATTATGAGCTATCAGCTCAAGAAATTGTTAATAATCTGATGTTCTTATTTCACTAGACCTGCGCTCCCAAACGGAAGAAATTGACCGACAACTTTCAGCAAAGCAGAGTGAGAGGGATTACTGGTTGGAGTACAAAAATGTGGGAAGTAAAACACATGCTAACAAGATTAAGAATCTGGAAAAAGACATCAAGGAAGTCAAAGATGACCTTCACAGGGCTACAGGTCAGTTTACAGCTAGTGTAATGCACATTACTTGCATTAATTAATTAAATTATAAACTTAGTTTGAGGTCAAGTTATAGTCATTTCTGACAACTTTTCAAAACTGTGTACCTAAGCTAAGCTGCGTAATCGTGCTGTAAGACAGAACTCAGTCTCTATCTCCATGAAAGTCACTTTGTTAACAAAATTAATAAAGTTACAGAAATGATGAGCATTTAAAGAAACTGATAACCTTCTCTTCTGGCTATTTTCTTGTAAAATACAGGCAACCCGTTTTTTAAAAATGTTGCTGTGAAAGCCAGCAGTTTTTTGTTTTTTTTTTAATAGGTGTATGCATGTTTAGATCTCCTACACACACATCTCCCTTAGCACTCCTATTTGAAAATGTTGACTCTGCTCTTGTTGCTTCTCGTCACGCTTGAAGCACTTTGCATGTTGAAAACTTCTTTGACAGGCTCGTGGTATGAGCTCATTCTTGGAACACCGTCCTTTGAATTGAGCACGCTGGTTTAAATTCAGGACTAGAGGGAGCTGTACAGCCAGTGGTTTGAACTTGGCCTCCTGGTTGCATAGTCTCATGCGTGAGGCCCTGCAAAACTGCCAGCACAGACATACACAGATCCTGGGAACTGTTTCAACACTGACACAACAGGGGAATTAATTTAAGAGCTCATGTATTCTGGTGCCGAGTGCTTTACGAACCCATTAGATCTCTTTACTACTGCACTATTTTAAAATCATTTAAATATTTTGCTGGTATGTAACCCGTGCTGCTAACAGGAGAAGGATGTCCCGGTTTTCTCCCTTTATGACCCTCTCAGTATGCGTGACTACAGCCAAGCAGCTGGTAGTAACAGGCAGTGACACTGCTCTAACAGTCTCCCTATATTCCGTGCCAACCATTACCAGGCACCAGCTACTGTGGATACGAGCCAGCCAGCTATCTTTTTTTGTCTCGTGAAACATATTTTATCATGATTAAGATCTGCATTACGCTTTCTGCGTTGCCAGATAGCCCGTCAGAGATCAAGCTCTGTATTCAAAGAGAGGTCGGTGTTTTTCATTGTGTGTTTTCCCTGTTCTCAATCAATTGAAAACTTTTGCTATACAGCTGCTGCTATATGGAAAGAAAAAGAGAATAGGCTCTTATATAGAACGCCAGAACGATCCAATAGCAACATTCAGTCTGACCTCCTGCATAGCACAGGCTACAGAGCCCCAAATGCGTGACTGAACAGAAGTGTGTTCGTAGAGAGGCTGTCACAGAGATACCTACAGCAGTTGCCTAATTAACATCCTGCAAAATGATGCTGCCGCTACGGGATGTTAGCATACTTTTTTACTCAGCCTCCTGAAATCAAACTTGTGGCTGGGGAGTACTGTCTTCTAGCTTACATCCAACAAGTTCCCAGTGTGATGCTGCAGCAAATTGGGTTTGTTCAGTTCTCACACATGTAACAGGCTTAGGGCGTAAGCATAGGTAGGGAGGTTCCTGGTTTTTTAGGTACCTGACATTGGCATAGCTCTTGTGGTCTGGAGATGACATTTTAAACAAAATCACTGGAGTGTAGAGGCAGCAAAGAAAAGCCTTACATTTACATGAGGTCTGCAGAAAACAATGTTGCAGTGAGACTGAGGGTAAATAGCCTCCCTAGAAAAAACGAGCGTCTGAACAGTTCCTCCTCTGCTTATTCCCCCAATACATCTCAGATTGTTTCGCTGTCTGAAAGAATGAAGAGGTGATTTAATTACAGTACGTAAGCACTTCCCAGTTCATTCTGCCAAGTCCAGATGGTTGATTGATTAAGGTAGGCCAGGTTCCACCGTGCTAAATTAGGAAGTAATGCACAACTAATGCACCTTTCTTATTTGACTGCCTTTGATTCCACAGCGGGTCCATAACCAGCCACTCATTTACAGCCAGGTCAGCAGCAGGCTGTCTGCAACACAAGTGCAGAGCTAGGCAGAATTTCAAGCTTCTGGAACAAGTGTGAATTGCCTTCCTTCAAAGAAATTTGCTACAATCTCATTAATACTTTCACAAGGAGAACATACCAAGCAGCGCCGGGCTATTTAGTGTAGCACAAAAACAACTGAAGGGAAGGATGAAATAATTAAATAGCAGGAGAACAGAACTTGAAGTCAAAGCAATTCAGCTAGATACAAGACATACTTTCTAAATAAGGACCACAAGTAACAATGAAAGCAAATAATTGAGGCAATTGCCACATTCTCTGTTTTGTCCTGTTGTCAAATTGGACCCCCCCCCGGAAGGCTTAGATAAGTCAGAAAATTCATTAGGTCCTGTATAATGATAACTGTCTGAAAAAATGCTGCCATAAAATGATCTAATATGCTTCTATATCTAAAACCTACGTTTTCTAAGCACATCTCTTGCATAAATCCAGGAGCTGTGCTATTAAGAGAGTCAAAATGTAGTGGTAAGATACAAATATCTTACAGGAGAATTACTCAGCTTAGTAGCTGTTGTAGTTGCCAACAGAAAATTGCAAGCTACTTCAGATTTCTAGTTTTTTAGTTAACTCTACTGTCCTTTGGGTTTAGAAGGACATTTTCTATGGACAAGTTAGATGCTCCACGGGACAGGATTCAGTGCATGGGGTGGTGGCTGACAAGTTTCTCCTAAGGAACAACGTGACATGTATCTATTTGGTGTCAGAAGACATTGATGTTAGATAATGATGTCTTTTTTTTTTTTTTTTGCTTTGAAGAATATTATAGAAAGGCTTTGAAAGCAGTGAAAGAAGAAAACGACAGACTAGTTGAGCTGTACACGAAGAAAAGTAAGGAACAGGCACCAGAGGTATCCCTTCTGTCTTTTTTCAGAATACCAACTGCATCATAGCTATGATTTATGTACTCTGCATTAATAATTACCTTAACTGGAATTAAGACATGGAACTTTTCTAACAAAGTGAGAGCAAAATAATCTGTTAGTACTTTTACTGAATATGGCTTAGCTAATTACTAATGACATAACCTTTTTTTTTTTTCTTACATCTGACCATCAATGAGTAGACATGGGGCATTGTACAAGAGGAGTTGTGGGAAACGGGGGCACAGGTAGTACTTGTTCAAAAACATGTCACTTTTGCTGTCACTTTAATTTTTATGTTTACATAGAGATCAAAAAAACATGTCATGTGAGAACCTAATCCAAAGGACTTCGTGTTTACAGTGATCTACATTGGCATCTTCCCTCCCAGTTGTTCCTTTCCTCTCGCTGACATCAATAATTAAATAGTAGTGACGGCTCATTAGCACAGAGCTCTCCGTGTCACTTGTCATAGATCAGTGCTGCCTCGGTTGTGATTTGGCTTGTCCTTTTTTAAGAGCCAAAGGTTTGATATCTTGCAAACAGGAAGATTTGAACAGTAGTGGGAGCTCAGCGGAAACTGATAGACAAAAAAGAAAATTTCCTAACTCAAATATAGGAAACTATAAAATATTGGTAAATTGCTTGCCATATAAAGCACACTTCATATGGGTGATGGAGAAGAAACAGCTGGCGCTGTGGGCTAAATCTGCTCGTAATCCCTCAGGGGATGTTACAGTCTGTCTTGTGGATGTTTCTTAATTATTTCCTGCTAAAGAGCAGAAGGTTCTTTTTAGTATACAGCACTGTCAAAGTCCTGCTTTCAGAGATGGTCTTAAATTGTGTTTTCCCAGAGTGCTGTAAGATACTTAGACAAAAGCAGCATCAGAGAAATTGAAGAGAATGAGTGGCTGAAAGAAGAGGTAAGAGGATCGCTTGCTCTCAGTTTATCATGGCAGTTCAGGTTTGAAATACAGCGGCCTGCAATCATAACTGTCTCCAGTGACTGGACTCTGAAGACTTTAATGGGAGGGATGAAAACAGTTTTGGAGAAGGGGGCTTCAGGCAGCTTTAAATGGGAGATAATAAAGAAACCCCGGAAATTAGGACACCGAAGAGAGGAAAATCAAAATTGCACAAAGTTGTAATTGGTTCCTTGATAGCTTTAAATTGTTCTTTAATGGCAATTTAGAGTTAAATATTAGATATATGTAACATTTTGTGTCCAAGAAAACCTTTTTTGTGAGCCAAATTCCTGAAACTAATTTTTCCATGTTTAAAGTTTGATATAGTGTTAGTTCCAGTCAATGCAGATTCTTTGTTGCAATCAAATCTAAGCAAGAGATTGGAGGAAGGAAATGCCCTTCCCCATCATGGTTTAGAACTGAGCAGAATTTTAGGGGAAATTAATGAATCAACATACAATTTTTTAGTGCCAGATCAAGAAACCTGGCAGTTTCTCCCTTCTACCCACTAGTTTCAGGTATCACAGCTTTTGAGGCAATGAGGTAGTGGTCAGCAGAAGGGAACGAGTGCTTAATCTGCATAAACAAGCAGGAGCTTGAATTTAAACTTCCTATCACAGAATGTGTATGTAAAGCTGGAGGACTCCCTTCCCTTCTTCTGTCTCACAAATTTTACACATTATTAGGCAGTGTCAACAGAGGAGATCCAATCTGGAGTAGTCTTTCGCGCTGACAGGCCCTCTTCTCAGACTTGAGGGCTGTGGGTTTCTTTCCTCTCAGCTAGAAGTTTCCAGTGTTATGAATTAATTTCTTTTGTTATTAGTTTCCTATGGTATGAGTTAGTGCTCTGAATTATTGTGGAGAACAAAACTATTATCACTGACTTCTCCAATCCTCTAAATTCATCCATTCATTTCCTTGGCTTTTCTTATACAGATGGAATGTTTTCCTTCAGGCTGATGTTTATATGGAGCTGACAGACTCTTCCAGTATATTGTTTTAGGGAGATAAAGATTTCAGTTTTGTCCCAGTTCAAAATTTACTTTTTTTTCCAGTTTCGACACTGAACTGAAAAATGAGTTACCAACACAGACATAAAATAATTACCTCAAAATTTCAATGAATTTGGAGAATACAGTCACAATTTTCCAAGTTTACTGTGCCACACCAAGAGGATACAAAGCTGCATCAACTCATGATGCCAAGCCACGTTCTGTTACTGGTTAATGTCTTGCCATTTTCACCTTTTTTAACCCCTGGGAGAAATGGGAAGTAGCCTTTTACTGCATATTTGGGTGATTATAGCTGGGTGAATTTGGCCTAGATGAGAACAAAAGCATTCAGGTCACTGAGTACTGTTTTTACATATGTTCATATAGCTCTGATTTTGGGAAAGGTTTCCATCCCATAGTGCTTTCCACTTCCCAGTGAAGGAGGTAAGAACTTGCTTGTCCTTCAGGAAAATGAAGAGAAACTGTTGGAACTGAATAGCTGGTATCCTATTGTTAATGTAACTTTATTGCAATATGTCCAAAAGACAGTAAAACTTGGGATTTAGACAATGTTGTGGCTAACTTGGACTGAAAGCATCACTAATTCTGGGTAAGAAGGTTTTATGGAGTTAGAAAAGGAACACTTGCTCAGCAAGAGCCCAAATTTGTCTCTGCAAAGATTTTTCTCTCTCAAACGTCCGGTGTGAAACTGAAAAAAAGAAAGATCCAGAGTTTCTCTCTTCCAGAACTGTTTGGCCACATGAGACGGTTCTGCTGTCAGGGCTTTTTTCCTAGGAATACATTATTGACTGTTTTACTAGGAAAGCTTTCCAATATGAGTATAGTCTAGCTAAAATTACTTTTTTTTTTTTAATTGCCAAAAGGTTAAAATGTACCAAAAGAAAGTGAGAGACTTGAAAGCCTCTGTTCAGCTCCTAGAAGAAGAAAATATAAATTTAGTGACAAAACTGATTGATGGCAAACTTCAGAATCTGAGAGTACCCAGGTAAAATGACACCTTTACAGACTCAGAAATGATTATGACTTTTAAAAGCAATGCCTACTCCTGCCTCTAAAGCTATTGGGGCTCTCCAACAACAAAACCAAGGTAATTTTCTAGTTGTGGGGAGGCAGAATTTGACTGCATGGGGGACTTGTATCTTTGAAGGATGACAGTGACCTTGTAACCTCCTAAATAACAAAATTCAGGGAAGAAGCTGTTTTTTTATTTTTTTATTTTTTTTAACCTTTAAAGACATAGCCACACTTGCTTTTTTCTGATGGAGACACAACTGGGTCTTGGAAATAACTTCTTTCTGTTGCAATTGTCTCAGACCCAGCTTCTCAGACCAAGTGCTGAGTAATAGATTTTTCCTTTATTGTTAGCAAAATTTTAAAGGATGTGAGGATTAATATGCAAATTATATGGGTTTTTGCAACCTCCAGTGAAACAGATGGCATGTGGTACTGAGCTGAAGTAAGGAAGAGGCCTTGGGATGCCTCTCTTTGTAGAGGTGTCTATAGTATTAGTTCCTTTTGTATTGAAATAATTGAACTTGTTTCCCAGAGAATGATTAATTTAGCTGCAAAATGTCATCACCAACGATATCAAAAGCACAGCGTAACAATGAGAATGCCTCCTCTTCATTCCCTAGTCCCAGCTCAGTGATTTCAGCCCTATTGCACAAAAAAGTTCAGTGTCTTAAGTCAGAAGTGAACATTTTTCTCTGCTCTCCAAACTTTGGACTGCTTTTAAGAAAGAGCTGCCAGCTGCGGTTTGAATCTTGGACTGACTGGAGACTATAACATTTGTTTTCTTTTAGTCTCATGGACATAGTTGAACTAAAGCACTGAGAACAAAAAAGAGCAGCATATAGCCACTAAGCTACCTGGCTGCCTCTGTTGCATTTTTAAGCCATTGCGCTATCCTGCCTTTGTGGTTAAGCAGCAAATGGCTTTCAGAAAAGGCACCCTCCCCACCCCAAAAGTTTGCACAGGGTGATTTAGAGAGAAAAGTCAGACCTCTAATGTGAGTTTCACTTTTGTTGTTGTTGTTTTCTTAATTTTATAGGCATTTGTGTCTTACTCAGGCGGCTGGCTTGCAAGGTGAGTTCTCCCAGGATGAAATTAAAGGAGTAGAGCACAGAGAGTACTCAGGTAATGCACATGGCAGCAGCTTGTAAGAACTGATAAGTCACTGAACATTGAAAAACTTTTTATTGCTTAAGGTTTCTGCGAACTGCCTGTTTTACATGGTGAGCTCTTAATTTCCCACTACAATAATGACAAACTGTAGTTTGGGTTAGGAGGAGAAAACACCGTCTGTAATAGTTTGAAAATTGAAATCAGTGTTTAGGTTGTTGAATGGAATTACCCGTATACAGCTAGCCAGGAGCATGGTCAGTAGGATCAGCCACCTTTCACAAAGATGCTTCATACCTTAATCAGTTCTTTACTGATCTGTGTCATCATGACTTCGTTATCATATCTTGTCCCAGAGAGGACACACTGGCTTTCACTTGACATGTACTCGCACCCTGCAGTCATTCAGCTCATAGAGGCACACCAAAATTAATTTTAAATGAATCGCTAGCGACAGCAGATGAAGCTGCGTGGAGCTCAGCCTGAACTGAAAATCTTGGTAAGCAATACTGAACTTTGGGCTGAATATGCCCTGGTAGGTGTGCCCAGGAAAAATATATGCTGTTAGGAAAGAAGGACCACATCAGTGTGTTTAGGCACTCAGAGTAGTTTATATGGATTCCTTAGCATCGTGTTTTCTTTTGCATCTTTTTGTGAGCAGAAGGAAGAGAAAAAAAAAAAAGACAAATTGAAAAGGTAAGTTGCAGAAATTGAAGTTGTAAATATGTGAAAAAGTCTGTTGAAGTTGTGAATATGTGAAGTTCTGATCGGTTCCAGCCATGCATGGGCCTTTGGAAACCACTAGGTACCAGCAAACGTTGACTAAGAGCTTGGAATTAGAGACGTGTTTACTTTGAACAGTTTGGCTGTTATCCGTGCTGCACCTTCACCTAGTTAAGTAGCTCTTGTTCCAGTAAGCTGGGATCACGTCACTGTCCCAGACCAACATAAAACTTGACAGTCCATGTCCAGAACTGTCTACCATCACGGGAATTGTTCAACTGCAAATGTGAGCTGTGCAGGGGAGTTAGAAGTAGACTAGCTGTGTCTCAGAAACTTGCATATGTGTACATAGAGATGCAAACACTGATATAGAAATATATGTTTTTGCTGTTTTCCTGTTTTTTAGCTATTCATGGCTTTACAGGATTTAAGCTGAACTAATAAAAGCTATTTTTTTCCTGTCCCATAAGCCCATCACTTCTTAATTCCAGTCAATTTCAGTCCCTGATCTTGATCAGAAGTTGTGAGCAGAAATAAACATAGAAAACGCAGTGAGCAAAACCAACATTTGGCTTGGATTGCCAATTAAAAATCCTGCCAAGCTGTTTATGACATGGCACTGGCCAAGCCACAGTAAAGATGGCAGGCAATGCTCATACTGAGTACTAATTCTGATCTTCATAAAGTTTTAACAGTTACATGCACATTATTCTTCTCTTTAAAAAGCAAAGACAGATGGAGAGGAAAGCCTCAGAAGCGCCACAGTGCCCTGTCAGAAGAAAAAAGCCTCTCCAAAGATTCAGTCTGAAGCAGAGGATGGGAAGCCTCGAGACAGTGATGAGGAGCTGCAGGAAAAATCATTGACTCCACTTCTTAACAGCTTGTATGAAGTTGAAAAAGATTTCCAGGTATGAGTTCAGGTAATCGGGTCTTTCACTGACACAAATGGAGCGTGAACTGCCAGGAGAGGTTTTAGTCCCAGTGTTGTTACAGCAAAAAAAAAACCTGGACAGGGTTTAGTCCTCAAAAGAGGTGATGGCAATACTGCTCCAGGAGATCCTCGACTGCAAAAAGATGCTTTCTGGTTCCATCCAATACTGCACACTTGAGTTATGAGAACTTGAACACATTTGTAACTAAGCTAATTACTTTTGGAAAATATATTATTATTCCACGTCATGGATTTCTACTGCAAAATCAAGAAGTGATGTGGAAGTGGTACAGACTGCAGGGCTCACTGTGTAAAGATAACTCTCCATAATGTTTCCTTTCCCTTGAATATTCTACTCAAACACAATAACATTAGTTTTTGTTTAAACAAACAACTATTTCTAGAAATTTGGCATTAATTTAGTAACCTGCAACTTGTGCTCAGAGAATTCATCCTGTTGCTTTGATCAGAGACTGCCTTAGGGAATGTCTCTGTCCTGAAGAGTCACGGCATGGAAAAGCTGAACATTTCACAAACAGACACAAAATCTGTCCAGGTGCTTGTTTCCTTGCAGCTGTTGCCTCAGGAGAGGAACGCTAGCTTTACTTCTTCCCTAGCGCTGCAGAGCCCACCCCGCTGGGGGACACAGGTGCTGCTGACATTCCTGTATTTCACAAAAATTAAGGTATAACTGCAAACAGTGGCATTGCATTGGCAACTAATAGGAAATCATTTACTAAATGTGATTCAAGACCTTGTGCTGTAGGGTTCCTTCTTTCTTCTCCCTAGCCTTGGCTGTACTGCTGCTGCCTCTAGGGAACTGTAGTGCGCATTGGTCTCTTCTCTAGCTGATTCACTCACTGTCCCAGCAGAAAAGTCTGCCTTTTTTTTTGTTGTTTCCTCCCCTGGAATTAGTTTTCTGTTGGGTTAGTCACCTGAACTGAGTCAGAGGCCTAGAGAAGGCCAGAGTCAGCACAAACATGGTGCAAGCACTGAGCTGGACTTGGACCTCTCTCTTTTGGCAGTACTGAGCTGTTGGATTCATTTAATCCTTCTCAGGGAACTAAACTTGGGAGCAGAATTTGGGCTGCAGAGAAAACATTATTGGTGAAAACACAGGAAAAGAGAGCAGCAGGGTTGCATCCTCCTAAGATTAGCTGGTTTGTAGGTTAACCCATTAACACTGAAATTACTGAACACGGCAACCTCAGGACAACACTTGTAGAGTTGCTTTTAAGAAGAAAGATGCTGTTCGTTTAGTTTGTTGTCGAAGAGCTGCCTCTTTTCTCTGCAACTGCAGAAGAACGATATTTTTTCTACTTAAGGAATACTTAAAACTGGGTCCTCTGGAGTCAAAGCTAATGTGTGTGGTTGGAAGAGCCATGCCTATTCACAAGGAGCCGGAAGAAACGCCAAGCAAAAGCCCCACGGAAGATGGCTCTATGGGTAAATCCAACAGGCACATCACAGCTCAGATGATCAAAGACTTGATTAAGGAACAGGTTGGTTAAAAAAAAAAAAAAAAAGAGAAGCTGTGCTGTTAGCAGACATGTAACGTTCTTGGTTCATTAAATATTTGCTCTGTCGTTCAAAGAGTGCGTGGACTTTGTGGTTACTATTTTTGAGTGTCTGAATCATCTCCACATAGACGTTTAATTAGGGACATGCCCAGATGGCGAACTGAATGGCTGTTTTCCTTAGACTTGGAGGTATTGCTGGGGCATATCTTGGGCTTCTTGGTCCAAACAGCTGCACGTGTAGCTGAGAAGTTGTTGTGAGAAGTTATATCTGAGCTGTTATGAGCCAAGCTTTGTGATCCCTACTTGCCGTGTGTCAAATGTAGAATTCCAGCTCGAGCAGACACTGAACGTAGGCTGCCATAAAATGCAGAACTGCTACAAAACACTTAATTCTTTGCTAAATCAGAACCCAGTTTACCCAAGCACAATTCAAATATTGCTGGAAATTCAATGTTTGAATGTATTTTATCTGTCTGCGTGAAAAACTCCACTTAAACATATTGCAATTACTAAAAGTTAATTTTCAAATTTCAAAAGCATAATTTCAAAGCATAAAAATCATTTAAGTCTTTAAATTTGTTTCAGAATTGGCCAAGTACGTTGTGTAAGCCTTTATTTTTGTTCTGTGGCTGGTCTCTCTGGACGTGTATCTTAGCACACTGAGTCAGGGATTTTTTCCCATTCTCATTGTGCATCGTGGACGCCCTGTCTGGAGTACACAATGCAGTTACTTCCCCAAAGGCACAAATAGGAAATGCGTGAGTCAAAAACCTTTTTAGAAACTTGTGCTGGCATTAAATAGTCCAATTTAAACTCTTGAGGGGTTAATCAGGTACTTGGAAGAAAGCTTTTTTAAAATAAATAACCGACCGACTTATAGCCGTGCAGCGTCTCGGTTTATCCCATGCTTCAGCACAAACATTTTGCATTCTCCAGGTGAGCTCAGCCGTTCCTGCCCAGCAGGTGTCTCCTTGAGCTGGAGGTGAGAGGGGCTGACTGTCTGCAGCTCCTTACAAACACAAAAAGTAGGAGCCCGCATCTCAAACCCAACCTCACTTGCACTGCCACGTGGTGAGCGCTTGAATGAGTTTGGCCGTGTCTCTGCTGTAACCCTGCTGAGTTACAGCAGAGGCTGAGGTGACTCCTAAATATTCGTGTGTCCAAAGGGGATCCCTACTCGTGAGGTGCCAACGTTTTAAGCACAACAGCAGCCCCTCCGTGGCTATGCCGCCTCTCTCTGAGTGCAAGCTGCATGAGCTGGCGCGCTTGAAAGCGGGATTAGTTCTGCTCAGTGGTTAGTCTGGCTTTTCGTATAGTCATAGAATTAGAATATGGCTTTTGCTGTTACAGAAAAGCCTCGCCTTCTTCCCACCGCTCCCCCGAGGGCATTTACAGGGATGTGAACGTAGGGCCCTTCTCCAGACGTCTCCGTGCTTATGCCCATCATCCACACCGCACCGTAGGGCATGTGGCAGGACAACATAAACTTGTACCTCAGAAAAAAAACAACTTTGCAGCTTGAAATCACCGTTTAGATTTTAACAGTAAGTGCCTGTGTGGGCGAGAGGGAGTTAAAAAGAAATGTGAAACATGCTAATTAGGGTGCAAGCCACAGGGAGCCTGCACAGGCCAGAAGCAACAGCCTGTAGCAAAACTTAGTCAAGTGTCTCAAATCCCCTTGGCTTCCATGTGCTTAGCATTAGGGCAAGTGGGAGGCTTTTATGGGGGGAACAGCGAGGTCCTTAGCATCTGGATTTGATAATTTTGTTACTGCCAAAAACTCTCAGGCATGAGCAAGGTGTTGTAAAGCAGAGGAGCTGATCAGCACACTGGCAGCACGGCTACCACCTCCAACTCCTGCTTAAACAACGGGAGTCGGGGGCACCGTGCCAGTTGGTGCAAAACTTACACAGGAGGAGCATCCTGAAATTCCCTGCGTGCTGAAATATTTTCCTTTTACTGCGGTTACAAGCATAGGACACTAGTTGGGCTACAAGATATAAGGTTTTTTTTTGTTAAAACTGCAATTTTCTTAGCATTGGGGAGAGTTGGGACAGATGGACACTTTCCTGCAAGTGTTCACTTGAAAGTCAAATTCAAGTTAAAGAGCTGTGAGCAGCACCCAGCTGCAGGTAAGCAGCTTCAATAGAACTGAAGTCCATGTGCTCCAACTAAGAACCACCAATCCACCAAATGGCTAAAAACACAAAGTAGAGCGGTGTGTACTGCTCTGCAGTGCTCATGGAAGCGATTTCAGATGCTTACCTCAGCGTATGGCTGGTTTGAACCCTCTCTGAGCAATTTCCCTGTAGGGGCAAGCAACTGGAGCACCGTGCTCTGCAGCCCGAGCTGCGGGGAACATGGGTGTTTGGAGAGGTTCGCAGCCTCCCATGCAGCCAGGTTATATAACCAGGCGATCTCTCCGCAGGTGCAGACCTGCAGGTTTGGAGAAACGAGGGCAGGAGACTTGTTCTGCAGCATTTGTTCTCGTTTGCCTGCTTTCCGAGAGTATTCAACGGAAGGGATTCTGCGGGCAGCGAGGAGCTTGCCAGAATAAGGGCAGAAACTAATGGACCGAAACGTTTCGCTGTACTGACAGACCAGGACCAGAGAACCGAATATCATTAGCACCTAAAGCCACTGATGTTTTAAAGCTGGATGTTCCTCTGAAAAAGGCTTTCCCTTGGATCAAAACCCTTGGATTTTTGACCCACTGTAGGAGCAAGGACGTTTCTTTGTACCACCACACCTCACAGCT
Source organism: Cygnus olor (assembly GCF_009769625.2). Classification (NCBI taxonomy): domain Eukaryota; kingdom Metazoa; phylum Chordata; class Aves; order Anseriformes; family Anatidae; genus Cygnus; species Cygnus olor. The sequence goes on from NC_049169.1 coordinate 203,072,624, forward strand.
CGTGTTCTGCAGCCGACCGCAAGCGCCGCGTGTTGTTTTAGGACACGGCACGGTAACGAGACGCCAGCAGTTGTTCCCATGTTCAGCCCACAGAACAGCTCCACAAAAAAACTGGGGTTTGACGTGCTGCTGGTCTTTTCCCCACCTTTAGTGGTTAAAGAGCAGCAAGAAGCTAAAATTGTATCAAATAACGCTTCTTAGCAAAAACAATACTTGGGGAATTGCTGGGGCTGGCACGGGGACGTTCAGCTGTTATCACTGAGCGGAGCAGAGATCTGCACTATGAAAATAAGCCTGAGACCTCAGCTCTCCTCGTACGCTGCAGGAGGCAGAGCAACGGGTTTGCGCCCAACCCATTTTCACTGGCATTATCAGCAGAACAGCTCAGGAAGTTGTCTTTTCCAAGGCTTTTCCATCTTCGCCTCAGGAAACTTCCTCAGCAGAGAAGCAAGAAAAGCAGCAAGAAGCACATTGCACTCAACTCATAGACTGAGGTGTTACCTTGGACAAAGCATCTCCCCCAACCGAAGTGGAAGGAGTTGTTTGCTCAGCCTTCGGACACAAAAGGGCAACGCTGCTGCCACCCTGCTTGGCGCCGGGGGAACCCCTTGAGAGCTCTCCCCGCAGTCGTTCTGACGGAGGCAGGACGGAGCACACGGATCAGCCCCTTCCCTTCGTTCTCTCGTTTTAGCACAGAAAGCATCGGGAACTCACAGATTTTTCTTGTCGGGCAAGTTCAGCGAGAGAAGCCAAGGCCGTTTGTGCTCTCCTCGCTGCAGCGTGCGGGAGCCGCAAAGGTCAAGTCAGAGGCCTGCCAACAGACCAAGGAGAAAGCTCTTATTTACATATGCTCTCATTAACATTTTTTTTTCTTCCATATTCAGCACATCTCTTCACTGCCCATCGCATTCCCTCGTCAATCTCCTGCTCCCATCAGCATTTTCAATCTCTCTATCATCTCTCCCAGTGCTTTGGCACCTGATTCTCCCTTTTCTGCCACAATCTCAATTATGTCACGGCCTTCAAGCTGCAATCCATTTACGTCTCTCCCAAACTTCCACCAGGCTCTGCAAACACGTACTGTTCATCTAACAGAGGCAGGATTTCACCCTGTGCCCCCTTTCTTGCTGAAGGGCTGTTTGGCAGCTGGAATTTCGGGACTTCAGCAGCTGGTTGAACGGGCACCTGACGTCACAAAGTCATGCAATGACTGTTTTAAGTATCTCCCGAGGTACCAGCAGTGTGAATTTATTGCAGGCAGCAGCTCGGTTTAATTTGTAACTGAAACAAAGAGGGTGAGGGTGGTCAGACGCTGGGACAGGCTGCCTAGAGAGGTGGTTGGTGCCCCGTGCCTGTCGGTGTTCAGGAGGCATTTGGACAGTGCCCTCAGGAACGTGCCTGAGCTTTTGGTTAGCCCTGAAGGGGTCAGGCGGTTGGACTCAATGTCTCCAGAGGTCCTTCCGACTGAACGATTGCATTTAACAGAAGCAGAAGAATTTAGGTTGTCAGATGAACAATCTGCATGCGCGCTTTTAGAAAAGCTGCGAGGTTACAGCTGTTCAGATTCTTGTTGGGGCAACAATAAACGTCTCAGGGAACAAGTCCAACAGTTCTATTTATATACATCTCTGATGAAAAATGTTGATTCCTACATGCTACTTTTCTTCACAAAACTCTAAAAAGAGCTCCAACCCTCTAACCAAGCACTGCTTCCTCCACTGCTTCCTAAGCACAGGAAGCTTTCTCAGACAGTTTGCTCTTCTAGATTATACAACCTTTGACCTCAGTTTTGAAGAGAATCAGGTTTTCGCATTCCCCTGTTACTGAAAACGCACAGTAATTCAAAAAGAAACATGTCTGAGCTATGCTTTTTCAGTTAAGATACAACCGAGTGTTATTCCAGCAGTAACAAAAGCAAACATACTTATTAGGAACAAGTTAAATGGGAAAATAATCCTCAGAAAATTCTCAAGCCTTTTTTTTTTTTTTCCTTCCCTGAAGAGTAAAACTAAAAGTTTATTATCAAAGCCTCCAACAAGGTTTAGCCTGGGCAGCATCTGTGCTCCATAACACAGCAACTGTGAGTTACCAGCAGAGGATAACAGAGTTAAGTCATCCCTACAGAAGAGCCTTTTTTGAGACCAGGAGTTTGCAACCTCAGGCTCACAGCCCCCCAAAGGGGCTCTAACGAATCAAAAAGGTCTAAGTAAATTCAGCAAAACAGACTGAAAATACTGCACAGAGCATCAGTCCTAAAACAAAGGTCGGTGTTTATCACACCCCAGCACACCGGGATATGGAGAAGGAACAGTGTCTACCTTAACCTTTTCTATGAGCTATGAACAATGTTTCTGAACAATCCCTTCCCTAGTAATCACCAATTTAGCCATCAGGACACAAACATCCACTTTTTTTTCCCATCTAACCTCGACTCATATAATCCACATTTCTGATGTTCTAACTGCAAGCAAAAACTGAAAAGAAATTGTTCTTGGGTGGCACACCCCCAGACTGAAAGCCTCATTGTAGGGAGGTAAAGATTTAAGTAAGTTGTATACGAAACTCACCAGATCTAAGCTTATGCATTACGTACGCTGAAACGGGTTCAATGTTTTTATTTATGCTTTTAGAAAGAAATTCTAAATTACTGATCATTTTAAGGTGTACAGTTATATACCTTCAGGACCAGCTTAGGGTAGTTGAGAGGGAAGTTCCACTTCTATCAGAACCCCGTGATGAAAACCAGCATCTAAAGCAGACGGTGGCGTGAGCAGCTGCTCAAACCTTCTCCAGCATTAGCTATCCTGGGGAAGATACCTAAATAATTTTTGGTGTATTTGTGCTTCTTGCCTGGTTATAAACAGTGCAAGTTTACTGCCATGAGTATTTTGAAAGACTAGAAGATGGGGAAACATCATCTTAAGGAATCAGCTGTTGCTGCGACGACTCCTTACGATGAACTAAGACCCTCCGCTACGGCACCACCAGGAAGACGTCGCACAGATCGTGGCATTCACGGTGTGGTGCACGGGGCCTGCAATACAATCTGCACATGTGAAATACATTTGGTATTTTATTAAGTAAACAATGCAAGTATCAGTGCACATTTGTAAGCAGCAAAAAAGAAAAGCACCTCAGACGTTCATACCGTAACAAAATTCTGTGGAAGCTGCATTTTATTTGAAAATCCACCCATCTTTGCTAACATACGTTTTAATATTTTAAACAAAAATAGAATCTGCAGAGACAATGCAGCAAGTATGCTTTAATTCATGTACAGAATTGCTTTCATATCACTGACTATCCTTCTGAAGGCCCCTCTCCACCCAGAAGTAATGATGTATTTACACAAAGCACCGATCAACAGTGCTGCTTTAATTCTTCATTATCTAAATTCCCACTAGATGTATGTAAGGAAGCTACTTCCCGCTTTTAACTCTTAAAAGGTACGTGATCAGAAACATGGCACTAGCCAAATGAAAAGGCTTCCCCCCCAACTCACGATACCTCAATTTATTTTATTTTTTATTTTTTTTTTTTTTTTACAGAAGAGAAGGAAAGTCTTAAAGTGAAAGCAATTCCTCACATTCATTTTGGAAAGGCCTTATAATGTCAAATGTAAAAATAATGACATGCCAAGCACAAAGCAATAAAGTTCCTTCCCAATGCACTAATGCTGAATTAAAAATGTAGTGCTTCTTCTAGTCAGTTAACTGTTCCCTTGCAAAATCCTAGGCACAGAATTGACTATAAGGATTAATGCATTTTACAGCTCTTCCCTAATTCCCATATATACTGAGAATTCATTAGATTCAGACCTTTAAAATATTTAGTGCTCTGTATGTCAGCTGAAAAGCATTCTGAATCAGATTCATTCTTTGTGGATAAAAATCAGACATACTGTATACATCCATACTCATTTTCATAAGGAGTTTTTTTTTGATACAATATTAATGTTAAATTGATAATCATAAATAAATACAAACAATAATACATAAGGAATGTCTACTGCAAACTGAATATATAATTTTTTTTTTAAAAAAAGTTAATTTCCATTACTGCTGTGCCTACATTTGTGAGGACTGAAGAAAAGGTAACTGCAGAATTAAGAGTTAGGATTTGACCCTCCCCTCCCCGGAGTCTTGTTTTGAGTTACGGTAAAGGACATCTCCATTCCAGACAGCGTTTCCAAACACCAATCTCAATTTCCAGAATAAAGGCTTCTCTTTGTACGTTATCGATTATGGATAGTATTAGAAGCTGAAAGTATTGACGTGTTAGTCACCAGGACGAAAGAACAGATCTCAGTCTTTATTGATGTCAATTCTTGGCTTTGTGTTGCGTATCGATGCTTTCCGATGGAGTTGTCCCAGGTTCCTTCATTGGTCTTCATCGTGTCACGGCATCACTTAGTGGAAGAGGAGAGTCTGACAGACTGAAGTTCGGTTTTTCCTGGAGTGGGGGCTTACTGGTGAGCACATCTTTTTGGAAACGTTCTTTCTCTTCCATCTAACCCAGTTACATAAACTGAATCTGGAAAGACGAAAAACCTTCACGTTAACATCCAGCATCATGAGAAGTGGGATTTTACTACAAACTTGTGCTTTCTTCAAAGGTTTCCATTCCCCAAATGCCCAGGATAGCCACAGTTCTGAAGTTGTGAATAGAAATTTGCCAAGAAATAAGAACAGATGAGGACATTTGTCCGACTATACCGGCCTTCAGAACACCTGCTTGCACTGAGCTGTTCCATCCAACAAGAACAACCCTGATTGATCCACGGGACCTCGCCACCAGCAGCAAGGTGACACAGATCAGCGCGGCCGCACAGGGAGCTCAAGGCCACGTTCGCTTTGCTCCAGAGGAAGCGCCCAAGGACGAGCAGAACGCGCTGTGAGCTAACAGCCTACTCTTTGCACCGTGTATTCTTTATTCTTACATTATTTTAAGGTTTCACTCATTATTGCTCTCACCCACCCCAATAACAACATGAACAGGAGAATCCCACGACACGTCCGTACTGAAACGCAAACCCTGCACACTCGGAGCCCAGCACCTCCTGCAGGAGGCCGAGCAGTCGGCGAAGGGCGCGAGCAGACCGTCGGAAGCAGTCAGGTGGGTGCTGCTAACCCTGAGCCCTCAACGTTTTCCTGACGTTTATGTACCCGTGAACAGCAGGCAGAACCAGGCCGGTCTCCCTAGCAAGTGCTGCGTGCCCTGGCTCCTGCAGCGCAGAAGGGAGCTACCAAACTGTTTCCAGTGGGCTGTAGCTAAACACTGCTCCGCTTGATGAGGCCCTTGAACTGCCAAGGATACTGAAATTCCCAGTCACTTCCACAATGCTTCCAACTCGACTGGTTTTTATTAGCGTTTTCTTAAACCACTTCTAGCCATAAAGCAGGAATTAGAGCTTTAATTTCTATGTCACAAAACCAGCATCTCCCCAGAATAACGGACAATACCTAAGTTGTTCTACAAGAAATCCTGGAGAGAGAGCTCTGCAAAGGGGTCCTTTCCTGAGGCTCTGTGAGGACTCTGACTGGAAGGGCTGGATGCTGCAGACAGCTAGTAGGAAAGACGACAGAGAAAGGGAAAGAAAAAGAAAAAAAGGTCTCAGAATGACAGAATATGAAAGCTGAACATGTAATGAAAGGACAAGGGGAGGTTAAGAGGCAAACCTGGCAGAAACCAACTATTAAACCAAGGTTTTGGTCACATGGGAAACAGAAAAGCCTCGCCATGGTTGGCATAATGCGGAAACGAGCCAGATGTGTCCCTCCAGAAAGGAAACTTGAAGGGGTGTTTTCCAAACAAGCAGGTAGCCTTGCACTTTCCCAGCAGTTTTCTCCAAAAGAAGATGCAAAACCTGACACTCCTGAGGAACATCAGCGCCCTGCCTGCTTCCCAGGGAAAGCTGTGGAACCGTGCCCAGCAGCTGCCCGGGCATCTTTCTCCTGAAGAAACAGCTCTCGGCGTCTTTTCCCCTTAAAGTATGAGGCATCTAAAAAAGAGGATGGAAAGCACCTAAAAGATCATTCTTAACTTGGGGCCTAAAAGGAGAGCACGGGATATATTCTTGGGGAAATAAACAAGAGTTTGTCAACTGCTGCTGTTTAAGTGCGAACTGAAGACTGAAGCCGCCAGTCCGTGCCCTGACAAAAATCCCACCAGACAGCCACGTATTTAAAGCACCCCACTACCAACTCAGCCATACGAAGCGCAGAATTGACAGGTAGGGATGCTGGCTTTTCAGCAGCTGGAAGGAACCAATAATCCCCAAGCTGCAATGGCAGGAGTATCTACTATTTGTTTTCTTGATTTTTTTAAAGCTCTTTTCCCCTTTGTTAGTGCTTTCCCAGTTATAAACGGTGCTTTTTTAAATTATGCTTGCCCTTGCCCCTCACAGAACTTGCCTGTTTTTGCGGTTACAAGTTAACAGTCGGCTTTCTCCACTTCCAGCTCCACCACTTCACTGGTAACTGAGTCACAAGTGACCAGCGCGCACCCGCACTCCGTACCCAGTGCAGAACCCCCTGCGTGGAGGTGTATTTCCTTCAGAACCACTCAGTGTCTGCCCACCTACGTGTGACAGGGAACACGCTCATGGCAACTGCTTGCAGCAGTGCCCGGAGTGTAAATATTGCCATTGCAAAATAACATTTTTCACATTAATTTTTTGGAAACCATATAATAGGGAGGAGTTCTTTTAGGATCAATACTCTCTACCAGGACCGAAACCTATCTCCTTCCCGAAACCCTGCTACCAATGAGGCACCCTGACCCAGTCCCCACAGACAGGTTATGGAAGAGCCATGAGACAGGATGGGAAGTGCTCGAGAAGCAGTTTCGGGGTGTCAGAAGCCCTCCTTTCCAACCCAGCTGTTCCCTCTGGAAAGCTGCAGCTCCCACCCCAACACCACTCTCCAGGATTTGAAGCAGGTTAATGATACCAATGACAAGTCTATCAGAGTCCTAACTCCAGCAAGGCATGCCCACTGCAACTTGATTTCACGTCACATCCTCTCTCTTCATGGTCAAATGACTTGAAGCTGCACATTAAAAATCCTGTTAAATTGGTGTTAATTGGAAATTTACCAAATCAAGTCCAAAGAAACGTCCCAGTTTGAAAGCAGTGTGGAAGACTGGTAGGTTTAGAGCTCTGCCATTTGTGTAACATCAGCGTGTAACCAGAAATAGAGGTGAAATTTCAGGAAGTCTGTTCACATCAAATACTTACTAGATGGCTCAGCTAAATTCAGACAAGACAAAGTAACTTAGAATAAATACATATTTTAACAAGACTAATTATTAAAAAGGAAGCCTAGAACTAGTGTGAAGTATAGTTAGATGAGGTTTCCTACATCTATCACATCTATCTAGAATACTGCTTATAAATATAACTAAAACCAGAACGTACCACAGCAGTTTTTTAGCAGAAGCTTTTAAGAACAACAGCACTGGCCATCGGTTCCTCTAGCACCAACAGGTTTAGAGCTGGATTTCGCCTCCTTACTGCCCAGTGCTCATGCCACTTGAAATGCAAGGCACTATGCGGGACCAGACCCAAAGCCTCACCTCCAACACCTTCTGCTTTATTGAAGTCAGATTTCTGAGAACTCAGCACCTGCAAGCAATGCAGACCGTGTCTGAAGGAAAATCCTTCCTGGTCATCAGTAAGTGCTGATTCAAAGGGCGTGTTTTCAACCAAATTCATTTTTGCAGGAACCAAGCATGCTGTCAGATAAGCACAATAAACACACCTCACTTGTGATTAATTCCTCCTTTTCCTGTTATGACAGCCAGCTGGGATTCAACCTAGACCAAGCCCTACAATGTCAAATGAGGCAGGAAGGCTCAACCCACCTATTTAGACCCACCTACCTGTTTATAAGTGAATTAGACAGGCCTGCCTAATTAGGCAGGTCAAACATTTTTTCCATGAAATACATAAAACCCCAAGCAAAAGATGCTGAATCATTTGCCTGAAGTGACAATGAACGTACAAATATGCTTTCAGAAGCCCAAAAGAAAGTCGATTGCAAACAGCATTTCTAGGTGAAGAAACCTAACAGTGGCTCTTTCACAGAAAGCCTTTAAAAAAATAAATCTACCCACATAACTCTGAAGTGAGAAGAGGTTGGACACTGCCCACTGGAAGCGTAAAACAGCTTTTCCTGTTAAGGATCAGATTAAGGCACTGGAGAAAATGTTGAGGCTTTTTTCCCTTCCAACTTACTGTTGAAGTCTGTTCCCTCCACACTCCAGAGGCCCAAACACACACACACACCCCATACACAAGTTTGGGTGCTTCACCTAAATGAAGAAATACCTGCATGTTTTTGAACAGCCACCTATGAAGACAGAGCTTTGATCTTACTTTATAGTAAGATCAAAATACAATCCCAATATATTACATATTTTTTAAAAATAGAATCACGAAGTACAGCGTGAACTTTAAGAAACATGTGACTGGCAAGTAAAAACATGCAGCATTAATACCGGCGTTCCAATCTTCCAACTAAACTTGGCTCCACCTTACTACACTTATTAAATATAAGTATCTTGGTAAATTCTCAATGATCTCCCTGTTTTCTGAAAATAGTATGGAAGCATTCAATATTTGTTTCCCCCCAACACGTTCTTCCCTCCCCCCCTATTTCTTGGTCTGAGTCCAGGCAATCTTCCCAGTGACAGAAGTTTGCAAAACAAACAACAAAAGTGAAGAATTCAGGAGCAGCATGGATAGTCAGCTACTTTCAATGTTCAGAGTATCCCTTCACCACATCTTTTATTCCAGCCAGTTAGGAATGGATCTATACAGAACATTACATGAGAACCGAAAAAGCAGGCACACGTAGCATCTTTCTTGTGGGGAAAGTCCAGAGTAGTTTGTACAGCTATTGAATATCTTTACTATGCCGTAAACAAAGGAAAACTTCAATCATACTTCCAGAAGAACAATGGCTTAAGACATCATCTGCTTTGCTTTTGTAAAACAAGCTCAATGCCATCACCCTGGACATAAGAATCAATCCTTACATGAACTAACGTGCTTGTGCAATGCGTTTGTCCAACACAAGATATTGAAGTACCTTTAAAGAAACTGACCCAGCTATAATTAGTTCCTTTTGTATTTGTAATTTTGAATGTACACACCTGTGCTCCTGGTACAGGGCCGAAAGGGTTTGGTGGTCTCATGACGGGCTGACTGTATATTAAAGTTGGCTGTGTCATTACTGGTATACCTCCCATCTGTGATGGCTAAAAAAAAATCAGGACAACATCAAGTCATATGTAGCATTAATGTATTTCAACTAATTAAGAAGAGAGAGGAAAACGGTAAATGCATGAAAAGCCTTGGCCATCTCTGATATGTGCAATCATATAAAACATTTCTACTTTATTCCACAAATACAGGTCACTAGTAAGAAACAGAGCATTGTTAAGGAATATTCACAGTAACAACAGAGCCCATTTAATCTCTTGCTGCAGAGATCTGAAACACTGAAATACTTGTTTAAACACAAGCATTTGTGCTGCTCGTCTTGCCCCTGAAACTGGGGTCTGACAACACTTCCCTGTCCATGCCTCCAGAAGCGTAAGAGCCATTTTACAGAGCTGGTGGAGTTCAGGAAAAATTCAAAACTGAGAACTACACATAAAGTTAACGTTAAGTCATTTTGCAATCAAAGTCTAAAGTGTTCTGAGATTCTGCCAAATTAAGAATTTAACATATAATAACGGTGTTAGGAGTGTATTGTTGCTCTCAGGAAAAAATAAAGACTAGGCTGTAAAACAGGTCAACATTTATGAGATTCCTAGCAGTAAATGTCTTGAGTCAAGTGTGAATGAGCCCGAATGACTTTCAGGATGTGTTCTAAAGCCAACCGGTCATTCTGTAATAGCCCATCTCATCCATCGGCTCAGACGCTGCATGTTTTTGAACAGGTAACAGCAACTCGGAACAGCAGAGCTATGGCTACTATTAGTTCTAGTTGCCATTTCCTACTGGCATTTAAAGCTGCTTTATGCAAGATTACTTTCTGAAGATGTTACCTTCCCCGGCTGCTCAATCAAAACCACCAGGAAAATGCTTCTTGCACCTGCAGTGCCAGGTTGTATTGATCAAGTTTGAGTCAGCACTAAGGCAGTTTAACCACAGCGACTTTGCACAGAACACACTACAGGAGTTAGGGGGTGGGTAATGGAGAACACGAGACCCTCCAGAACACCATTTGCCACATTTACTGTTCACTTACTGAAGGCATATGAATTATAAATCACGAATCAAATTTGATTATAAGATGAAGCATTTCAGCTTATTTTTATTACACAAATCAGGGAGCCATTTAGCAAAATAGTTATTCTAGGAAAACTCCCTCCCTTTTTACTCAGCAAAGCTGTGCTGTACCAGTAAAAGCATACTAATAAAGAGTTAAATCCCATCATTTCAGAAGTATTTTCAAATCGGAGCTAAGAACAACACTCTGAACAATTTTCCGGAGCAACAAGCAGCAAAGTCAGGTCTGTATCAAAAGACTTGTGGCACTGGTGTGTCAGTGAGAAGTGCAATTCTCAAGCGACACCACGACACAGTGCCACAACCTCGCAGGTTTGTAGCATCATCCATACAGATACCTTTTGCTGAGGTTGGGAGCATGGACCTGAAGATGGTTTCAGTTCATAAAACACTCCTGTTGTGAGTGTGGCTATACTTACATGATATATCTATTCCTACACCAATAGAGCCCAACAAGAATATTGTTTTTTTGTTTAAATTAAGACACAACCAGGTAAGGTAAGAAAAGTCTGAATTTCATGTAAAAAAAACCACTATGTTCATGCAGAAAACCAGGTTTTTAGTGATCTGGTGAAGAATAAGGGGCTGAAATTCAGTCTCTAGTAAAGCAGTTCAGAAAAAAATCACTGCTACTGCAATAAGCAGTTAAATTGCAATAAGCAATTAAATCCTAACAGAGTGTCTGACTTCTGTTGGGGTTACAGCAGCTGTACTTACCATCCCGTAGCCCATCATTCCTGTCGGTGTTGTGGCAGGGTACGCCATGACGGGTGGTGCCTGAAGTGACAAACAGGGGTGAACTGAGAGGAGGAGACCAGCTGCACACTGCTAACGCTGCAGCGCTTTGCACATTATGAATATAGCAAAGAGTAATTGTGCACTTATTAGAATTTGCAGTCTTGTGTTAAAATGTACCCAAATTATTGGAGACTGAGTATCTAAGCTAAAGCTTCTAGATGACCTTGACAATTTTATAATGAAATATTTGCTTTTAAGCTCTTTGAACTCTGGCTGACTAAACTGCAAGCTACCATTCTCCTGGCTTTCTTTGCTTTCTCTTTAAAGAACAAAGTATGATAAACAGAAATTTTAGAGGGAAAATTCAGAAAAAAATTTTGAATCCCATGAAGTAAATGTTTATATTTCAAAATCAGAAATAACAGTGCACAAAGGATCTTAAGAGAGAATTTTAAGGATCAGAAGGTCAAATTACCATTGCTTTTGTAGACATTACAGGAATTCTCTTCTATCTAGCCAGGGGATTCTCCTACCATGTTTCAGTATAAATTCAACTCTAACATCTAACGATTGGGATGGTAACTTAACTGGCTTTTCTTGTCTCTTCCTCAGTCTCAAAGTAAATCTAGCTAACAGGATAAATGATTAGTTCTAAAGCTACAGTGGGATCATTCACTAAAGCAGACAGAACTCCAAAAAGAATTCATATCTACATAGAAAACGTGAATCTGCACCTTACATTCCCTCTCACTCACCCAATTAGTGCACTCAATTTGAATAGGTTAAAAATCCTCTTAATACTTTATAGACATGTTTATATTACCCGCAACCCGCTTGTAACTTTTATGGAGTTACAATAAGAAAGCTGTCAACAGAAAAAAACTGGGATGAAGCTACTGTTTATAAACAACTTGGCAACATGTACATAAAAACAGCTGACAACTCTTAGAAAGTAGGAAAATATATTAAAGACAGCTCTTCATATCAGAACCACTTTTTTCTTTTCAGTTTCACGGGCCGCTTTTGAAATTAGTATAAACTCTTACAAGGACAAAAAATGTGTCGTTTTTCCAGACAATGAATTGTGCTTATAAGTATTGAGATAGCTTGCTGTCTATCCTCTCCACCTCCTGTGAGCTTCTCTTAAGAAAAAGTTTAATTTCCATGTCCTGTGCTGTGGGGAGTACTGTTCATAACGAGACAAAGACCATACACATCTCTCAGTGCACAGGAGATTGGTAATACAGAAAAAAGGGAAGCAGCAAAATATCCATAATGCTGCATTAATTACAGCAGACAAGTGGTAACCTAATCAATAAGACATCAGCAATGCTGCTTCTGGAGTCAATTCTTAAGTATCAGCTGCCTGCTCATGTACAGTGGCTGGTGTCACCGGTATTTCAATTGTCACCAGGACAGATTTCCCCAGTCGAGAATCCCCTATGCTGCCTACTACCCAGGTACTCCACAGCAGGAATGGCTGCCCTGAAGGGTTTTGTTCGCTTGTTTTTTTCTTTTCTTTTTTTTTTTTAAATTTTTTTTGCTTACACACTTACAAACATGCTGACTAAATTTGTTTCTTGAGTGTTCAAGTATAGACCTACCATCCTTTACTTAGTTACCCTGCAATGAAAACAGGATACAGGGAAAGACCAATATTTACATTAAAAAACCTCTGAAACGAAAAGAAACTGCATTCCTCAGACAGCAAGCACAGGTTACTGCTTGCCCATTGTAAACTGTCAGCGTGGATTTTCTTTTTTTATAGGAGCATTAATGGCATATTGGTCTCTCCCCACTAAAAATAATTCAAGATCTACCGTAAATGTGGATAAAGTGCCAAGTATAACAGAAGCCCGTGAGATTTCATGCAGTTATTCAAACACAAACACCTTATCTTCATTCAAAAGTCACCAAGTGCATTAAAGGCAGCACAGACACACACCCCAGCTCTCTGGCAGCAAATGGTACAGTTTAAAGCAAGGAAAAAAATCTCGGTACTTCCCATGCCATCATTCGAGTCAAGAGCCTGCAGAACACCTATGAAGTTTGTGTATGCTAGGAAAAGCTGAATTTTTTGGCACACCAAAGGTTTTAAAATGAGGAATGTGTAAATAGCAAGAAGGTTATGAGATTCTGCAACAGCAGTGGTTAATATCAGCATGCCAGTTGATTGCAAAAAGGCTGTGGGTTGTTTCACTTACGTATTGTGGAAAATGCATGCCATTCTGTATTTCCCAGGGAGAACAATTACATAATGCAATAACACTGGATTAGAAGCAAATACTTACACAACGGAATATACACAGATAGCATTTTAGTTCACAAATACATTAAATGTCTACCCCAACACATTCTTGTAATTCAAGTCATTTAATGAGACAACGTACATCTGTGATACTGTCACCAGTAGGTCTGTAAGTATTTTGCATAGTCCATTTATTTGATATATGCCTTTTTTCTGAAGGCAAGAAAGCCTTATTTTCAAAAGCATATTTATTTAGCAAGCAGCAGCAACTCCACAATAAATAGACCAGCATAGGAAGACAAACTTTCTTCTAGATTATTTCTGTTTCCTTTTATTTTTTTTAATGTTAACAGTTTCACAGGAAAAGTGTCTCAAAAGTATCTCTAAGGAATAAAAGCTGTTAAGTTTAATGACTTATCACAAGAAGATGTGCACACAAGACACAAGTTATTCAACAGATCCAAGCACACACGTAAACTCACACCACCAGTCGTTAAAGCAGGTGAGTAGTCCCAGTTTCTTCAATACCTACACACCCTCCAGTAAGGCCCACAAATATTTTTGTCTACGTGATTGAGCTGGTAATGGGCACCCACTAGGGAAGATCTGGTGGATCCAGAGAGAGAGACTTTCCTAATCCATGATGTTTTATTATTATACTGTGGCTTCAACCTCCCCCAGTCAGTTACAGCTGCAATAAATCCTCAGGGACTTCTTGCTACCTGTTCTGTCAGTTCTCCAGGTCGTTGGTGAAAGGGTGAGTAGGATTCATATGCAAAAGTGTTCACTAGCATTGTGAAAACTACCCACATAAACTTTTTTTTGGACACATTAGTCAAGAAACCTTGCCCTACACGCTACCCAACCCCCTTGCCAATACTACATGCTACAATAGACACTAAAAAATAGACATCACCCAAACTGACATGCATTAAAAATGATTGCACACATCAGGGCAGGAAAGCAGTAGTTACATTAAGAAAGCTATAGCCTGCATTGCTGCACAGACACCTGTACAAGTACCCCACGATTAATCTCCCTGCCCATTCTCACTCCCAGAGGAGGCTACGTGTTGTAACATTAGACATGCTTGACATAGGGATGCACCTATGAACACACTTTTCGCACTTCTACTTATCCGGACTGTGAAGTGCCCTCCCACATCACCTCAATTCACAGCTTTATGTCAGCTTAGTGAAACACAAAGCCAGTTATCTTGCCATGAGAGACTGGTCAAATACTAATTTATGATGAACTTGCATGTCAAACTGCAACTACTTTACTAGAACTGCACAGGTGACGAAAACAAAATACAAACACACATCTCAAACTGACTTCTTCAATTTTCTACTACAGCTATAGGTCACTTACAAATTTCAGTTACTTGTCAGTCCACATATCTAATTACACAGAACTCTATTTTAAAATGAGCATTTGCTTACCAACGTCGGAGCGTTCCACGCAGTCGTAGGTGCAATCTTGGGTTGCCAGTTGGAACCGCCTGTTAGTTTCTTTTCACCTGGCTGAGTCCAGTTTACATCACTTCAAATAAATTTGTAAATTGTTAGAAAACAATGGATTTGCTTACCCAAAGGAATCATAGAAAGGCTGACATCTTGACAAGTATTATCACTGTCACTACTCAGCCTACAATCACCTTCAGCCAGCTTTTAACAACTCATTGTATCTCACGTGAGAAATGAAGCACTATCCTAAGCGTGCTCTGAAAGTTAACATGCTATTCTTATGGAAACATTTGGACCTGTACTTTCATAAAATCTCACTACCAAGAAAATCAAAACGCTTAATTTTTGATTAGGCATACTCACTTTTTAGCAGTTCCATTTCCAATGCCCAAATCTGTCACAAAGTAGGAAAAGACACTATTGAAATTCCATTCACTCAAAACAATTAAGTATGTGTTTTATATGCAAGTCAGTCAATACTTACTGCCTACAAGGTTGGCTAAAGATGAATCCAGATCATCTGACACTAACTTGTTAGGTGGTACTTTGGCAACTGGAAGACTCTGGTTTTGGGAGGCCACTGTTGGTTTTAGGAGACCACCTAATTCGTCAAAGCCTTTGAATGATAAAGGAAATAAGCAATTTGAGTCACTGGCCTCCCATGAATGTTCAGTTAAGTAGACAGCAAGTTCAACACAAAGGCTAAAATACAAAATTTAACCTAGTGATGCCACAAAGTACAAGAAGTATAAGACTACTACGCCTATGGATAAAGGAGATATTTACTACAGAAGGGAGATTTTACTCTACTGGTTTAACTTATGTGACACCTATTTTACATGAAATGGATTCACAATGACTATAAAACAATTAAAATGTAAAACAAAATTAAGAATATCTAAACGATTCCAATCTTATCAAAATATACATATTTGTTTTTAAGCAGATCACTTTTTTGGCCAAAACCAATCCAATACCAAAAGAATACAATGTCAAAAGACCAGAAAGTATTTACTTCCCAGATGCTCAAAAGAACGTATGATTACAATCCAAATTAACTGTTTTGATTATTTTCAGGAAATGATCATATAAGATAAATCATCTCCACATCCAAATATAATACATCAGCAAATAAGTGTTAAAAAAATGTGTTGCACGTAAAGTTAAGAAGCAACATTACTTCTTATGACCATGGTCTCCAAGTGCAAACTTCAGTTGATAACACACAAACGAAAAGGGCTGTTCACAGTGTGAAGTTTTAATGCACAACAGCTTTAAGTGCAGGAAATAAATGTAAGCATTTCATCAGAATGCATACAGAAATAGCATGGAAGGAAAAAAAATTTTTGATCGTCCAAGAAAGAGCTGGATGAAGAACGCTGTTATTGACCTTTTAAAACCTGCTTTCTTTTTTTCAGCTGGAACATTGTCACAGCAATATGAGTAAAAACAGATTAAGAGATTTATACTTCAAGAATAAATAAAACGTTAAAGGACATATATCATCTATTTTAGTACACGTCTTACCACCAGAATCTAGGACAACATTAGAAGATTTGTTTCCAAACACAGACTCGAAGTCAACATTAAGGCCAGCTGATGGCTGTGGTTGAGCAACAGGGGACGGAGTGAACCCTGTGGGGAAAAAGAAGGAAGTTTAACGTTTTGTAAAGTATGCTTCCCATAAATTTACCTTCTTATGCAAGATAAGCCAAACAAACATGTAGATTATTTAAGTACTGAAGAAAGATTAGGAATACCTCAAATACCCAGATTATACTCTGACATCAAGAAGTGTATTGGGAAAGAGCTAGAAGCAGTTTATTTAAAGTTATTCCTCAAAAAGGAAAAAAAAAAAAAGTTTCTCTCAAAATATAAGGCAGACAGGCCACGGCAGACCCTCGCCCCATTGCTAAATCTCTGCACTATTTATAACATCCTTCTTCTTTCACAAACTACTTACAATAAAAGTATTAAGAAATAATCATTGTGCTTTTGCAGGCAATGCAGCTGGCTGGACACAGAATCTTTTTCAAGATTAGCTGCCTGCAGATTGCTCCCTCCATCTTTTGTGTTAGTTGAGCTGCTCTCAAATACAACCAAAGCAAGACCTGTACTGTCCCAAGACGCCTGACTCATAATCCCTCAGTTAGAGGCTCCTAATAGTAACATTTTTGTAACATTTGCTTAGTTATATTTGAGAACACGTTAATTACTTCATTTGTCTCCTCTTGTGCATCTGTAAAGCAGCTATAGTCTGCTTGTAAAGTGTTCGCCAAATACATATTTTTTTCAACACTTAGAAAGTTTATTGCAGCACAAAGTATTGAGATTTTGCGGCAATATTAAATAAAGTTGATTGCTCAATAATATGAAAGTGAATGCTGAGCTGTTCCTAAAATCACATTTCTGATGTTATATATAGCACACATGCAAATCTATGCATACATGTGTGCCTCTACATCTTGACATTCAGGCAGTTACAGAAGTAGTTATTCCTTTTGTATGAGAAGCACCGAGGAATGCAATGCCATCTTGAAAATCAACTTTTCTGTTAGAGAACAGAAAATATGATGATATAGAGAAATAAAAGGAAAGGGTGACAAATAGTTTGGTAATAAAACATCTCCATGAACTGATGTGTCAGATTTCATTTAGTTTGCTGTGACAGCTCATTTCAATCTTACTGTTCTCCTGAAATGAGCTTTCACCTACCAATTAATAACTATGTGGCGCTATCCTTGTACACAACCTTCACAGAATAGACTAATTTGGATCACCTTTTCTTATTATTTGTCTTAAAGGAACATACAAGTCGAAAGCATCCACCACTAAGAATTTATACAACTTATATTAAAAACAAATCAAAGAAAATTTTTGACCAGCATACAGCAACAGAAGGGAAGCAGTAATGTGGGAGAAGATAGAGGGTAAATAAACAACAAACCAAAATGAGTATCTGTGACAAGTATACCGTCAAGTTGTAACAAGCCATTTCAGAGACTCTGAACTGCAGATAGGAATTCCTTTGATGGGATGTCCTGCAACTCTTAAAATCGTGCCTGTACCAATAAAAAATGTGACTTAAAATAGCTCTGACTTTTCTTTAAGAAAATGGGCTTAACTGGTACAAGCTAAACTTCCTGCTCTCACATTTTAGGATGTTTCAAGCTACATTAAGCTAAGCGAGAAGACAAAATGTTACATGGGACTCCTTTGAGTCAGGCTCTGAAAAGATCTAATCCTACTGCTGGTAGGAACCATCAGTCCAGACGTTGTCTAACCTACATGTTTAGAAAGGTGCAAAGGCCGGAGAGAGCTCCTTTAAGAGAGTAAAACAAGACTTGACAGGAACTAATTACTCTATTTCTTGGATATGGAACAAAGGAAACAGTGACACAGAGTATTTAACCTTTCATTAAATGACTCTAGCCGGTTTCTATTTAAAGACAGTAAAACAAAACGTAACTTTATGTGCTTAAGAATTAACTCTTCCACAAAACATTCACTGGAGGTATTCCTAAACCTGGCATAGCAGCAATGTTAACACTCTTTCCACCTGGTTTAGATGGATTATCTGTCACAGTCCACAGCCTAGTTAACAACTGTCAGCAACGTATTCCTGAAATAGCATCAGTACCAAGTCACTACGCCAATATTACATAGCTGCACAAGTGATTTGATGGTAATTTAATGCAGCAGATACCTTTGGCATGTTTTGTTGCAAACTTTTGTTTTAATGCACTGCTTAAGAGCAGTATATCAACCAAAGTGGCAGAAGCAGCAACATCCCAGTCCCTTTGTCTTCAAAACAGTGAGGCTAAGTAAGATGAGAAGATATTTATAATGTGGAAGCCTTCCATGTGGTGTGCGGCAACATGGGAACTACAGGAAATCCTGAAATGGGGAGATACTCATTTCTCACACTAAATACTTAGCACAAGTCACATACCACTTGTGACAACACATCTAGCATAAGCACTACTACATGAATCAAAGTTGGAGGCAAAGTAATAACACACTTCTGTAGCCAATGATATACCTACTAGCTCTAGGCACACAACACATTGAAATTTCCGTGCTCGTGGTAAGGCTGTATCCCATTACCTACCTCCAAATAGACCAGCTACAGAAGAAGGCTCATTGCGGAAATGAGAAGCATTAGGGTAAGCTTGAGGACCACAAAAAGAGTCTGATAAGGCATGGCACACAAAAGAGAGAAAGCCAGGAAAGGAGAAGAAGAAGGAGAGTTACAGAAAGAGAATCAAGATATACTGTATTTGCTATTCAGAAGTTTAATTTCAGGTTAGCCTATAAACCCACATATAGTCTAATAACACAGAAATAACACAATGAAATTAATACACACAAGACATACAAGAAACAAGTTTTCATTATCTATAATACTAAAGGGAAAAAGAACTGTTTCAACACCACAGCTATGTTAGGATAAACACATTTTTCTTTTCTTTTCAAGCAAATGCCATGTTTTACACCCTTGGGAAAAAAAAAAAAAAAGAAGTGTAAAAGCTTCAAGGCATTTTTTTTAATATACCTGACATATAATGATACAGCCCAACAGTGGATTCATATTTGGTTGCCACAAAGGGATTTAGTTCAGTAAATGGATTGTAATGATCTAAAGAATCAGAAAGAATTATTTTAAATCCACGTTCACATTAACGTAGCACCTTGCCTGCGCTACCACTACAGCTGCATCTACTTTTCACAGATCAATCTGCCAGGATCTTTGGATCGAGATACGACTTTACAGAATGAGATGCTGGAAGGGAAAGCAGTGTCACAAGGCCATCCATCTCCGGTGACTTCAGGGCTGAGTGTGACGAATGTGACACCAAACTATCCCCAAAGCTCACCCAGCTGCTCGCTGACAGCCCTGCACTGACACAGCTTTCTGTATGGCTGCAGAACAAATGCACAGGATGTGGTGGAATAACAACCCTACTGAAAAAGGTGTATTTCAAACAGTCATTCTCCATCCGCCTGCAGCCATACACATTGTCTTGGAAGCATGGCAAAGAGTGATTAGAAACAGATCAGGTTATTATGCAGGAGTTACAGCTTCAAGTATTTGTAAGCTCCTGCCTTAGCCAGCTAATCTGCCCTGGGAATTCTGGACAGGCATTTCACAGCACAAGTTCTGCTCTAAAGACCTGCTCCTCCTTCTGTCCCCACTAAGAAAAGACGAGCCAGGAAACTAGGCAAAATACAGGTGGTATCTCTGAAGAGATCCTTTGTTAACAAAGATAAAACAAGTGTCAGAGCTAACAAATCTCTCTTATATGACAGTCTGGATTCTTCTGAGATCTATTCTAGTTGGGTTCAACCTGCAAAAAGAAAGCCCTGTTGGTTCCACAAGACTGTCTTTAAACCAAACTTTGCTTAGGAACAGAACTAGCATGTAATTAACTGATTTTTTTCTAAAAAAGCTAAAATATTGAAACAATCAAATTACTAGGTACCTGCACCAACAGAAACAGCAGAGGGATTTCTAGTATGACAGCACATTGAATCACCTCTGAACTAAGTTATTCATAGTTTTTAAAAGGTGAGTTCTTAGTCGATTGCCTGGTAGGTAGAGTTTGAGCACAGTATGTACCAAAATGCCCATGGCTTTATCAGTTTTGTTAATGCCAACACGACTGGGGAAAAAACATAGGAGCTCACTTTTTTTTTTTTTTTTTTTTTTTTGATATTTATAAAGAATATTTCAATGTGAGGAACAGAAAAGTAGCATTTCCTTTCAGTTCTCAGGCACATTGAGTATTTTACCTTAAAACTCCCAAGCATAAAAAACTGTGTTGAAACGTACTGAAATGCAACTGCTTTAACTGTAACTAAGTTTCTTTACATCAAAAAGAAAAACACTTACGCAGTTAAGCAAGGATACTAATGCTATTTTCATGGCACAGCTATAAAATCAAGTTCTAACATAGCACAAAAGCCCCAAATGACCAGCTTTCAGTTCCTCTAAGGCCCCACAAATATACTTTAGAAACCAAAATACTATTAAAATTTTAGGAAACAGGTAATTAGTTTAAAACAGTACTTTACCAACAAACATTTCATGTGTGGGTGTCCTACTGGTGAAAGTAGAAACATCAGAAGACACAGACAGATGAGCAGCATCGTTAGTTTTTGTAAGGAAAGGATTTAGGTTTGGAATGGCATCATCAACATTATCAACAGTAGCAGAAAAAGGATCTGTCCAATTCCAGAGAGCAAGAGAAAGAAGAAAAGGGAGATGGATTTAGTTATATGTTGCTTCCTAGGGATAGGAGAGTAAGAATTCAGAGTAGTCCAGGAAGTATAGTTTTCTCCTGGACATCTCTAAATTTGGGGTGACCTAGCTAATTACCTCATTTTCAAGTTGTCCAGAACTATCCACTCCCTGCTCAAGAGAAAGACTACAGGTATTAGCCACTCATGTAATTTTAAAATGAATTAAAACCACCTTGGTCTTATAAAGTGTGCTTCTTCCATAGTTTTACATAGAGAGTTAGTACGTTACTTCTCTTGGTTGTGTTTACAACCAGCTTCTGCCTGCCTCAGTCACGCCCTCTGATACCTGCAAGAAATTCTCCAGAGCAGTGACTGCTTCCTACCACAACAGAGCCCAGATGGGAAGAAAGGAGTCAATTCTACAGATGGCTTTAACGAAATAAAGAACGTCCCCCAAACCCCAACACTGGAGCTGTTAACCTGCACTTTTCCATCTCCTGATCTTTAAACTTTGTTTATGGATATCTTGTTACTGGGCATCGTGTAATTCTCGAGAGCTTTACCTGCACTGAGGTAGGCACACAGGGCAGAAGCCTGTTCCTTCCTGCCAACAGCCATTAGCTGTGAGCAAACAAAAACCTGTTCTGCTTCAAGGGACAACAGCCAGGAACAGTGTCAAGGAAAGAGTTCCTTACTAAAAACCAACGGACAGTAGTGGGAATAAGGGAAATACGGATCTGTGTGAGTGACTTCCTAGACACAGAAGAGTTTTGAGGTTTCTTGAGGATGGATACAGTATTCCAGGATCCAGCATATAAAAAGAAAAGGAAACACAGCTAGAGTGAAATAACTTACTGACAAAAAGAAGTGAGGCTTAGCTGTCTGGCTTCAAAGTACATGAACCCTTGGTGGAAAACTCAAGAACTCCCTGGTGAGATCAGCAAGAACTGCATCTAGCCCTGCATATGACTGTTTTATCACATTGCCTAGAACTGCAGCTTACTCTTCTAGACAAAATCACATACAGAAATGTTGGAGTAATAGTTGCAAGAGATTTCTTGAGTGATTCGCTGTTTTGGCACATTGTTCTTTTAAACCTGGTTAGGTTACAGTTTACCCACAACTCTTGCAAATACTACAGTGTTGTAGGCAGCAGTTTCAAACTAAGTTATTTTCTCTGCCCAAATCTGACCTTCACAATTCTTAATTATAAATCCTAAACAGCTTGGTATCATGTAGCTTTCAGTCATATGTAAGTGCCAAAGAAAATGTTTTAGAACCATTATACTTTGCAGGCTTAATACATGCTTTCATTTTCTGCAAGTTTGACGTCTTACTCAGTAAGACTTGACTTCTCTCCCAGACTGCCTGGCTATGTCGCAGGAACCTTAAAAGGCCTTTTTGTAAATCATTGTTATCAAAATCACAGTGCCCAACAGTGAATAAAGAATAAAGACCATAAGCTAATATTGTATTTGTTATATATACCAACAATACAAAGCCTTCCACTGGCTTACACATGTTTTAGACAGCCATATTACCACCTAATGTACTTGTGGACATGCCAGTCAGCCAGCCACCTGAAACTGCGTCCTTGCTTGCAGGTTCTTATAACTGCTGTCTGTTACGAATGCTATTTCAGAATGTGCAGAACAAACAGATCTGACAATAAAACAGATCAGATTATTCTGCAATCAACGCCTGCTTGCTTGTTCTGTTGCTGCTTCACATTCTTCTGATCCTATTGGTTCTCCTTGCAACTGGAAAAATTCCCATCAGATAGAGCAAACTGATTATTTCCACACTGATACATTTGTTGTGCTTCTTAAATTTAGGTACAAATTGATAACTGGCAAGAATACCAAAACCAATACTGCTAGAACGGTCTTTGAACAATCCCAATAAACAGCTCTGATAAAAACTTCCTTTACTCTTTTTAGCTTTTTTTTTTAATATTGGTTTACAATATTAGTTTGTATCTACTATCTACTGAAATTAAACATGCACAAAATAGGAAAACTGTTAAATACCACCTTCTGTTCCCAAATGCCAAGACTGAATATAAACTCATGTTTTGGCTAGTAAGACCATGCAATGCAATTTTATATTATCAGGATTTATTCAGAAATATAACCTGGTTTTAGACTCTTTGCTGGTCTGTCTCATTCTAGCTCTAGCCACTGCGTTCAAGTCTCAAAACCTGCCAATGCTTGTCACAAAGGTAATTGAAAATTAATTAGGTTGGGGTAATCCACTTCCCAGCATATTCAAATTAAAAAAAAAAAAAGCTGTCTCTCCTGACAGCAACACCTAAACATTTCTAGAGCCTAATTTCATCCTTGAATACACATGGCATCTGCTTGTGGCAAGGGAACCGCTCTGCACCTTCAGGCTATCTGAAGGCATTAGTGATTCAGGTGCATTTAAAAAAAAGTAATCTAAATTCGGCCAACTTCTATCTTTAAGTTATCCAGCTAGAAGTATCTTACCCGAGATAAGAATGACAAAGGTTTTCCAGTGGTATCTCTTCCAATTTGAAAAAAATAAACTGAAAACATGCGATTACAGAAGCTATTCTTTGGGAGTTTTTAACCTCGTTATTAGCTTTAACATTTTTTCAGGATGACAATGAAAGGCAGCAACCCACATGTAACGCCTCTGTAACAGTTTATCCTTTTATTACATACCTAAGAGTTGCTGCATGAAAGTCACAATCTGTAACTGACTCTACTCCATCCGCACCTGGTTCCATACTCTTCTCAAAGTCACCACATACACCAAATACAAACATCATCATGTCAGAAAATTACCTAAGGGAGGGATGCTGTGCAGTGGTTAGAGCACAGGACTGGAAATAGTTCAGGTTCCATTCTTGGCTCTGCCACTGACTGGCCGTATGACTTCAGGCAAGTCAGTTAATTGCTCAGATTTCCCCATCTGTAAAACGTGGAAAGCACTTCTTATCTGCCTCGCCTATGTGAAGTGAGTGTTCATGTCTGTAAAGCCACATAGATTCATTTTCTTTTAATGAAAGCTAACAAAAAAAACCTGATGGTCTCAGAGTTTTGACCTAAAACTTCAGCAGACAATCTGTAATTTAATGCTGAAAGTATTTAGAAACTTGTCATTAGTAAGCAGATTATCAATGACTATTACTGAAGACCTTACCAGGAGTAACACATAACATTAAACAAACAGACATCCAGGCTCAATTTCAGGTTGTTAATACCAAAAAAAAATAAAATTAATGAAAAACCCTAGATTGTGAATGACATTCATGAGGAAGGTAACTTCCCTGTCCTTTCCCACCCCTGAGATAATTAGGACAAGCTGAAACAGAAGGTACTCCCAAAAGCAAACAAGATGAGCCAAAACATTTTTCTCCATTTCTAAACTTTAAGCCTAATAAGCACTGAAATTTGTCTGCATAACTTGATATGCTCCCCACTGCATCTTTCTCAAAAGATGCTCTGCTCAGCCAAACTGAAGGACAAGCCAGCCATGATTTTTTTTGAAGCTAGCGCATATATTACTATTGCTTCCATCACCCCAAATCGTGTGTGATTTCCCTACAGACCAACACATAAAGATACAAGACATGAAGCACACAACAAAAGTAAACAGGAAAGTGGAATACATACACTCCTTATTACGAAAATAAGTAAGTTAACTGGAAAGATGCTTTGGAAAAGCTATAGCTGAAAAAAGAAATCGTGATGTAAAGTTTCAGAATAGTATTCTCCAATGCCTATAAAGTTTTTTGACGTAGCACCTCCCACTTTTTTTCCACACCACAAAAGAAATTTGTTATAAATCAGATGCTTGTTAAAATGCTTATCTGGAAATAGCCACAGAATAAAATACTAAACTCTGGAACTAAGTGTCATTTATGTAGAAAGGTAAAAAGAAACATCTTGTAAGAGATTTTTAATCCCCCACCAGTATAACCAACAACACAAGCAACCAGCACGTGTTACCTACACAAGAAGTATTCTGTAACATTGCAAAGCAGCAAAGAGAAGAATGGCAACAGCTTTGACCAAAAGCTTTAAGATTAACTCATCTTGAAGTAACACTCATGACTTTCTACAATACTCCTGCCTTGCCTCCCCGGTTTAAGGGCATGCTGGGATCAGTAAGATCAGCTAAGATCTCATTCAGTCCATCACAGCAACAGAGCAGAATGACAATTTGCATGTTCTGAAATAAACTGAAGAGATTCCCTTTCACAATTTAGCTCTTCAGTTAAAAAAAAAAAAAAAAAAAGCTTTGGCTGGATGTCTTTCCTTGCTTTAGCCACAGCTTATTTGCTTTTGTAGTTAAATACAAGTTTTCTGCTGCATTTCAAAGAGGTGCTTTGTTTTGTTTTCAAAAACTAGCTTTGGATTGTCTTGCTTTTTAGACACATTTGTCTCACAATTGCCTCATCTAAATTCTTCTCTATTATCACTTGCAAAATTGATTTACCTTCACACCATTTAAAATGTATTTGAAAACTTGCACATTCGAGTTCAGTGCATGATACGGTTCAGTATCTGACAGACATCTTCACAGAAATCACTTCTCACAGCTAAGCTTCTGTAGCTCGCTATGTGACCCTTGAAGACAGCAGTTATAAGGCTGACTCAGCTGGAACTAAAGGAACATTTTTATTAACAACGCTTATGTCAAGACTGTGATCACCACATGCTTCTACATTACTTTAATCTGTACCTGGATCTGACTTTTCCCCTGCTCCTTTAATCCATTTCTAGCTTGTCTTTGCAAGTTCTCTTCACAAGTTTTTCCTGAAGAAACATCCCACAGACTAGGGAAACATTTCACAGGAATCTTGCCACAGCAATTAGAACCTTAATCTGAGTCAGAATTCTTACCTCCCCAGGTACTTCCTACTTGTGGAGCAGCAGATATTGGATGTACAGATGGATGAAACGTTGGCTGCAAATCAAGCAGATCATTTGGCAGTTTTGAAGTGCTACAACGACAAATTAATACAACTGTTTGAGCTGCACCACAGTTTTCAATACAAGGCAAACACTAACAATTGCCAACAGTAAAGAAAGCTTTGTTACAAATTGGCTGTTACAAAATGGATGCAACTAAGCCATAATCATTAAGTCGGCTGAATTTCACATTTTCAGTTTTGTAGAAAAGTGTTAATATAGAAAGTTCCGCTATACCAAGTGACTTTTGCCAAAGCCAAGACAAAGATAACCAGCCTTCTCATCTTCCTCACAGTCTAACACCATAGCTATGACTTTTAAGTTCAGTAATCTTCAGCAACTTTTTCAGTAATCTCGTGAAAGCCCCACAGTGTGAGATCAGGCTGATGGAACTTACTTTAATGGGTTACGCCATCGAAAAGTTACATCTAAAAATTCCACAATCTATCAGATCTTTCCACTCAGATCTAAACCAAACTGAGATCCAAGAATATCCTACAGAAATGAAGAGCGAAGTCTTAAATACAACTCTCGCAGTGACTTCGAGAGTTAACAGGCACAATAAAACTCATCCTCTAGCAAAGAGTTAATTTCAAAATTAAATTCCTTGTCAAAAAAGAAATGGAGCATTGGTGTTCACCTGGAACTTTTCAGCATGTGAAATGAACCAACATCTGCACACTTGGCTACAGACAGAAGCTGAGTGACTGTGGCATTCAAGGTTTTCTTGAAATGAGACTGGCAGAGTTTGAAGGCTAGAAGGGACATCCTAGACCTTTATCTCTTCTTGCTGACCCAATTCCTTGCGTCATTCAGTTCTTACTATTTCACTTCAACAGTGACCAAAATCCCGTTTTGCCACTGCCGCCTCTATTAAATAATAGCATGGTCTGGCACAGCCCTGTTTAGTGAGCAGGAGAGTCAAGATCGTTTTCAAGTAAAGCTTGTCCAGGTCAACAATTCAATGGGAAACATTCTGTCTAATAGCAAGCAACTGAACTTACAAATCCAACAAACCCACTTCATGGCAGCTTCTGTTGTAAAATCTGTTCTTTGCTCATCACAGTTATACTGCCAGCAACTGAATTTAGAAATATGAAGCATGTCTAGCCAGATATTTCTATATTTCAGACATTGTAAGAAGGAAAATCAGGCATTCAAAGTTTCTAGTTCAAAGCATACTGCCATTTCAAATATTTTGGCCTCTAAAAAGCAATTTAAAAAAAATCAAGAAAACCTTTCAGTTACGAACACTGACAGATTCTCAAGCTCCTTACACATGACTCAGCTATTTGCTACTTATGTGGTGTCAAGTAACTTCCTACAATAGTTTTCTAGTGGGACAGAAGGCTGTAGAAGTGCTGACTCCTTTTAAAGAGCTGCAAAGAGCAAAAGGGGGCAAGTAGATTCTTGCATGAGTTCTAATGAAACTAAGCAATTCTTCTTCAGGTTTAGGTTCAAATCCAAAGCAAAAATATGCCTTGCGAGACTTATTTCCTTCTTCCATACTCATAGAAGCACTGTACTCGCTGATACTATTTGATTTGACAAGTATTTTACAGAATAAATCTCACACACTTACTCATACCAACAGCTCCTGCTAGTCAAAGAGCAGGATTAGCAGGCAGTGAGTACTCCTGCGCTATCTTTGCCAGTCCTTGCAGACAGATGTTCCAGATACAACTCAAGACAGAAAAACCTGCCTCTCTTCTTTCAAACCCTGTTTCAGGCTGTCCTTTTTCTGAAAATCTACCCAGAACATTTGTTACAATTCAACTTCTGAAGATCTAGAAATGCAACATGAAATCCTGTGTTATCTTTAAGACCTCCCATACTGAACTTTTATTCGACTTTTCCTAAAATAACTTGAAAGGTTTTCTGGGGGCAGGACACATGCAATTTACAATTTCAACTGTCTTGCTCGCCTGACAACAGACACAAGAGCTGTCAGCAGTTGGTCCTTATCAGAAATTATTCTGCAAACAGAGGATGAAAAACATTTCTACGTTGTTATTTTTAGTGATAGGTCATTTTCCCATCAACTTTACACAAAACATTTCAGTCACTAACGAGCTCTACACCCAAACAACCTTCTCCAACGTACACTCCTCCGAAGTTTAGAGGAAACCCTGGCTGCACCCCATCTCACAGCGAAGCAAGATCATTGAAGCATACCTGTTTGAAGAGCTAGGGGTAGAAAAAATATCAATGGCTGGTGTAGTCATTATGCTTCCTGCTGCAGTCGACACGGGAGAAGCTGCAGTTGTTAAAGAGGTATGAGGTTTCTTTGCAAGTTCTTTTAGACGTTGCTCCTGTTGGGAAAGTGAGCTGGCATAAGAAATCCAGAAACAACATTTGTGTATATGAATTTGGAGGCAAGTAAAACAAAACCTAAAGATTGCTTTTTTAATTATTCCACACAGTAGCGTGTCAGTTACTTAAGATAGTTACAAGAGTCAGTGGTGCCCCAAATCCTTCAGAAACTGCTTTAACAAACCCTTCACAAGTTGTACGGCGTACGTATGTAAGAGTCTACTTCCAGTGCTTTGCCACCAGCACCCATTCAGTATTAACAACACTGGCTTTTCATTCTGCTCCCTCAAGAATCTTAAGCTATCAAATAAGAGCACAGAAGTGTTTCCAGTTAAAAGTTCTGTATGCCTACCTTTAAAGCTTTCAAGCGAGCCTGTTCCTCCTCTAATGCAGCTTGTTTTTCCCTTTCATCAACTTTTGTCAGAGACAGGCCGGTGCTTGCAAGGGAAGAAACTGCATTGGAAAGGGTGGTAGCCCTAAAGTAATTGGACCGGAGAAAAGCTGGCTGTTAATAGGTGACACGTGATAGAAACATCTGAAGAACACTTTGCCTGTATCCACCCTCCTGCTCAGTTCCTTTTGAACTCTTTAAAACACTGGTTATATCACTGTACAAGTACTGTAAGTTTCAATAAGATACACTGTGTGAACTTGCAAAATAAAAATGCCTAGAAATCAATCTACTCTCACATGTTGGATCGTGGGTTTACCTTCCTTAAATGTTTCCCCTCCTAACTCTGTCATGGAAATCTTTATTTGAAGCTTTTGCTCTTTCCCTATTGACTTAGGACAGCAATATGTGTAGATACACAAAATTCTCTGATAAACTAGGTTCCAATTCAAACTGTTGTTAATTTAACAGATTTAGTTAAGAAACTATCAATGCAACTAGTAAAACCCAGATGAAAAGTCCGCAATTTATCATGCTTAAGAGCGTGCAAAAAGATTCAAGTTAAATACTAGACTTGTAAAACAGACTAAAGGAACACTACAAAAGCTAATAAAACAGTGCTAAAGTCCTAAAATTGTCACCACCATAAACAAGAACATGCAAAATGTTAGTGCCTTATTCTTTGAACATGAAAAAATAAATGCTATTTAATTTTGCAAGTCTTTTCCCCCACCCTCCAGTATTAAGGATTTTTTTTTATTTAATCATTATCAAGTTAGTTGCCTAGAGGATTTCTCTGGATTGTACTTTGTCTTTTAGCAAGCATTCAAAAACCAATGAATGCTTTAATCCCCAATTACTTTGAGCATCTATTTTTAATTTAAGGACTTCTAGAAGCATTTTCTTGCTTCTGACAAAAAAAAAAGAGAAAGACTCTCTCTCATCTGGAATCCTAAGGACATTCGTAAATAAATGCTCCATAACTTATGGAAGTGTAATTATTAACAAAACAAGGATTTCTGACAGTTAATTTAAAAAAAACAAACCACAGTTTCTCTTCCAAGGCTCAAGATTAGACGTTAGAAGTCTAACTACTACACTGTGGGATTCTACAGCAAGTTTTTGCAGTTCCTTAGGTTCTATTTCTGTAGACAAGGAAGAAACTGTCTGAAGTACTCAGCAAGACATAATGATAACCTGCTATACCATGATAACTAATACAATACAATCTTCACTTCAACAGAACCTATGCAAACTTTAGTTCATAATGGAGTCCCAAAATAATGGACTTAACATTTGATTTAATTTTTATTTTTTATTTTAAAGGACAAGGGCATAAGCACCTGCTTGCAGCTGTGGAGTCTTTGATTTTCTTTCCTTCTAGAGAAGCTAAATGCTGCTCCAAAGCATCAAGAAGGCTACTTGGTGCCTGGAAAGAGACACAACAGGTAACAGATAGGAAAAATCTAAAGACAAAGCAAGTCAGTAGTTAAAAGACTTTCAGAGAGTACAACTCTAAGGCAACTCGTAACAACTCAAAATACTTATATCACATCTTGGCGCCCAGTTGATATTTAATTACTTTAAATATCAGGTGATTTAGTCTCGTCACTACATTATTCTGTGTCATAATGACTCACCCATAAGGTACTGAAATATGTCAAGAGATGTAAAAATTAACAGCTAGGAAACAGTAAACAATCAGAAGCAGTCTGTATTTCTGGAGACTTTAAGAGGGAAATTGTACCTAAAGTCACTTCTATGTGCATGCTCTGCAAACCTTCACAAATGATTTCAATGGGCACATTGCCAAAAACAAGCTTGCTAAAAATCGTAGCCTCATAACATCATGTAAGAACTTCATTACGTGAACTCAGAGACAAATTGTGTTATCAAGCATGATGAAAATTACATTGTCTCAAAACTCAATTAGAGTGTGAAATAAACAGCCTATAACATTTTAAAATAGGATCACTGCATATGAAAGCCAGGCTCTGACAGGGTTTGGATTTAATCACAAACTTTGAAATAACTCGGTGGCAACATATGCAAGAAAGCATAAATGAACGCTATAATGCCAAATTCTTCTGATTATGCAACCCCAAAACAGACATGTACTGACAAATGCATAATAGCTTTATCTACCTGTGAAAGATCTGGTATGTCTCCTCTGTCAATTCCAACTTGCTGTAATAAAACAAACGAGCTTTAGAATCTGTTTGTTTTTTTTACAGGCAGAGATGCTCAAAAAGCAAACAATGTTAAGATGGAATCACGTAAAAAGCATAAATCTGTCCAGATACGTTGTAAATATTGACAATCTGAACTCTATAATGGTTGGTTATAGGAAATTCTTTTGTTAAATGCACACACATTACAGAGATTTTAAACAGATGTGACCTTAGAAACAAAACAGAATGAGAATCAAGTGTTTCGAAATTGTAAGGCTGGAGAACTTTGCCTATCCCACAACTTACAGAGCAAGTTCAGACCTACTGATACAGAGATGTAAGTGCTAAAATAAAGCACCTTCAAAGCAGCTTTATTTAACTATTGCTGTTTTCTAAAATGCACAAACTAAATGTTCTGCAGCAGCACGTACACTGTTACAGTAGAAAGATTAGTAGCCTATCAATTGAAAGGACAAACAACAAAAACAAGCTTTACTGTTGAGATTTTTGCAAAAAAAAGTTATGAATAATAAAGAAAAGTAAAGCAAGAGCAGCAGCACATCTCAACTGAGAAATTGCTTAATACTAGGACATTCAACAATCCTTCAAAATGCAACAGAATAAATACATTAAATACATATTTTTCTTCTATGAGCATGCTTATAGGAGTTAGTCAAAAGATCTTTAAAAAAATCACAGGTTCACCTACTTATCTCAATTTCTTATTTGTTGAGCTGTTATTTCATCTAAAACTTAAAATGACAGAATTTTGGGTTTCAAACTAGAATACATAGAAAGCAGCAGATCACCTTGGTTACAGCAAGGCTCTTTTCAAGGACTGCTAACAATGTTATGCAACCAAGGAAGTTTTAAAATACTGGTTTATCTTTCACTTAAGGAGGATGTATAAATATAAAAGCATTTTGTAGTCAGATTTTTCAACGCAGTCCTCAAATGAACTGATCACAAGGAAAGAGACTGACAGGATGACACTGATGGAAATGAAACTAGACAGGCTGAAAGGAAGCAGTATCTGCTTTACAAGAAAATAAGCACTTTACAGACTGTTTCAACTAGAGGACTCAGTCACTGGGGTTTACCTCTGCAACTTTGAGGAACTCCGAAATCCGTGTCATTCTAGTGAGAAACTTCTTATATATATCAAGACCTTCTTTGCACTGGTTCTTTTTCATATCAAAGTATTTTTCTATAAACAGTAAGAATATTTGCATTAACTAAAATCGAGCATCCTGCAACGTTCCTGTGTGTATTTCAAAAGTAAAAGCAAATAAAACAGGGCAAACGGAAAATGCCTGCAGATTTAGTTTGCCATGTTAACTGCAGGAGTCACCATGCCTAACTCACACCAAATGACAAAAGCACCACTAAACACGAGCTAATGATCATCTGCAGGCAGTTAAATCTTACCTTGGAGGTACTAGATCTCTCAAACATAAGCACCCTGAAGAGGACTGTCAAGCCTAAGAATAGGTCACCCAAAGAAATGTAAATTCATTCTCCTCGTTAAAAAAAAGTTTATGATCTGACAGTCACAAGTCTACACTATTCCAGTATTCAGCTATCAGGCAAGGTTGTGGTATTTTCTGCAAAACTGATGCCTCTTTTTATAGCGTGGCCTACAGCGAGATGCAACAGATTGCAAAACACTGGTGCTGAAAGTGGGAGGTTCTACCCCGCCTTCTTGAAATAGTGCTTTCAGGCCTGTTTCTATACTGGGCTTCATTCAAAACATCAATCAAAGCAACTTTATCCAAGTTCTTATCACTAAGGGAAAACAACTTGACAGGGACCCTAAATATATCTGTCCTTCATTGACTAATTCTGGATTTTACTTTCCATTTTGCCAGCACTGGTTATAGCTGCAATCACATAGCTTGATCCAATCACAGAATACAACTAAGATCAGGCATATCATCAGGCTACTTTCAACTTAGTTATTTCTAGACTTTGTCTCCCTTGTATGTGCAATGTGTACAAGTGAAAAGACCCAAAGTGGGAAATTATAATTTCCCTTAAAACACAAGATATGCTCTAGAAACAGAAGCCAGCCAATTACTTAAGACAACCAACATTAAGGCTTCAAAAGCCACTCAATCAATCATTGATACTGTGGCTGCAAACTGGTAACTGACAGTAACCTGCTCCATTTAACAACAAACAAAATGCGATTGTTTCTTCTTTCTTAAAAAAAAGAATCAGTATTATGGTTCATATTTGCCAAGCAGTTCAATGAGAAACAAAACACTACAAGAAAAAGAAAATAAAATCTTGAATTGGCTTTGCTTTCAAAAACGTGCTGATCCCTATATACAATGCAGTGAAAAATGCAACCAGACAGAAAATCCTTGGAAATAAATCTGACTTGGGAAAAATAGTATTGCTGTAAAACCAGTAATATTACCATTTCTATTTCTCAAAAAAAGAGCAGATGTTTGCAACTGTTTACTGAGCTCCCTCCCCAAAACGTAGCATTCCAGACAGCAGTTATATTTACCCAAGAGGTTAATAATCCCTTCGTTATATGCAGCAAACAGTCTAATGGCATCTTTGAAGAGAAGCATGAAGGCAGCGTTAATTACACCATTTGTAAGTTCATTGCTATTGACCTAGGAAGATCAGAAAAAAGTTAATTTAACTGAATTGATCCCTTATTGGGAAACTTAGAGTTGAACTTCAGTAGTCTGTCCCAACGCATGCTTTGCGATCATCTCATTGGCTGTTACTGGAAGGTAAGCAGTAAATCAACACAGGATCCCTCAGCAGAGAATAAATTCAATTATTTTGATAAACATTTGTGTTAACTAATGTTAACATTAATTAACAGAACTGAAGAGAGCGCAGAAGTAATCA
The DNA here is from genome assembly GCF_009769625.2 of Cygnus olor. Taxonomy (NCBI): domain Eukaryota; kingdom Metazoa; phylum Chordata; class Aves; order Anseriformes; family Anatidae; genus Cygnus; species Cygnus olor. The sequence goes on from NC_049169.1 coordinate 203,106,308, forward strand.
ACTTTTACACGAATAACATTATTATACAATGTGCACAATTAGCACTGACTTAGTATGAAGCATTCTCTCCAGTGAGCATCACATTTCTTTTTTTCTGGTTTCTTGGGGTATATCAATGAACAAAGTGCATTTTGCTTTTCAAACTCCGTGGATAAGATGAACAAAAAGGAAGAACACGGAACCAGGTTCAAGACCTTTAATCTTAACCTATTTTACAAGCTTGTAGAGGTTGTACAATAGTCAATAGCGTGTTTGATGTGTACACACTGCTAAACTTACATTGAAGTCAAGAAGTGCATCCATTTGATTTTGTATAATTGGTACAGTTTTTAGGAGTTTTTCTGTGCTCATTGTTCTCATCACTCCGTCAGCCCTGTTTGCACAAAACAAAAGAAAGTCCTTCGAGTGAATTTTGAAGGCAACTGTTAGCGAGAAACGGAACGTAGAAAATAAAACAGGTCAGTGAAAACATTTAAATTCGTATGGCCATACAAAGCAGGCATTTTGATGTTTAAAAATGCTGTCTGGCCAATACAGCTGTAATAACTGCAGTGCACAAAAGCAGCAATTTTTATTTGGCCAAAACATGACTCCAAGATGAATATTTATTCTGAGGGAATGAAACTGATATTGCTTAGAAATATAGTAGTTATGACGCATCAGGTAACCAAAAAAACACTCCCAAGGTTTTTTTTTTTCCTGAAGCATATTTTTACCTATGCTTTTCCCAATAACTTGATTGTTTCATGTCACTCTAGATTATTTTCTTTCCGACTGAAAGCAGTAAGAATGAAAAAACAAGCTCAGTAGTATGCTTTTCAATCTTTTCCAGAAAGGTTATAGAGTTTACATGACAATTCCTTTTAATGGTGAACCACCAATGGTTGTTTAATTGCTCAGAACAGACTAAGTGTTATTTTGCCGTCTATTTGAAAAAAATGTATGAAATTACTATCAAATATCCAAGAAAAGCAACAGCCAAGGAAGAGGTTAAATCACCTCAGTGACAAAAAACAACTGCTGCCTGTAAGACAGATCAGCCAGCCTTACAGCCCATCTGCACGCACACAGCAAACCAAAGGTTTCCTGGAAGTGCAAGTCTGTGCATCTGCACAGAAAGGCTGTGGCTGTTCTCCAACCCGGAAGGCAACAGGCAGCTGGCTGCGGTCAGCTTTCTACTCGAGCAGTTTATTCCCTCCTAACAGCCAACAGCGACTGCAATAAGCCCAGTGTGACAGGGCACGGGTGCAGCGCCCTGGAAAAAAATGAGGTGTGGAACCAACAGATCACTGTCCCCAGAACAGGTATTTCTCCTACCTCGTGGAAGAACCTCCAAGCACAGGCTGGGGGCTAAATAATTTACCTCTTAGGCCTAGAACATCTTGACTACGAAACAAGTGTGCACCTCTGGTGGGTCTGCAGCTACCTGACCCCCATGCACACCTGCTGTGAGGCTAAGAGTTTGGTGCTGCTGGGACTCCAATCATCTCTGAAGGCAGAAAGAGTAAAAGAAATCCAAGTATTCCCTTTTTACTTTATTATTACAGTTTAAAACAAAATGGGCTCTACAGTATTAGCAATGAGACCTAAGGGATTTGGACAGTGTTCTCAGGCCACTTCCGCTGCTGCAAGACAGTAGCAGATGGCATAATGCTATGGTTAACCCCTGCTTAATTTTTAATTAAGTTTTGTGGGTGAAATAAGATTTTAGCAACACTAAATTATCCTGTCTATGGATGATAAAGGATGTTCAAATGTAAAACTGTTTTTAAACTTTAAAAAACACTGCTTACAGAGATAATGAACAAAAAGGGAAAGACTTTTAGCCGTGATCGGTATACTCTCTCTGGCCTCTCATGAACGACATCTCCTGATTAATAACACACAAGTTATCCAATTACTGGTGCTCTACATTGTTATTTTGCATACAAAACAGGTACCAAGTCTCAAATAACCAATTTGTCTTGAAGGAGCTCACTTTCAAGGGAAATTTTTAATTCAGGTAGACAAAAAGCAACTGCCACAGTGTCTTCTCAAAAGTATTAGCTGCACTACCTTAACAAAGGCAATCAACTTTCCCCAAAATTGCTGTGTGAAGAACAGAGACACACCAGGAAATCCAAAGTATTGTTTCACTAAATATGCGTCATTTAAATATTCCAAAGCTAGATGCACAAGTAAGCTATAGTCCCATATACTGCACACAAGGTAAAGCAACTTTTTGATGTATCACAGAAAATTTATCCGTTTTTCTTAATATACTTTGATGCATACTGTTTTTCATTTCTATATATTAAACTCAAAGTTTACAAGAAGTAAGATTACAATAATTGAAGTCAAATATTCTGGCAATATATATTACTAGGAAGTTGAGAGCGTGTCTTGTGGGGCACATCTAAGTGAGGAAATCAGCCATTACTGTGTAATTTCACAAATATTTTTACATATACAGCACTAAACTGTAACCAACATATTTCCACTTTAATTACAGATGTATGTAAGACAGAACCTCAAGATAAGCAAACCAAAAAGCAGTTCTTACCCTCTTTTTACTTTTGTGAAGTCAAAAGCCACCTGTCTATAGGAAACTGCCTTTTCATTCAGATACCTGCTATACCGCCTGATAAATGTTGACATGTCATACCCTGAAAAAAGAAGTTTCAGAAGCTTATTACTTACCCAGTCAATTAAAGAACAAAAACCTTACTCTAAATGTTCAAGATACTAACACAAGACAGCTTCATTACATTTTTGCCTGGTCTTCATTATATTTTTGCCTGGTTTTGCCAGATTAGTCTGTGTTACCAAGAATTGTGTACATCCTTGTATTCAGCTTGTAAATCCAACAGACAATACTGCAAACATGTAGACGAACCAAACTATGTAGAAGTTTACACTTCACTTCCTAAGGAAATTACTTTCAAAAGCAAAACAGTATTTTTATGCACATTTCCTAAAATTAGGAGTGAAATTACTACCAAAGAATTATATGATGCATTCATGAAGATGTTTGCACCAACTCCACAAAAGAAGTGGCATTGAAGCAAACAAAAGAAGGCATTGAAGGAATTAGAATGTGATAGAAATTTTACTAAAATTAAGATGGTGTTGACAGACTAACAGTTATCAAAATATTTCATAAGAATGCAGGCCAAAAAAAATCCGTTCATAATTTATATTGGGAGCATGGAAATTGAGACTCAATAAAATGAGGCAATTTGGTAGACCCTTGGCTATCCGTGAAAGGCAGCTGTCCCCAGGCAATCACCCAATATATCAGGGTTAGTACACTCATAGCAAAAATTACAACCAGCTATATAAAAAGCAATGCAGAAAGCAAAAAACACCTCATGGAAAAAAAAAGAGGAAGACAGCCACATGTATGATCAGAACTGCATTGAACTGTAGCGTAACGGTTTGGAAGAATATTCCAGTTAATAAATCTGAACCGAATAAAAACTCATATACCCACAGAATTTAAAGACTATTTCATCCATCTCAAAAATGGATGAAATAGTCTTTAAGCAATTCTGAAATACATTAGGTTGGGTTTTTGTTTTATTGTTTTTATTTTAAGACAGCAGTTCTTGTCTCACTGACATACTGAACCCAATGCACGTATGACGCATTTTGAAATTTAACTTCCTAATCAAAGTACACCTCTCCAAATGGAGAAGTCTTCTCAGAAATCTCAAGAAACCTAATTCAGATCTATGTAACTAAAGACATTAGAAACTTTTATAGGAATTATTTCTAAAAGATGCAACAAATTCCTCCAGCATGTAACTTCTGCCATGCCATGACAGCACTCTAAATTAAGAAATGCACTCTGGGGTAAAATGCACAGAAAAATTACTTCTTCAATGACAAGGGTCCATCAAAATTACTGAGTTGGATTTACTGTCTGCCAGCACACTACTAATTTTTAATGAAAGAGATATCTTACCTTGTAATCCACTTTTGTCTAGGAAATTGCTCAAATTAAACAATGTGTTTCTGGACGCCAGATACTGGATAAAACGCTAGATGAGAGGAAAAATTTGAATCCTTTTACTATATTACCAGTGAGCTGGAACTGAGGTAACAGTAGTAGAAACTCTTGTTATCCAGGTTATAAAATTTAGCGTTTAGGCTTTAGAATTGATTTCAAATCTGGAAACTATTACAAAACCTCAGCTGAATTGTCATATGAAGCTATTTATTTATTTCAGTAAAAATCTGTGAGCAAATTCAAGTCACAGATATTGCATGAAAGACTGACTGAAAGACTGTTTATTTTAAGCCAGAATACCGAACCGTAAGCTTCTAAAAAAATCCCTTCAAATCCTCATTCTGTATGCTCAAAGTTGTTTCACTAACTTCAATTTTAAAACAGTGCATTTAATTTTACCAGTCTGCCATGGAATCTTTACTCAGCACATAATTTTAATAGCACTTAGCTTAAGTATGTAAATAAGGTAACAGAGGTTAATTTGCTTATAAATTAAGCATTAAATAAACATAATAATCCATATAAAACATTACAGTACCATGCTTAGTACATCTCAGGTTAGTTACACGTAGTTCCAAACTGTTTCACAAAACGAATGATGTCATTTTCATCTTTTAAAGACATTTCAGACCACTGGCAGCACATCTTCAGTTAGCAGGAAAAATAATTTTATGAAACACTCTCTAGAGAGCGGCTACAAATATAATCCAGACAATCATTCACTTGTAATAACATTTTCACTGAGGAAAAACAGTTCTGATTAGTGTAACACGTACTAAATTATTTTCATTAGCATAAATAGATAATAGACTAGAGGAGGGTAATGCACTCAGTGCTCAGCCATAAATGAATAAAGTGAAAGCTGGAGGACCAAACGCTTCTCAACTTTTACAGAGGGATTTACAGATTCTTTATCACCTTCCAGATATTTTCATCAGCATTCAATGATTTCCTTGTTTATTGTTCAAGCACCATTTCTAGCTGTGAGAAGTTGAATCTTGAGAAGCACTCATCCTCATAATTTCTGTAACACACTTGTCAAGCAAAATTTGTTTGGCAGTTTTATTCTTAAAATTTTACGAATTTCAGACAGTGGTTCTGTGAATACCTTTAATTGTAAAGCGTAGCGGTATCGGTTTAAAACTTATACCAAAAAGTGCAAGCACAGCAAAAGCGTAGAGGCTACTTTGGAAAGTATCAATTAGCCCAACAATGATGCTTAACATCACCATGAAAAGTTTGCCCTCTTGTGGCTTACTTAGCTTCAAAGGATAAATCCAGTGTATTTCACCAAGACCAAAAGTACTCTGCAGCTAACCTGCAATAGAAACCTGTGCGTGTGTGTAAATGCTTATATTTTTTGTACGTATGTATGCAGGCATGTATTTTTTATTTATTTATTTTTAATTTAAACCTCACAACCCAGTCACAGAAAAT